>NW_025999982.1:23342415-23359350 GCF_001458135.2 Marmota marmota marmota
GAAGGAGACCCTCAGGGTTATACAGTGGAGGAGGTAGAGAGAGAGGAGGGGAGGGGAGGGGAGAGGTGGGGAGGGGGGACGGTGGAGGATGGGAAAGGCAGCGGAGCACAACAGACACTAGGATGGCAATTTGTAAATCAATGGATGTGTAACTGATGTGATTCTGCAATCTGTGTATGGGGTGAAGGTGGGAGTTCATAACCCACTTGAATTAAAGTGTGGAATATGAAAAAAAAAAAAAAAAGAAAATACAAGGCCAGTGGCTTCACTGTGAACTTTATAAAAGATTTAATAAGAATTTCCGTGATTCACAAATGCAGAAAATAGATAACTCAGAATGTATCACCCATAACTTAAATTTTTAGAAAAAAAAAAATCTCATAACATTGGGTGAGGCAAACTGTTCTTAGTGATGACACCCAAATCACAATCCATAAAGGAAAATAGGTGACAAATTTGATTTATTAAAAGTTTTATAACATTTCACTTAAAATGATAGCATTTAGTAAATGGAAGACAAACTACAGATCATAAGAAAATTTTTGCAAATCATGTATCTATTAAAAGGATTGATATCAAGAATGTTTAAAGAATTCTCATACTTCATTAAGAAAACAAAGAACCCAATTTTAAAATGGCAAAAATTTGAAGATTTTACCAAAGAGGATTTATGAACAGTTAACAATTAGCACATGAAGAGATGATTAACATCAGCAGTCATTAAGGAAATGAAAATCAAAACTACAAGATACCACCAGAGGCCCACTGGAATGGCTATAATTTAAAAAATTAAAAAAAAAAACAGCAAATTTGGCCAAGATAGGGAGAAACTGGAATGCTCACACATTGCTGGTGGAAATATTATATTTTACAGCAAAACTGGAAAACAGATTCAACAATTTATTAAAAATTTCAACAAACTTATCATTACCATCTAACAATTCCACTCCTCTAAGTATCTGCCCGAGAGAAATGAAAATATATATCCATGCAACAATTTTAAATACACATTCATAGCAGAATTATTTATAATAGATAAAACTTGGGAGGTAATGTCAATGTCTATCAACTAGTAAACAGATAAAATATGGTTTGTTCCTAGGATGAAATCTATTCAGCAATAAAAATAAACTAATACATGTGACAACACGGATGAACCTCAAAAACACTATGCTACATGAAAGAAGTCAGATGCAAAAGACTCATGTTATATAATGCCACTTGAATGTAATGTCCAGAAAAGACAAATCTATATAGATATGAAGTACAGATTAGTCATTATGTAGGGCATGGCGGATTAGAACAGAAACTGAATGCACACATGCATGAAAAATCTTTCTGGGGTTATGCAAAATATTGTAAAACTGAAAATTATACCTCAATAAATTTTTGGAAAATTTAAGTTAGATCTAGAAAGTTCAGGTGGAAATAATTTCCATATATGTGGAAACCAAGAAATTAGAAAAGACCAGCTAGGGAAAACAGTAGAAAAAAATTACAAAGCCAGAGCCTAGACTTCAAGAGGCCTCATGAATTTCCACTCTGGCTGCTCTTAGAACCCACATCTAACCACATGGAAGCTAACCTAGGCTGGGCTGGCTTACTGGAAAGTGAGAGATCATGTGGAGGTAAACTGTTGAGTCAGCCAGAAGCTGACCACAGACATACCACTGTGCACCTGCCGTGATGAGCCACACCTGACCAAAACAGAACTGCCCAACTGGGCACAGCCTAAACTGCCAACCACGGGAAGTGTGAGCTAAATGGCTCATGTCAAAAAGCACTAAGGTTTAAATGGTTTGTTACAAAACAGAAGCTGAAACACTATAAAAGAGCATTGATAACTACTGAAAAACTCAGTGAATGAAAAGGGTGCATTTTATGCAGCTGCCCAATCGACAGGTCTGCTAGGTACAAGAAGAGAAAAGCAGTCAATGAATTGACCCAAATCTGCCAAAGTCACCACGGAAAAACTAATTGCATGGATGAAGAGAGAATAACAGTGAATGGTTTTCTATACAGGTGATCTAGGGGTCTATACTGAGCAATAAGGCAAGTGAAGTCAGAAGATGCTGACAGGCTGAAATTCATGAAAGACAATCTGGTCCTGAGGAAGGTAAAGACAGTTAACCCACTGCTATAGTTTGGATCTTACGTATTCCCCAAAAGTCCATGTGGTAAAGGCTTGATCTCTAGTATGACGCTACTGGGAAGTGGTAAAACTTTTTAAGAGATGGAACCTACTGAGAGGTCTTTGGGTCATTGGAGAAGTGCCCTCAAAGGGACTGGGGAAGGAAGGAAGGAAGGGAGGGGAGGAGGGAGGGAGGGAGGAAGGAAGGAAGGAAGAGCTATAGATACAGATATCAAGATAAGAAAAGTTGCCAGGTGTAGTGGCACACAAGATTGGCAAACTTGGCAAGACCCTGTCTCAATATAAAAATTGCTAAAGATGGATGTACTCAGTTGTAGAGCATCCCTGGGTTCAATCCCCAGTATAGTGGTGGCAAGATGGGGGTAAGTATTTACATAAAAACAGAAAGTTCCCCTTATATCTAGGCTTTCTTGTCCACTTCCCTCTAAACTAGTCAAACCATTTGTATTTTGTGTGGATATATTTTACAAATTTATTTCACATTTATGGATGTGTACAGATCTCTCTTTTTAAAAAAATTATATAAATAAGTCTAAAAGAAATGTAATGAGCCAGGTATGGTGGCACATGCCTGTAATCCCAGCTATTCAGGAGACTGAGGCAGAAGGATTACAAAGTCAAGGCCAGCCTGGGCAACACAATGAGACCCTGTCTAAAAAAAAAAAAAAAAAACTAAAAACTAGTGATGTAATGTAACTCAGTGGTAGAGCATTTACTCGTCATGTGTGAGGCCCTGCGGGTTTAATCCCCAGTACCACAAAAAAGAAAATGTAGTGAAACATTTTTTCAGTCAAACCATCAAAAATGTCATAGCTATACTGTCAGGCAGTGATTTAAACACTTAAAGTGATAGCAAGTTTTATAGGAGAAAAAAAAAATTCCCACAAGTAGGTAGGTAGGGGACAAATGGATTGATTTAAAACTAATTTTTACTGAGATATAAAGTACATACAATAAACAGCATCCATATAATGTGGCAATTCTTAAAGTATGGTTCACAGCCCATACTTTGGGATCCATGAGATTATTTCAGGGGTCCACAAGGCAAAGAACTATTTTCATAATATTGCTAAACCATCTTAGTATTGACATTCTTTGTGAATTTTAGTAAGTTGTAATTTTCAAGGAATTTTCCCACTTCATCCAAGTTGCCATTTTTAGCACAGAGTTACAGTATACTCCTTTAGCCTTCTAAACTCTGCAACTGCTATAGTTATAGTTCTCTTTTACTTTTATCATTTTGTAACAGTGATATCATCAGAATACCTAGAAGTTGAGAAACTTGGTTGATCCTTTCAAAGAACCAACTTCAGCTTTACATTCTGAATTACGTGTCTTTTCTCTAACTCTGCTCTTAGCCCTTTGACCCCCTTTCTACTTACTTAATGTTTACTTTGCTTTTTCCTCCCTAGCTTCTTTTTTTTTCCTTTTTTTGAGAGAGAGAGAATTTTTTTTTAATATTTATTTTTTAGTTCTCAGCGGACACAACATCTTCGTTTGTATGTTGTGCTGAGGATCGAACCTGGGCCGCACGCATGCCAGGCGAGCACGCTACCACTTGAGCCACATCTCCGGCCCTTCCTCCCTAGCTTCTTAATGTTGAGCCTTTGTTAGCTGATTTTAGATCTTTCTTCTTTTCTAATAAAAGCACTTAAAGTTACTTGTTTCCTTCTAAACACTGCTTTGGCTCTATACTGTTTCCATTATCATTTTGTTCAAAATATTCTCTAATCTCCTTTGTATTTTCTTTTTATTTATTCTAATTTGTTATGTATGATAGCAGAATGCATTTAAATTCATATTATACATATAGAGCACAATTTTTCATATCTCCTATTGTACACAATATAGAGTCACACCATTCATTCGTGTCTTCATACATGTACTTAGGGTAATGATGTCCATCTCATTCCACCATCTTTCCTACCCCCATGCCCCCTCCCTTCACCTCCCACCCCTTTGACCTATCTAAAGTTCATCTATTCCTCTCATGCTCCCCGCCCCATCCCCATTATGAATCAGCATCCTTATATCAGAGAAAACATTCAGCATTTGGTTTTGGGAATTGGCTTACTTCACTTAGCATTATATTGTCCAACTCCATTCATTTACCTGCAAATGCCATGATTTTATTCTCTTTTAATGCTGAGTACTATTCCATTGTGTATATATACCACATTTTCTTTATCCATTCATCTACTGAAGGGCATCTAGGTTGGTTCCACAATTTGGCTATTGTGAATTGTGCTGCTATAAACATTGATGTGGCTGTGTTCCTGTAGATTGATGTTTTTAAGTCCTTTGGGTATAAACTGAGGAGTGGGATGGCTGGGTCAAATGGTAGTTCCATTCCCAGTTTTCCAAGGAGTCTCCATACTGCTTTCTAGATTGGTTGCACCAATTTGCAGTCCCACCAGCAATGTATGAGTATGCCCTTGCCAGCACTTATTGTTGTTTGTCTTCATAATAGCTACCATTCTGACTGGAGTGAGATGAAATCTTGGAGTAGTTTTGATTTACATTTCTCTAATTGCTAGAGATGTTGAACATTTTTTCTTATATTTGTTGAGTGGTTGTACATAATCTTCTGAGAAGTATCTGTTCAGTTCCTTGGCCCAGTTATTGATTGGGTTATTTGTTATTTTGGTGTTAAGATTTTTGAGTTCTTTATATACCCTAGAGATTAGTGCTCTATCTGATGTAAGTGTGGCAAAAATTTGCTCCCATTCTGTAGGCTCTCTATTTGTGTCTTTATTCTTAGAGTGCATTTCAGGTCAACACTATATAGTGAGGCCTTGCTATTTATCCATTTTGATAATCTCTGTCTCTTAACTGCAGTATTTAATCCATTAATATTTAACGTAGTCATTGATATGGTTGGATTTACATCCACAATTTATGATTTATCCTCAGTCTGGGTCCTCTGTTTTTGATTCTGTGTTCCCTCTTTCCTGACTTCCTCAGATTATTTCAGTACATTTTAGAATTCTATTTGGGTTCATCTACTGGCTTTGCATTATTTTCTACTATATGCTTTGTGGGGGAAAATATGCATCCTTAACTTTGCATTCTACTTAAGTTGATATACCACTTTAGATAAAATGTAAAACCTGTAGTCATGTAAGGAATCCATTTACTCCCCACCATTTTCAAAACTATACTCATCAAACATATATATTTGTGCATTAAACAACTTATATGTATAAAAGAAATTAAGAGGAAAAAATGGTATTTTAATTTACCTTCATATTTTCCATTTATGATATTCTTTATTCAAACATGCAACAATATTTCTCAAAACTATTTGAACAGATTACCAACCACACCACTTGGCCCTGACCTTTTCTCTTAATGCTTGGCACAAATGTGACTATCAACAAAACATAAATTCACGCTTTGGAAACAGATGGCAGTAAGGGCTATAGAGTGAACTGGTTATAAAGATAATCAGTACACAATTCAATATATACTTGGATGGATTTTTAGATTACAAATTGAAATGAAAACATTAAATTTTTAAAATTTCTGTTCAAAACTCTCCAAGTACGAAAACCCTTTCATTATAAAAGAATGTCACAGGGCTGGGGTTGTGGCTCAGTGGTAGAGCACTTGCCTAGCACATGTGAGGCCCTGGGTTCAATCCTCAGCACCATATAAAGAAAATAAATAAAACAAAGGTATCAAAAAAAAAGTCAAGGTATATTTTCAACTTATTTTTTAAAGTGCCTGAATCTGTATCCTTGAAGCAAACAAAGGATTTTAACTAAGGCATAACTATGAGTATGTGTAAAGCAAAAAATGACAAGCAACTGTCTCTTTTCCCCTTAAGGAAAAGAAGGACACTTGACAAAACCCATGAGAATGAAGAATTAAGCTGATGTATAGAAAAACTCAAATATTACCTCATTCAGCCAACTTTTGATCTTTACTATGGGCCATACACTGAGCTATAAAGAGGCCATTCAGAGTGCCTTCAAGACTCTCATAATCTTATGAGGGAGACAAAGAAAGAAACTCAATTATTATTAATATGGAGAGAGCCAAGAAAGTTTCCTCATAGTCAAGGAGTTGACTATGACTAGTTTTCGAAAAAAGAGCAAGAATTAGTCTTTGGTACTTGAGTATTTTTTTTTTAAATTCTGTTAGAGGTAGGTGGAAAAAGATTAGAAAAAAAGGTTTTCTCAATTTGAAATAACATGGACAAAAACAATATTCCTAAAAGGTCATGGTCCACCTGGAGAATTACAAGAAATGTGGACAAACAGTAGACTAGACCTAGCACAGAGACATCACTATAGTGATCTCTCCAATGCTATATTACGATGAATGAAATCTGTTACCTTGAAGGAATGGTAGCTACTAAAGGATCTTCAGCAGGGTGGCAATATGGCTTATCCAACCCTCTCTTCCTTGCCTACCTCTACTGCAGATCTTACGATGATAAAAGCTCACATAAACAGCATCCTTTGCAATAAGAGGTGCCTTGTAGTTCTGCCAGAAGAGTAAGCAGAAATCTAAATGAAAAACCTCTGGCACAGTGGAGCATACCTATAATCCAAGTGACTCAGGAGGCTGAGGCAGGAGGATCACAAGTTTGAGGCCAGCCTCAGCAACTTAATGAGACTCAGCAACTTAGTGAGAACAGGTCTCAAAATAAAAAATAAGAAAGGGCTGGGACATAGCTCAGTGATAGAGCAACCCCAGGCTCAATCTCCAGTGCCCACCCCCGCCCCCAAAAAAAGCATCTGGCAAAGCTTCAGGTCTCCTGATTTATATTCCTGGCTATCTCTACCCTCTTTCCTGCCTCAAATTTAGGTATGATGTCTAGAAATGTGCCAGACACCTTGCAACTTTAAGGGAACAACCAAGACTGTCCCCAATGTGCCAGCAATGAGATGGCAGAACTCAAGTGAAGCCTGCAGCCAACTTTAAACTTCTTGATGTGCAAAAATATAGATCCTTGTTTATTAATAACCCATTTTAAATTTAGTTTTCTATTATTTGAATCTAAATGTCTCCACAACTGGTAAGAGTTTTAAGAATTAATTTGTACTTTAGAATGATCCTTATTAAACTAGAGTGGACGGATCATAGAGAGGATTCAGAGACTTGTGCAGAGGTTTATTAAAGGGCTTGAGCTAATGCATCTCCGGTGTAGATAGTAAGGAAGGCTGAGTCCAGAGATATTTAAAAGAGAAGACAGGCCAGCATGGGTAAGAGAGCAGTCTCATATACCTTCTAGATTTCTAGTTTGAGCAATGGTGGAGTGGCCAGTACAGATTTAAGGGTAGTGTCAGTTTCCAAAATAGAGGCAGATATGGTATAAGACTGATAAATTTTGTTTGGGACAAATTCAGTTTGAGATGCTCATGTGAAATAAGGAAAAAAACAGCTGACTTCGAATCTAGAGGTCAAGAGTGAGGTCTCAATTTGAGATGCTAATTTTTTAAAAATATTTTTTAGTTCTAGGTGGACACAATATCTTTATTTATTTTAGAGTAACCATTACATGGGGATAAACTAAAGAGCATTATGGTGAGATCCCAGAAGTAAAATTTGGATAGGCAAAAATGAGGACCAGCAAATCTAAGATAGAAAGATTAATAGTTACCTAAAAATGAAGGGTGAAGGAAGGAAGAGATTAGAGGTGAGGGGATAACTGCTACAGGCGTGGGGCTTATTTTTGGAGTGATGAAAAGCAAAACTTAAACTGCAGTGATGATTGCACAACCTTGTGTATAAAGACTGATAAAACCACTTAATTATACACTTTAAATGGATGACCTGTATGATAAGTAAATTATATCCCAATAAAGCTGCTTTAAAAGAAAAAAGTAAACCCTTGCTAGGCGCAGTGATATATGCCTATAATTCTAGCTATTTGGGAGGCTGAGGCAGGACGATCTCAAGTTCCAATCCAGCCTGGGTGATTTAGCAAGGTCCTAAAAAACTTGGAAGACTGTCTAAAAATAAAAAGGTGTTGGGGCTTTAGCTCAGTAGTAGAGCGCCCCTGAGTTCAATCCCTAAAATCAAAAAAAGAAAGAAAAAAAAAAAAGTAAGCTCAAACCAGGAGTATCCAATGCAGGAACAGAAGGAGACAGGGCCAGGAAAGGACAGAAGCAGGGATTAAAAGGGTATTGTCTAAAAACCAGGAAAGTAGTTCCAAAAAGGAATGCCAGTAACTTCGGGGGCTAAAGCAGGAGGATCGCAAATTGCAAATTCAAGGTCAGACTGGGCAGCTTAGGAAGATGCTGTCTCAAAATAAAAGAATAAATAAAAAGAGCTAAGGATGTAGCTCAGTGGTAGAGCCCCACCACCACCACCACCACCACTGGGTTCAATCCCCAGAACCAAAAAAAAAAAAAAGAAGTCATCAGTAGCCAACAGCATCAAATACTAGTAGTAGTATATCAATTAAACCAAAGATTGAAACATTTGACTTAGCAATTTAGAAATCAATGGTGAGCTAAGTGTGAGTGATTTTAAGTAGCAGCAGCAGAAGCCAGATAATGTTATTGAAGAGTAAATCAGAGGTGAGGAGTAGGATGTAACAAATGAAGGGCCTTTATCAGACAACTTTTTTGGAGAGGGAGGTTTTGTGTTGTTATTTTCAATAGGAAGCACATATGATATTTATACATAAGGAAAAGAAGCCAGCAGAAAAAGGACAATTGACAATAAGGAAGAAAGAGACCTCCTTCTTAAAACATCCTCCAAGCAACTGGAAGAAAGCAATTCCCAACATAATCACACAATAATATCATGAAGATCAGATGAATTTTCCATTGGCTTGAGACAAAAAGTTAAGATGGCAATTAGTTTGTAGGGACATGAAACTTGAGCCATTCCTTGATGCATTTATATTCTGAGTTGGGAGACAAAGGTTACTGGCTAAGGGTGAAGGCATAGATTTGAGCAGCAGAAGGAGCCACCACATAAAATAATTCTCATGGGAGAGGAATTTTTAAGGAAGAAGTTGAAAAGTTGATCTACACATTTCAGATACTTTTAAAAAAGAGTAATCTATTTCATAGCCAATAATAATGGTCTTCTAAAGGAAACCAGTAGAGTAGCCCGCAGGAGATCAAGGGGAGAGAGGAAGGGGAGGTACTGGGAATAAAAATGACCAAATTAGTCTATGTGCAGGAACAAACATATTATGATGAATTCCACTCTTATGTATAATTAAAATGCACATAATAAAAATTTTAATTAAATGAAGCTTAAAAAATATTCCTATATATAATGAACTACTTACAAACGTATTATACTCGGTGCTAACCACACTAAACACATTAGAAAGCTGTCACAAACTCCTCAACAAACGGTGTCTGAAGTCAGAATACAACCCAACAATGCCTGATCCTGGAACCTCAACCACATGGTATCAAAAGCTGAACTTCAGAGTGACCAGAAAGGCACTAAACTGTTCATTTTCTCAGATTCTCCAAAGCATGGGTCACTACTTTTCATTCTCCCTGAGAACAAAAAAAGAGTGTTCAGGCTGTTTTTTTATAGTAGTTAGAAAAGAAGTCAAAAGGTGATTTTCACTTCTCTTAAAAAGGCTCATGGTAGGCACCATCCTAAGATGTTCAAATAAAATAATGATATATCAAAGCTTTTTGCCAACTGTAAAACAATATACAAAAATTATTTTTCTTGTAGCTGGCACATACTTATTTCCAGCTCTACATTCCTTCATGCAATCTCAAGACTCCTGTCTTCTAACATATTGTTTGCACACTGAGATCTGAAAACAGGCATGTGCTTTCCAAATCTTTGTTCTCATGCCATTCTGCCAGTCTCGGAGTTTGCTCTAGTTCCTGCTCAATCTACCCAGGTAGTTACTAGCTCACCTTAAGGCTTCAGGTTAAATACCACCGCCTCTCAGAAGACTTCTCTGATCACCCCAGCTAGATGCAATCATTTCACCAGAACTATTCCAACACTTCCTTTTCTATACATAATTTGTTACTTGGTGTTTATGCTAATTATGCATGCATTTTTTTTCTTTACCTACTATAAGCATCTGGAGGGGAGGAACCATGCTTTATATGATGCCTTTTCAGTATGATGCTTTAAACACAGTAGAAACAGTCCTGAAAGGGCTTCAGAGATCCTTACCTTACCAGTGAGAACACAAAGTCTAAGTCTCAGAAACTCTAAGAAAGACTTGACCACGGTTGATAGGAACAGAGCTAGAACACAGAACCAGAATTTTGAACTCCTATACTTAAATACCTTTCATGATACCAGTAGTTATTATAATTTGGCTTCTATTTTGCAATCCAAATCTCATCAAGAGAATCATTCTTGAGCATTAAGGTTAGACAAAGACTCAAACTTCTCTGAAAAAAGCTTTTATTTCACATTGAACTGGCTCAGATGAGAGCCTGAAAAGGGTTGGTGGGGGTGGGGAAAATTCTTTTTCATTTTTTCTTTTTTGCTTTCAGCTTTCAGCAATTCTGTTTTGCCACCTTACAAAGTAAGGGTTAATTATCCTGTAGTGCTGAATCTGGTGTAATAAGCTCTAGGAGTAGGGTGAATTTCTTTTTCTTACATATGTATTGGCTGCACACTTGCACACCCAGCTTCTGATGCTCTCATCACATCTATGACTCATAGTTGGAAACAGCACAGCAGTTCAGTTACCGTAACAGAAGAAACCAGTAACTATAAAATTTCAACACTGATACTGGGAATGACCTAGCAGTAATCGCCACTAAGGGCAGGGAGTATAACTCAATCCTTTGTTAGCCCTAGGGTCTAATACAAGTGTTCCTAAAGAAAAAATTAATGTATTTATTTTGAAAACAATTGGGGTACACTAAATGAATGCCATACTATAGTGTGCAGTTACTACTTATGACTGACTTGATTAGTATAAATCAATATAGACCTAGAATTGATTTATAATATTATTTATAAAGATATTATTTATAAAGATAATCATAAAGGATAGTTCAAGGGGCTGGGGTTGTAGCTCAGTGGTAGAGCACTCGCCTAGCTCATGAGAGGCCCTGGGTTCAATTCTCAGCACCACATAAAAATAAACAAATAAAAGGTATTGTGTTCAACTACAACTAAAAATAAATATTTTTAAAAAGAACAATTCAATAATAAAGTATGTTTGCAAATAAACCCACCACATTGTGTGATTTTTTGGTCACATTTTTCAAAAATTTAAACTTGTATTTGAACTGCTGCTTTATGCTGGTGCTTTTGTTTTTACAACAAAAATTGTACATATTTGTGGGGTACCATGTGATGCTTTGGTATTATATATACATTCAAATCAGGAAATTCTTACAGAAAAATGCAAATTTAATGAGAAACTCTGAAATGTGACCATTTTTCTGACTATGGTTTGGAACAGGGACACTCTGAGAATATGATGAGGCCAAAAGGACTTGGGTGAACCATCCAGGACACCTTGGATTAATAACGGGGAAAAAACTAATGAATTTGCCTATTCAGTTTTATAAGAAAGATCCACCAAAAACTCACTCAACTTAATTTCTTTTATTGAGAATTTAGAGTATATTTCTCTATGGGCTATGAATTATACAGTTAAGCACCACAAAACAGACAAAATATAGACAGGCCCTCTTGTTTTAGTCCTTATCTTGCTCTGTGACTCTTCAGGAACTGCTTGAGTTAATTCTACTGGTTTCTCTGCCTGAAACAGGAAGTAAAGATATTTACCCAAATCCTGGTAGAGGAAAAACACACTCTTCTCCCTCCTCATATCGAACAAGGGTTCCCTTATTCTACTGAGCTGATGAATGGAGATCATTTACCAGTATTCACTCTGGGTATTCCCAAAGGGCATTATAATTGTCTTCATTCTTTGAAGTACTTCCAACACTCTTTCTTATAACCTAGTGGTACCTCAATTGCCCATATTACTTTCTGAAATTTCCTTAAAATCAGGACTGTCATTGCCTCACTTTCACCCCAGGAATCTAGGGTGATAGTTTACCACTGTTTAAAGTCACAGCATAAAATATTATAAATCGTCAGAGAAAGTACACTTCTTAGATACTAGAATTCTAGAAATGAGAATGAACAATTGGTTTCTAGACTGTATCCCACATCAATGTGAAATCACTTCTCTTTATTAGCTGTTCAGAACAAAACAAACACAACTATCCTGTACAAGGTTTTTTCTTTTGTCTGTTTCAAGGGTTTTTGTTTGTTTATTTGTTTTCTTTTCTTTTCTTTTGTTGTTGTTTTAAACCCAGGACGACTAAACCACTGAGCCACACCCCCAGCACTTTTTATTTTTTATTTTGAGACAGGGTCTCACTAAGTTGTTCAGGCCCTTGCTAAGTTGCTGAGGCTGTCTTTGAATTTGTGATCGTCCTGCCTCAGCCTCCTGAGCCACTGGGATTACAGGCATGCACCTCCATGCCAACTACTATACAAGTTTTGATAGGCAAATACAAGACACATGTTTCTACTGGTCCTTTTTAATCTGTTGGTTTCTGAAATGGGGTTATACTGTTCAGGCCTTACTAGATAGATTAATAATTTCACATTCTCATATGCTATTACTAAAGTTTTAAAAAGTCAGTAATGATCAGTTTGCAAGCATGTGAAAATAAAATGAGTTGATATGGCTATAGATCAAAAGTATTCTATAAACATGTATATTATTTACATCTAGCTTCATGAGGAAGAAACTGAACTAAAGAAACGTATCTATTATACACTTAGCAGAAAAAAGCTGGAGCTCCTCAGATGAAAGAAGTAGCTTTTTCCCTAATGTGGAGCTTCCCCAAGATAAACTGAGTCCTGATGCTATGACTTTTCCCCTTTTCTCTGACTACTTGGGAAGGAACCCACTGAAATTCCCTGTCCATTTGGATTCCTGCTTAGGCATGTGAGTAGCAGAAGCAATATCCTCTATCAAGCAAAGAAGCGAATCACTCACTGAATTTCTAGATCTGCTCAAGGGCTTTCCCAAAGCTCTTTAATGTTTCAAAGTGAGTCAGCAGATCCTAAACTCATTTTCCTCATTTGACCATGACAGAAAAGCTGAAAGTGAATTATCTACTTACTAAGATTGTAATGAGAAACAGAAAGCACTAACAACTCAGTTCAACATGATTATGACTTGTCAGAAAATCCAAACATTCTCTCTGATAATAAAATATTTTGCAGCAGCTGCTACAAAGAAGAAGAAGGAGAAGGAGAAGAAGAAGATTCATCGCACTACTCAAAGTCTAACATTTCTAATATACTAGAATCCAAGTAAATGGAGATGTATTACTTGAGGAGAAAAATCTTATAGGAAATGGCATTTTAATAGAAAGAGAAAAGAAAAAAAAATCTCTGCTTTCCTTAAGGGTAAATGTTCCATTTGTGATAAACACTGAGCAGTAATGAAATATGACATGCTTATGCAACTCAGTCTCAGAATTTTTATTTATAATACAGCATTCATTGACTAGTTTATCAAAGAAACTTATTGATGAGTATCCCATCAATAAATTAAGCTAACACTGCATTTAATTTTCTAAAGGAAAAAAAACCTTTCCAAGCTGGGCGTGGTGGCACACGCTTATAAACCCAGCAGCTTGCCAGGCTGAGGTAGGAGGATCCGAAATGAGAGCACCTCAGCAAAAGTGAGGCGCTAAGCAACTCATGAGACCCTGTATCTAAATGAAATACAAAACAGGACTGGGGATGTGGCTCAGTGGTTGAGTGCCTGAGCTCAATCCACGGTACCAAAAGAAAAAAAAAAAAAAACCCTTTCCAGCTAAATCCATTTTATTATAATTAGTGACTTACATTTTAGTACAAACTCCAGGGCAATTTTCAAAAAATTGAAAATTTTTTGGAAGGATCAAATAAGAGCAAAAATTCAGCAAATGTTGAATTCTGAGAATATGCATTTTTCTTTTCTGTAAAACTCTTTGATTTCTGTTTTCAGGAACTAGTACCCATCAAGAGATTACTCTATTCATTGGATAAATATTTCTTAAGAACCCACTATATACAAGGCACTGGGCCAGGCACTGGGAGTGCTGCTCTAAACAAGAGACATGGTCCCTGCCCTCAAGGAGCTTACAGGCTAAAAGATGAGACAAAAATCAGATGCACACAAGAATCTTAAAATATAGGAATCTGGTGAAATAAGTTAAGGAATTAAACATTTATTAATGAGTTAAGTAACTAGACATTAAACCACTGACCCCAACTTTCCTAATCAATTACAAGCTCAGAACAAACTTTTAACTGAGAAAAAATAAATAAGATATAGTTTGATTTCATGTTTCCTGTTTGTACTTTAGTTGAACTGGCTGAGGACACTAGCCTTAGTAATAATAGCCTCAGTGTAATAATCCATAACAGGAACATTACTCTGTTTCTTTCATTTATATGCATGGATCTGGTGTTGACTTTTCCTAGTCAAAACTCTACATTCTGATATTTGCATCCTGACCACTATTTACTTTTTTTGCCACATCTGAGTTGTTCTGTTGAATTAATCAGATATTCAAAAGCAGTTGCTTAACAACAAACGTGGTTTATGTTGTACTGCATAAATCTGAAAATGCTTGAAAATTTTACAAACATATACAAAACATAATGATGGCTACCAAGTGCTGAATCCCTTACTATAAACTAAATGGACATGTGTTGTTTTTTTTAACATAATTTCTTATAATCTCCCCACACACAACACTGCAAAGTACTAGTGGCCCTCCGTTTTACAGATGGGAAAACTGAATTCAAAGAAATTTTTCCAGCACCACACAGCTGATTAGTGCAAAGCCAGGAAAAGAACCTCTGATTCTCTGACAAGTCAACTTACTCTCTCAAGAATCCTACATTGGGAGGGGTTGGGGTTGTGGCTCAGCGGTGGCACACTTGCCTAGCATGCGTGAGGCACTGGGTTTGATTCTCAGCACCACATACAAATAAGTGAAAATAAAAGTCCATCAACAATTTAAAGAAATATATTTTTTTAAAAAAGAATCCTACATTGGGCACAGAATTCTCACCTTTAGGGCTATACGCAATAGAATTACTGTACAAGATTATACTAATGTTATACTAATGCAGTTGAAGCCTTTAAGCAAGCAGAATCCAATAATATATCTGATTAGCAAATTGAAATGTGAAATAACTTCAGGTAAATGGCAAGTAAATGGAGGGTGTGTGACTACAGAGGCTTTGCTAAGATGAATAAACTGCATCACATAGCAACCTCCAAGTCTGGCTATGTGGAACTTTGCCAGAAACAGAAAAAAAAAATTATTTTACACTAAGTGGGAGGCGGCCTGGAAACTCCTAAAGAAATGCTGGATAAGAGAAAGCTCTTGATTTTTGTTTTCTTCTATCCCCAGGGAAGCTGGCCCTACTGCAGTCTAACCTAATCACAGTGTCTGGGTCATCTGCTCTAGAGGAATGGTCCTCTTTTGATGCAGCTAGTATAAGCATGTAAGCACACATCATCAAGGAAATCTCCATCACCACCACTGTTATTTTGCAAAAATCCTCACAGATAGCTTTATGAAAGAATAAGCATGCAACCCTGAAAATGCAAAATGAAATGCACATGAAACAAATTCTGCACTAACCTCCTAAAAGCTTTTCTCTGTCGTTTATCCTACTGCACAACTACAGATATAGGACAGCACCCCCAAAATGCTTTCACCTCAAATTAGGTTGTAAACTAAGCTGATATCCCTCCGGTAGCTTAGGGGCTGCCTTTCCTCCTCTTGTACAGTAACTCCACCACACAAAAATCTGTTAAAACGTTCACTGGCACTAATGTGGAATCACTTAAAAAGAAACATATCACTTTGAGCTTGGGGGCAGCATGCTCGCCATCAATGTCCTTCTTAACACGCATATGATTAATATTGGTACTCAGGAAAGAGAACTTCTTCTGACCTTGAGCGTGCGCGCTAAATAAATTACCTCAGAACGAAAGTGGTGAGATCTGAGAACCGCATCTGGGGAAAAAAAAAGAAAAATGAGACTTCATTTAACTCCTTGTTCTTCAACTGCCGAGTTACTAATGACTTACCTGTGAGACCAGATTCAGAAAAGCACATTGCAGACACCTCGAATTCGGTGGGTGCATTGGGATAGGGAAGCCGGGGGTACTGGGCCATCTGTCTCTAAGGGATTTCTCCACAAGAAGTTTCCGGGAAAGTTTTGGGGCAGTCGGGGAGCCCCGAAATCTCCATGCCTTACTTTTTTACTCCCTAAGCTCAGGAAAATGATCGGTAAAGGCCAGACTGCCCCGGACCTCACTGGAAATATCCTCAGGGCTTCAGCAAACTCAGACTTTGATCCGTTCCTCCCCTGCCTGCTCTCTGTATCTTGGTGGTTATCAAAATCTGGAGGAGTGGAGGGTGGAGGTGAGGGCAAAAGGGGCAAGGGGCATTAAATAGATAAATGTCAGCTTGGGGAGTGGGTAATGATGGGGGTAGGAGCGGCGAAGGAGGGAGGAAGTCGCGCTTCATTTGTCAAATAGGCTTAAATTCTTCCTTTTAGCCCAAAGAAACCCGTCGCAGCGTGTCTTACCTCGGCTTCTTGAACGACCCGAAAAGACCGATTTCATCGGATGCCTCCCTTTCTGGAGCTTGCGGTGCCAGCAGCAGAAGAAAACGATGGTGGCGATGGTGCCCAGCAGAAGCAACAAGAGGAAGAGGGCACATTGGATGCTGTAGGGTCTCAGCAAGACGAGGAAAGCGGCGGCGATCATGATGCGGGCGAGGCGGGGGTCGACTCAGCGGCGGGGCTGGAGGGCGGCGGCACAG
>NW_025999982.1:23359554-23532359 GCF_001458135.2 Marmota marmota marmota
CCACCCGACAGTGCGCGCCGACCTCGTATTAACCGGCGGGTGCCTCTCAGCTCCCGGGGACCCGGGGCTTCCACCTGCCCAGCCTCCTTTGGCGGAATTTCTGGGGAGCCCGGCGTGAGGGGGCGCCAAGGAGCCAGGGGGAAAATCGTAAGGCGCTGGCGAGAGCCTGCAAGCGGTGCTGCCCGCCACTTCCCACCCTCCGGCGCCCCGCCCCGAGGTAGGGGCTTTGGAGGATGCAGCCGGGTGAGCTATTGCTTATGGGGGGGTTCCTCGCACGCTGAAGCGCGAGCACCGGGAAGGGCCTTCCCTGGGAGTTGGGATCCTCTAGCAAAGAGAGGCCCATCCCTCTCCAAACCCCTTTTAACTAGAAGTGCTTCGGAGAAGAACGCTCGGGTCTAGAGACGTGAACAGTCCACCCCCAAACTTGGTGCTATTTTGCCGGCGAGAAATAGGCACTTCAGATCCTCCTGTATCTTTGTATCTAAAATCCTGACTCATTTGATGCATTTGAAGGGAGAGGCGTTTTAAGATTTAGGGACCTAACAAATGAGGGAAGTTGGGGCTTGGCTTGTAAATATTTCGAGGAAAAATTTTTAGGCAATGTGAAGCCATGGTGATCTGTCGCACTCTTGGACACCATTCCTTTTACTGCTATCCTCCACTCACATTTCTTCATAATCAGCAAAAAGTATATTGTAGTTTGTGACTGGGGCATTTAACAGTGGTCACTGGTGCAATGCCAACCCAGAAGGTATAGCAGGAGCGCTGCAGTGTGCCTTTCTGCAGACAGACTTGGCCACCTGGCGAGGAAGCCGCTGCTGCAGCGGTCAGTCTGCGGCATCTTGCGGCTTTGGCGGGCCAGTGCGGTATGGCGTTCTGCTGCCCCCAAGGCAATGCTGGCTTTCCCTATGTGGGGATGGGTAGTTTGTTTTCACTAACTCTCATAAGGAAACTGCAAATCACAGTGACAAGGTAACACATTACTGCATCCAACTAGATTGGACTCATTTTGGAATATTTAAGAGACTAAAGAAATTGTGTCATAAAAATAATTTGTAAAATTCTGAAATGCTATTAAAGAATTGATAGGAATACTTGTTTTATTTGCATGTAAGAATCTCAAAATGAGTGTTGTTTTCTAACTGTACAAAACAAACTCTACAACTCTGCATAAAAGCTTAACCATTGATGTTCTTAAGGCCAGTAACATATTACCAGGTATAAGCATTAAAAGAAACTCAGAAAGGTGTTTCCTAATGCAGTCTCTTCAATGCTAAATTAATAAACATGAAAAACAATGGGTATATTTTCTTATTTACAGCTGGTTTCCTAAAACAAACACTCAAATTGTTGGCATGTTGCATCTCATTTAGTCATTCCGTTATTTGGGGCTGAAGACAGAAGGGACCTTGCTTGCAAACCAGGTATAAAGTGGGAATATTGAACGTCAGAGTGTAGGCTGCATTGCATGCTAGGACAGGCTTCACAAGTTCCTGGCACTCAGAGGGGCTGACAGGTAGCTCTGCATCATGTGCACATAGCTAAGGGTTTCTTGATACCGCAGCCCACTGCAGTCAGAAACTATTCTTGTCCATTATGCAGGGGTTATTGAAAAGAATCCTGAGCCTGCAATGTGTGGCACATCAGGAAAGCAAGAATTCTCCACCACGTTAACAATGGCATGGTGGAGTAATTTAAAACCACAAAACTGAATTAATCTTTTGCAAACATTGGGTGGAAACAATAGAATTTAGGAAGGTCATCTTTATGTTTCTCATTGACTAAAAATTTGTGAGCTGAGATGGATTAAATATCCTTGAACAGAAACAGGCATAAGACTACCAACACCACATAGCAACAAATTTGCCTCAAACACTGCATTTTTAACAGTAAGAAGCAACTAAATAGCAATTATGGTTCTCTAAGCTATTACTTTAGCACAATTCTTATCATCTCAGTCTTGGTGCAGCCATTTATAAGTTTCAAGAACACACAAGAACATCATTTATCTCTCTTGGCAGGCAAATGCTTAACTACCATGCAGAAGGATTATAGATACTTCTTTTTAAATGCATTCATTTCTGTTCTTTGCATCAGTTATCTTAAAGATATTAACAACAAGCAAACCAAATCCTAGAAGAGTTCAGTGCTTGGTTTCATTGTTAATTTCTGATGTATTGCTAATTAATCATTTTTTCCCAAACAATGGCATGTTATTAATTGCTTCTTTGTATTTGTGTGGTGCCTGATGCATTATGGAATTCAATAAATATTAAATCAGCCAATCAGTCCTTTTTGAAAGTTAATTTGGTAGAATTCATACCTTTTCTTTCTGCTAGGTTTTCATTTTAAAGAAGAATAATTGGCACTATATAAAATTAAAAAAAATAAAGTTTGAGGGTAAGGTAGAAGAGGAAAATTCATGGTCAAAATTTCTCATATCAAAAAATGAAAAAATCATAATGAAAAAGTGTGTATAATTTGTTGACTTTCTTGTGGTAGTGAGTTAGCATTGTCACCCAGGAGAAAGACACAGGAGCCAGAGAAAATGGCTAGGAGAGTATGGTATTAGACATATATAAAGTAATCCACCCCACAGCCCTCCTTCTCTTTGAATTCTCAACCAAATTGTGAAAAACTACAAGCATCCAAAAGAAATTAGAATGTTAAATTTTTCAGGGGTAAGCCAAATTAAAGTACATGGCTTAGACTCAAGGCCCAAATGGGGCATCTTTTCCCTCTTCCCCTAACTCAGCATGCTCATCTAGTCACATGGCTGAAGAACAGCCTCCCCAATAGTAGGGCAGGAAGAACTGGCCTGTACAAATCCCTGCACAGAAACCAGACACTAAAAGCCTGACACTTTCTACCCACAAGGCACACACCATGGGTGAGCAAGAGTCCTCTGTGAGAAGGAACCTTTATACATCTACTCTGCCCATGAGTGGCTAGCAGGCCTTTGCAGTTTCCACCATTACTAAGTCTTTCTACCTCCCAAAGTCAAGAAAAAGGGGCTCTGATAAACATCTTCCATAGTACTTTTCTAGAAGTAGGAAGTTATAGCACAAGTTCCCAATTTATGGGCCAGAAAGAAGAAAAGTTTCCACCCTAAGCTATGTAGCAATTGAGGGAAAAGGAGTTGAAGATGACTCAAATTTTGAGGTAGGGTGGAGGAAGAGTTTGAAGTAAAAGAAGACAAACTGGATTTTAGACCTACTGAGATCGAGATGTCAAAAGGATATCAGTATGAAAATATCCAGCAAGCCCATGGAAATGTGGGTAGAGAGGTCAGAACCAGAAGCAGATGTGGGAGTCATCTACACAGATGTTGGAGTCATAGAAATGGAGGAAATGACTAAAGAAGAGAAACTATAGGAAAAAAATTGGAATTGGAATTTTGGAGAATACTCCACCATTTGTGGACTGGTGGAGAGCAAAAGGCAGGACTGGAAGCTATATGGGAAGTGTTCCAACTCAGTGGCTTGCTTGAACCAATGCCCAAATGGGAGGTTTAGAAGGGTGAGGACTGAGGACTGTTTAGCAGGAGACCTCTGGAAACCTTCCAGAGAACTGATTCATATGGCAGGAGAGGCTAGAATCAGAAGTTAATGGGTTGAAAGGAAATGTGAGGGAAAAAGAGTAGAAAATGGTTGTCTATGATCTTTGGAGAAATTTAAATCTAAAAGAGGATGAGTAAGTAAGCAATTGAAGCCTGAATAAAGGCCAATAGCGACCCTTTTGTCTGGATAAGGAAGGGTATTTGAACAAGGTTCTAAGGAACTTGGGAGAAAGAACAGTAGGGGGAGAGGAAGGATTGAAGAGAGGGGAGGAGTCTGCTTTCTCCTGAGACTTGTGATTTAGTAACGTGATTCAACATATCTTGAGGACCCCTTCTCCCAAATGATTCTGTTCTCAAGCTGCTTTTGATGCTGCAGAACTAAAACTAGTGATAGCTCCCTGACCAATCCTGACTACTAATACTCAGACTTGAAGAATTCTTATTAGGGAAAGATAAGACTGCCTTGGAATGTGGCCCAGGCTTTCTGTGTTTATTACAAACCTACATGAAAGTAAGTAAATTACCCAATTGTTAATCACACAAGAACATCCCATTGAATATTACCTCCTTGAGAACAAGAAAAATTAGGTAAGAATGCTCTAACAACAAACTGTTACAAATTAATTGTACTGGTCTTAGACTGGTGGCCTATTTGTGCCCAGACCAAATGTTATATGTGCATGAACTAGAAGGTAAAGTAGTTTATGTCAATTGGAACTACCTAATTTATCTAAAGTAATCTTGAAAATCTGGCAATTTTCAGTCACCAGAATCAGGAAAACCATCATGTGGATGGATTGCTATTGTCTTTTTGTCTTTTGAGTTTGGGAAGAAAAGATAATTGTCATTTTCAGTAAAATCAAATGTCATTTTCAGCAAATATACCCCGGGAAATAACTTTATATTCATTTTACCAAAATAAAAACATTTAAAATAATTTAAAGCTATCCTTATAAGAGAAAATGTTTCAAATGGAATCATTTCAGATTGTTCCTTTAACATTTTAGAAATGTTAGAGCCTAATTAAGATTTGTTATCCTATGGGTTGCCAGGCTGCAGAATCCGTGATAATGCTGTGAACAAAAATTTTTGTGTGAGCTTTATGGATTTTTTAAAAAGTCTGCTGAGTTTGGGGGGCTTAAAAACATCAATATAATTGAACTCTATAATGCTTTGCAGACAGTTTTGAAAAGTAATTATTTATTATCCACAAGCAAATAGAATCATTTATATAGTTTCTACATGGAGTGTAAGATTAGTCATGCAGCAAAATACTGAGTCATTTGGCCAGAAAATTTACTCACAGTTGTATGAACTGCCAGTGGAAAATTTGAGAGCTGTTCAAAAATCAAATTATAAAGCTCTTAGAGTTATAAATCACTGAGAAATATTGTTCATTATTATTCAGATAGTGTAAAATACTTCCCACCATTTCTAAGAATGTGCAATTTACAAAGCAAATTTGAAAGCTGAAAGTGTAGCCTTCTAGATCCAATAGGAGGGCTGTCATATAAGTTAGAAGCCTTTCGACATTTATAAGTTAAAAAGAAAAAAAAAGAGGAAAAAGTAAGGTAGAGAGTTTACAGTAGCATTGTAAATATGTTATGAGATGAATAAAATCTTGATAAATATTTATGAAATAAATTTCATATTGTCTTGACAAAACTACAGCAACATTGAAAAGCTAGATTTCTCCTATTTCTTACAATAATTCTTTGTCATTAAGGACTTTTGTATTAAATATTTTATCCTAACAGATTTGTATGCTAATGCATCAGTGTGCTCATAGCCTGAAAAAATAATGTCACTGAGAGAGCAGAAGTACCAAGTGTACCAAGGAGAACAGAAAATTATGATGAGTAACTGATGATTAGTAAAAAATGTTTCAATAACACATAGTTCCAGAGGTTATTGAAATCATCCCATTGTAATGACATTCCAGGAATCTAGGAACAGAGAGAAAAGTACATGGTAAAATGTCTTTATACAGGCTGTGGGCTGTGGCTCAGTGGTAGAGCACTTGCCTCACATGCGTGAGGCACTGGGTTTGATCCTCAGCACCACATAAAGATAAATAAATAAAATATAGATATTGTGTCAATCTACAACTAAAAAAAATTTTTTTTAAAGTTAAAAAAAATGTCTTTATAGCCCCCAGTACTTTGTAGAGTAAGACAGGGTAACAACCAACCACCACACTAAAATGAAATATAATAGAGTTGGTATCTCAAAGAAGAAAGCCAAAAGCCTGAAACCTATTCTTGGTGGTCCTCTCTCTTCTGTAGATGTTGTTAACCTGTAACTCATCAATGAGTTTCTTGGGATCTGAAATTATATGTAAAATATATGTCTCTTTTGAGGGATGTGATCCATAACTTTTATTAGGTTCTTAATGAGTTGACCCCTCCCCACCAAATGAGAATCATCAGAACCATACAAATCAACACAGATACTAACCCTTCTGAATGCAGTATCAAATAATTCTCTCCCTCCACCAACATCATCATCACCTAAGTACCCTTTCAGACAGGGAAAAGCTTCTTAAGCATTATCAGTTAAGGGTGAGCAAAGAGGACTTTCTACTCTCACCTTTAAAATCTCGGGGAAGTCTCCCAAGTGCTGGCGAAGAGTGAACGTTGGGTGCTGTGAGTTTCCTTGTCCTCCTGCAACTTTAAACATATGGGGAGGGAGATAAATGAGTTCCCTAAGGCCACTTCCATTGGGATGTCAGTTCTAACCCTAAGAGGAGAAAGACTGGGTGAACTATCTAGGACCACTTCCAAAGACTTTTGTCAAATGAAGTAGGGCTAACTTGATTCCCAAGCTGCTTTCAGATCGATTAATTAATTCAATTAATTCAACTAACTTCAATCCTACATTGCTTGTCCATTTTTAAATCCTTGTTAAATATTCTGTATATAACCAATGGCTGGATATAGCTCAGTTGATAGAGTACTTGCGTTGCATGCACAAGGCCCTGGGTTCAATCCCCGGTACAAAAAAAAAAGAAAGAAATATTGTATATAACCAAACAGCATTTTTATCTTTTTTTTTGGTAGGTATTTTAATGGATAAGCCCTTTCTGAGCCAACAGCACTGGCCCTAAAATCTAGTCTTGGATTCAGAGTGCAAAAATTGCCATAGTCTTAAGGCCTAAAAGAGGAATAGAAGGTCTTAGTATCAAGCTCCTAGAAACTACTCCTGGATGTTCTGGTGAATGTAGCCATGGCTCTTCTTAAATCCTGCCTGAACCACAATTTGTGAGACTTTCTGATAAACGATTTGCTGTGAGTCTTCAGACCTGGTATCTGAATGAGGGTAATTCTGTACTTCATGGTAGGAATGCTACTCATCCATATCAAGTGCTCAGCTTTACCCAGATGTTATTTCTAACTTCCCTCAAGAGCAGAATGCTATGGTTTGAGTGTGTGGCCCTCAAAAACTCATGTCCTTATCTTGGGAGTAGATTTATTTTAAAAGGGCAAGTTCAATCTCTTCTCCCGCTCCCCCACTTTTTCCCTGCTGCTTATGGGATGACCCAACAAGAAGCCCCTCACCAGAGGCTGACACCTTGATAGTGGACTTTGCACCTCCAGATTTGTGAGCCAATAAATTCCAATCATTATAAATTGCCCACTCAGTGGTTTTCTGTTATAGCATCAGAGAATGGACCAAGACTCTACCCTTGGTATTCTTGTGGACCTCTGCTTCTCCTCAACATTATTTTCCCAGGAGACTGTCTCAGTGACCACATTCTATCACAGCATGAAGCTATGCTGTCATTTAGGCAACTGTCTCATTCCAGCGAGCAGGTCTAGTTTCCTGAGGAATCCTGATCTCTCCGACTGGTCAGTTCTATTCCCTCCCATGTCCCTTCTGACCCTCTAGGCTATGAAGAGTTGACACAACATTCATGCATTCTACACATAAACAGACTTTGAATCAACACCATTCCCTGAGTGCCTCAGAGCCCTCTGGGGCCAGTGAACACTGTTTTTGCACAATTTAATTTCATGACCATTTGTAATGTGACAGGAATCCACCATAAGAAAGCATTGCAGGGGCTGTAGTAAATGCAAACGCCCCAAAGACTGACAATCTGGTAAACTGTTAAAAGTTAGTGCCTGAATTAAAGGGCACCAGTGGACCCTGGGGGTTGGTTGGTGTCATTGTTCACCTGTCCCCCTCACTGAAAAAGCATGAGTCAGCATGCACTAGTCTTCCTCATTACTGAATGTCCACCTTAGTGTGGACAATCTAGTTATCTGTAGTCAAAGCTGACTGTTAGTATCTACCTCTGCTTGACCTCTACTAAGTGTGTTGTATGCATTAACTCATTCAATCCTCACAGCAGCCACAAGTAGGTACAACTTATCCTATTTTATAGATGAGAACCCTGAGGCTTAAAGATATAAGAAATCCCCCCAAAATCATACAACTAGAAAATGGCATAAGGAGTCTCCAGCATTTCAGAAACCCTGTCTTTAAAATGCTTTATGATTCCCATGCCTGAGCATTAAGAACAAATTTAATTTTGACTAAAAAGTAGTGAAACTGTGGTTGGTAAAATCTATTTTCTATATATCATTGTTGTCCATTATTTTTTAGAATAACAAATGAACACCATATAAACAGGTAATTGTGCATAAATGCAGGGGTTGTTTGTTTGTTTGTTTGTTTTGATACTGGGATTGAACTCAAGGGCACTCCACTACTGAGCCACATCCCCAGCCCTTTTTTGTATTTTATTTAGAGACAGGGTCTCACTGAGTTGCTTTGTGCCTTGCTTCTGCTGAGGCTGGCTTTGAACTTGCAGTCCTCCTGTCTCAGCTTCCTGAGCCTCTGGGATTACAGGCATGTGCCACTGTGCCCAGCTAAACTCACTTTTTAAGGTCACCAACTTATACTACTTAGCATTTTAGTTTTTTAAAAAAATTGGTGACATACATTTTATTTTAACCAAATAAAATAACACTTCAATCCTACATTGCTTGTCCATTTTTAAATCCTTGTTAGATACCCTGTATATAACCTATGGCTAGGGATATAGCTCAGTTGGTAGAGTGCTTGCGTTGCATGCACAAGGCCCTGGTTTCGATCCCAGTACAAAAAAAGGAAATCTTGTACATAACTAAACAGCATGTGATATAGATGTACATAAATAGATGTAGAAGTAGATGTACATATACTCTTTAGCTTTTAGTTTCTTTAAACTTCTCATTTAAATATATCTCTAGAATATAGTATCAACTGAAAATTTCTAATAAAGTTTTATCTCAGCTAATGAGAAATGCTGGCTATTGAAAATTCTGAGGCCAACTGTAATTCTGTTTAGTATTCTGTTAGTATTTCAGCTTACAAATTAGTCAAACAAACAAGATTGAAATTACCACCTGCCACAATCCCACTTCTGAAGGAATTCCTCTTAGTCAGGGATTGCTGGGCAGCTGTCCTTCCTCTCTTCTGACCATCCTTAGTCAACCTTCACTCAGATTAATGAGGACCAACCTGCCACTCAAGTAGTGTCAGATGTTTATTGGCTGTGAAATCAAGATCCTCTCCTTTAACCTGTGAGGACCTAGACTACCTCTCCTAATCCTTCAACCTAACAAAATTCTTCTTATTAAAAATTTATAGTTTAGTGGCAGAGCACTTGCCTAGTATGTGTGAGGCACTAGGTTCGATCCTTAGCACAACATAAAAATGAAACAAAATAAAGGCATGCTGTCCATCTACAACTACAAAATAATTATAGTTTTCATTATTACAATGTCATTGCCACTTACCCATCACTGTCACGTGAGTAAGTTCCACCTAGCACTCCCAGGAAGCTAACAAAGGCAGGAGTGGGGGTCTGGGCAGACTCCCACTTTGGAAAAGGGCCTCTATTGGAGATGCCCTGGCTCTAATCACTTTTCCTTACATTTTTATGTAATATTGAGGTTTGTCTAATAACATCATAGATATTGAAGTCAATTATCTCTGCTTCTTGAAGCCCTCTTTGTCCCTACTGTTGTAAATGCCCTTTGTATTCCTATGTGATTGAGCTAACCATGTATGAGAGGAACCTGGTCCTATTCCCTTCAGTTAATAATAAAAGTATTACTGTTAATAAATTCATATGCCATTAATATAACTAAGATATCAATTCATACTATTATTATTCCCAGTTCACAGGCAGGGAAACAGAGGCACAGAAAAGTTACATAGGTAGTAAGTATTGGAGCCAGGGCTATGGATCCATAAAGCTTGGTTCTAAAGCTGAGTTTAAAACAATTTGTGACCCTCCTTCATTTTCTAATATACTTGGAAGAAATTCAGACTGGACAAACTACCTACATGGCAAAATTTTACCTCTACCAAAAAAAAAAATATCTCACTAAACTTTCTGTGCTTTTATAGAAAAACAGATTTATTCGTCCCTTTTTTCTGAGAACACTATGTATGTTTGCCCAAGGTTCAGTCTGCCCCTGGCTATTCAAACAACTTTCCCACTAATAGAGCCAAGAGCTCACAGCATTGTTCCACAATGCTACAGCTGCTGAGTCTCCTGTTGCCTCAGTCTGCAACACTCCTGGACCTTGAGGTTAGGTTGCATATTTTGAACTCACTGTACCCACCTGTCCTCCTTGTTTTTATATGACTTCTTGGGCCTCTGCTGGCTTAAAAAAATCCACTTCATCTCCTAGGGCTTCTTTCTTTGATCAAAAGCCATCCCTTAGCATCTGAGTGGGATTGGTTCCAGGATCCTTAAGGATACCAAAACCCATGGATGCTCAAGTGCCTTAAACAAAATAGCATAGTACTTACATATAAACAAACATCATCCCAATACTGGATCACTTATATAGTACAATATGAATATTATGTGAATATATATCAGACTGTATTGTTTAGAGAATACTGATAAGAAAAAATCTGTTCATGTTCAGTACAGAAGCAGTTTTTTTTTTCCAAACATACTTTATCTGGGGACAGTTGAATCACAGATGTAGAACCCATGGATACAAAGAGCCAACTGTACTTGCTTTCTCTATATGGAGTCAGTTTCTTGGTTCTGACTTGCCCTGCAGCTGCCCACACCCAGGCTTGCTTCTGCAACAGAGAAGCAGACAGTCCCTGGCATTCCTTTTCATGTATGTTACTCTACGAATTTATTGATAGCAAAATACTATTGCTCATAAATATGTTTTCAAAGTGACCTATACATAGGAAATAGATAGGATAAAAACGTATAATATAGTTGACCTTTTTTATTTTAATTTTGCTTCAAGATAGTATGAAGAACTATTAAGCCGGGCATGGTGGTGCATGCCTGTAATCCCAGCAGCTCGGGAAGCTGAGGCAGGAGGATCACAAGTTCAAAGCCAGCCTCAGCAAAATCGAGGCCCTAAGCAACTCAGTGAGACCCTGTCTCTAAATAGAATACATAAAAGGGCTGGGGATGTGGCTCAGTAGAAATGGTACATTGGTAAATGGTAACCAGCTTATTTCATTAATATATGCTGTCAATATAGAGTATAATAGGATAGATATTTCAAATAAAAATCGGCTTGTCCTTTCATTTCATAATTGATTAGATAAATTAATAGTTGAAAGTTGAATCCCTCCTGATTTTTATGCATAGACATTAATTCTAGGATCAAAATTATTATATTTTGCCAATTTAAAAAATTGATCTATAAGCTATTAAAGTTGTAAAATATACTCAAAGTAAAAAGCATAATGATCTCATCTTGCTCTCAGCTTTTGAGATGAATAAAATGTTCTACATTCCTTTAAAATATGTGAAATGGAGGATGTTTTGCATGACTTACAGTTATCCTAAAATAGAATTTTTAATTGATTTTACTCTTGTTTTAGGCTTAACTCTGCTTTTGATGAATGAAGGAGAAAGGCATATAAATGTTGGGAGGACAGGTATTAAAAGAAGAATAGGGACGGAGAAGATGCTCAAAAAAAAAATGGTATTTCTTAGAAACTATTTTGGAGGCCCTAGAATCATAAGAAAACTTATTTAGAGCCCCTCTGAGTTCCTGTGCAGATTTTCAGATGGTTTTACCCATGGATTCTGGCTTTTTGTTGACAACTGATGGAGACAGGTGACATTGTGGAGTAGTTAAGATTGTCTTCCACTGTTCCCAGCCTCTGATGTCTGTGCTGTTACCTCTCTGCTGTAGAAATCTTCTTGAACACATCAAGATGAAAGTCAGCCAGGCACACTGTCTAAATAAGATAAAACAAAGATGGGTCACTTAGCACTTGGTTCTCTTGCCAGGTCATGAGGCCACCACGTGTGGAGTCAAGGGTACTAGCAATACCAGGGGTGTTGATCCAGTGGTAGAGATCTGAGTGCTTATGCTTGAAGAAAACAGCAAATAATACCCCCATTTTCTTTGAACTAAATCTTCGCCAATGGAGATAGAACTTGATCGGTGGTAGGATAGGTCATGTCAGAACACGGAATCAGAAATACTAGCCTTTCCTAATACAATGATAATACTCCAGTAAACAAATAATGTAGGTCAAGGCACATTGTCAGTATCGCATATCCCCAGGAAGATAACAGATGAGAGTGCTAGTAGCAAAAGGAATCTACTGGTTGGCAATAGATACCCAGGCAGTCAGGAGGAGCCCCATCATGTTATTATCAGTCAGAGTTCTGGCAAGAAACAGATGACCCACTAAACTAGGATTTCCATAAAGTTTTAACCAAGGAACTCTTTAAGAAGGTGTGGGCTGAATACAGAGAAGCCCATGAGGGATAGAGCTGTTCTACGGGGCTATCATAATGGGAATGTTATCAGCCCTAGACAAAAGGCAGAGGGAAGGCAGTGATTATTGCAACCTGAAAGGAGTGGGTCATATAGACAGGGACACTAAAATCTGAAGCAAACCCACAAGAAGGGAGCCAGGAGGATAAATGCTCCTAACTCACTGTTCTCTTTCCCTCTGAATTGCCACCTGGACACTCCATTGGCTGAACTCAGCCAGAAAGAGAGAAAGGGAGCCCAAACAGGTCAACCTCCAGACTGAAGAGTAGAGATGGCTAAAGAAGAGATTCCTAGGGACAAAGAAAGGATGTCCAACATGGATGTATGAGCAGGTCTATAGGCCATGATGAACCAGCCAAGTCACCATTCTCTGGAAGAACAGAACCACAAGGGCAGAAACTTAGGCAAGGGGAGCCCTGTAAGGGATTAAGTCAAGTGAAAAGCAACAACACAGTTGGAATTGATAATCTATTGCAAAGCCTACATAATGAAAGTCCTTTAGTTTGCTTGCAGTTTAGCAACGAGGGCTCATTGCAAGGGTACACCGGGGACCTCAGTTCCCTCATCTTTAAAATGTAAATATAACTTGTATGTATCTCACAGAGTTTCTGTGAGGATTAAACAAGTTTGTACAGGTTAGATGCTTAGATAGTAATAGATTAATAGAATGTTTAGAATAGACATAGATGGAGGATTCAGTAAATGAAATGTAAGCTGGTTTTATTCTTATTAAGTGAAGGACAGAGGATTGGAAAAGTCTGAAGAAGTCATATAGGGCATCTAGAAAGCAAAATGGTTAATTTGCATGACACTGCATGATATCACTATGTATTCATTAAATTAGCTTGAATAAAACTCATCCATATTTCCAGCAACTGGAAAGACTGAGGCAGAAAGATTGCAAGTTGGAGGCCAGCCTCAACAACATAGTGAGACCCTCAGAAACTTAATGAGACCCTATCTCCAAATAAAAAATAAAAAAAGAACTGAGGTAAAGCACTCCTGTATTCAATCTCCAGTCTTCCCCACCCCCACCCCCACCCCCCAAAAGCAAGCACATCCATCTGCTTTGACCAAATAAGAATATTTTCTTCCCTTTTCCATTATGAAAGTTGAAAGTGATTCAGGTCTGTAGTCTCTCAATATACTTAATGTTTTTTAGTTAGGCTCATGAATACTTACCAATCCAGTCTAAGTAATGCTGTGAGATTTGGGCAGCATTGTTGAATTATCCTAAAGTATATTGACCATCTTTTTAATCAGGATATTGCAGGAATTACTTGAGAATTTGAAAATGGAAAAAGTTAAGGGCTGGGGATGTGGCTCAAGTGGTAACGTGCTCTCCTGGCATGCGCGGGGCGCTGGATTCGATCTTCAGCATCACATAAAAATAAAATAAAGATGCTGTGTCTACTGAAAACTGAAAAATAAATATTTAAAAAATCTCTCTATATATTCTCTCTCTCTCTCTCTCAAAAAAAGAAAATGGAGAAAGTTAAAAGAGTAAGTTAAAATATTCACTAATAGACATTAGTAAAACCTAGTAATTTCCCTCCAGAAGTTAAGAACACTATGGTGAGAATCTCACTCCTGCATTTGTTTTGCTCAGTGAAGTGCTATTCATGTTGAAGTACTCAGAGTGGACCCAATCAATTGGAGCCATGCCAATCCTGATTTCTGTTCTTGTAGTACATATATAATTTTTAAAAAGTACTATGGACATCTCCTTTCCCATGTCCTACTTTGCTAAGAATTTGGGTTGAAACTAATAATCCATTTCATAGAGATCACTACACCAGCCATGGGATATTTAGAATTACATTGGCATTATTTTCCTGAATTTTGAGATACATTTAGAGGGGAGTCTTCAGTTCATATTCTTTTCTAAGTACTGCAAGGGATCTTTATATGCCTAACATGCCAAAACTGATATGTATGGAAAGCAATCCAAAACTTTGGAAACCTATGAAAGGGTATTTGAGTTTATTGTAGTACTGTGTTGTTTACCTTTCACAATCTTTATTTAATTCGTAATAGGGGATTCATATTTAAATACAAAGGCACATGAGACACTGTTGTAGGGAAGAGGGAAGGCATTTATTAAAATAAACCTGTGCCAGGTTCAGAGGGCACAGCTTTTGCTATAATCAATCAATCTCCTGAACCAAGAATTCAGGTAGTTTCAGAGATTTATACCCAGCATGTAAGGGGAGGGGCTCAGAAGTTCACAGTCTGCAGAAGTTCACATTAAAGCAGCTTTTTCTTTCACTGTTCTGGGCAAGTTAACCGTTCAAGGACAACACCTGAGAAGGGAGGGGCTTCTTCTCCCTTCTCTTTCCTCCCCCTGCCGGCTGTTACCATGGAGCCCAATTATAACTTATCTTAAAAATGTAGACATCTCTGTGAAGCCCAGCTCAAGGCCAGAGGCCTTGTTTGCACATTTCTTTTTCTTCTTTTCTTTTTTCTTTTTCTTTCTTTCTTTCTTTTTTTTTACATTTTCTAGCTCTTTTAATGTTTTCCTTTACATGTAATATACATGAAGCTCTTTGATTCATCACAGTTAATTGTGGGTGTGATGAGAGATGAGGAACTTCATGTGTTTTGTTTATAAATTCTGCTGATTTTGATAACTCCTTTATTTTCATGGCTTGGGCTTATTTGTCCATTATTTAACATTTTTTTGGGGGGGGGAAGTCTGTCCTATGTTAAATTATTTCTTTTTTTCCATTTTAAATATATTTTTTTATTTCTTACATACATGACAATAGTGGAATGCATTACAATCATAATTATCCATTCACAGCACAATTTCTTGTAACTGTATATAAAGTATGTTCACGCCAAATTATGCCATTATACGTAAGCGCTCTCTCTCTCTTTTTTTTTTGCATTACAATTTTTAATACACCTTTATACCACAATTTATCATATCTCTGTTTGTATATAAGGTATTGTTTGCACATTTCTACAAAGTACTATATTGGATTCGTTTGTGAAAAACTAGTAAGGGGGTGTCTAGCACCTGGAGTTCTGGTATCTTCCTGGCCTGTGGCCAAGTAAAACAGGGCGACACAAAAATAGGAAGTTTATCTACATTGAACTCTTTTGCAGAGACTCTTTTGCTGACAGTCCTAAAATCAGCCATGGTGAAGATTTCTGGAGAAGCCCAGTTAAGACTTTTCTGTGGATAAAGGGGGTGCCACTTCAACACCAGAATTATATTGGATATTCACATAGTTTCCTTAAGTTTTAGTAACTTTTTTTCCTTAGAATTTCAGTATTGGCTTTTGGATTCTTGTATTAATTGCATTACTGAATTGTTTTGTACCAGGGATTGAATCCAGAGATCCTTAAATACTAGGCCACATCACCAGCCCTTTTTTATTTTTCATTTTGAGAAAGTGTCTCACTAAGTTATTTAGGGCCTCAATAAGTTGCTGAAGCCACTTTTTTTTGGGGGGGCGGGGTTCTGAGGATTGAATTCAGGGGCACTCAATCACTGAGCCACATCCTCAACCTATTTTTTTTAATATTTATTTTTTAGGTTTTTTTTTAAGTGGACACAATATTTTACATTTATGTGGTGCTGAGGTTCGAACTCAGTGCCTCAAGCATGCTAGGTGAGTACTCTAACACTGAGTCACAATCCCAGCCCCCAACCCTATTTTTTAAAAATATATTTATTAGTTATTGATGAAATTTTATTTTATTTATTTATTTGTACGTGATGCTGAGAATCAAGCAAGAGTTCTACCACCGAGCCACAATCCCAGCACCCCCACACCCCCAATCCCCCTCCCCGACAACCCTATTTTGTATTTCATTTAGAAACAAGGTCTCACTGAGCTGCTTAGTGCTCACCCTTTCTGAGGGTGGTTTGAACCCATGATCCTCCTGCCTCAGCCTCCCAAGCCACTAAGATTACAAGAGTGTGCTACCACACCTAGTTATATCATTGATTTCTTAAAAGCAAATATAAATGCATTAAAATTCATATTTTCAACTACATTTGCTTTCATTTGTCACAAAGCTGCTCTTTGTTTCGTTACATATTGTGTTTTTCATAATTTGGCTGATGCTTAGAACATTGTTTTTCAACTAGGGGTTATAACCCATTAGTGAGTTGTGAAGACAATTTAATGTGCTATGACCAGTACTTTTTATTTTTAAATTATAGTTAATTTGCACATATTAATTGTACAAGTTAAGGGTTTCATTGTGACAATTCTATACATACAATGCAACACCTTTTGTGTGTGTGTGTGTGTGTGTGTATGTGTGTGTGGTGTTGGGATTGAACCCAGGGCCTTGTACACGAGAGGCAAGCACTCTACCAAATGAGTTATACTCCCACCCTAATTCAACTCCTGTTAAAGCGAACTAAAATAGAGTAGATAAAACAGAAACTGAGAAAATACCTTGCATGTATGAGGGTAAATATGTTTAATTACTTTTTTTTTCATGTGTGTGAAAACACATGCAGGCATGCATTTTCCCAACCAATATGTAATTTTTGGCCCTTCCTCCCTTTTTCTATCCCCAAAAATGCAATTTTTCTGTGAGTTGAAGAAAAACAAAAAAAAAATTGAAGGCAGGCATGGTGGCACATATCTGTAATCTCAAGAGCTCAGGAGGCTGAGGAGGCAGAGGCAGGAGGATCATGAATTCAAAGCCAGCCTCAGCACCACTAAGGTGCTCAGCAACTCAGTGAGACCCTGTCTCTAAATAAAATACAAAATAGGGCTGGGGATGTGGCTCAGTGTTGAGTGTCCCTGAGTTCAATCCCTAGTACTAAAATAAATAAATAAATAAATAAATAAAAAATTGAAAGTGACTGGCTTATATTATTAATCCAACCACACACATATCTTGTATATTATCATGCCTGTGATTATATTTAATTTGTCAATGTAAATAACAATCAGGTATTCTCTGAAGATGAATTCAGTTTGAAAATAGAATAGCACTGCCATGAGAATATTAAACTATGAATATATGCAAGAAGGTTGAGACCAAGGGAAGTCTTGAAAAGGCAAAATGGCAATTACATAAGAAGTTTTGAATCAATATCTTTGGCTACAAGTAACAAAGGTTGCATTAGTGCAAGATTGAGCAGATGTCCTTGGAAAAGTAATTTTTTGTGTGTACAAACTTGCTATTTTGGTTGGGATATGAAGTGTCCCCCTAAGACGCATATGTTGAGGGTTTGGTGGCAATGCAGCATTTTTCAGAGCTGAGATTTTGAGGAGGTGATTGGATCATAAATAAATCCAGGAATAATAGAATGGTTTACCAGGAAGCTGTGGAGGCTTTGGGAGGGGGAACCTGGTTGAAAGAGTGGATTCTTGTGGGCAGGCCCTTGGGAACTGTATCTTGTCCATGACCCCTTTCTCTGTCTCTGCTTCCTAGCTGCCATTTGGTGAACAACTTTCCTCTGCCACACCCTTCCACCATATTATTCTGCCCAAAGTAATGGAGCAAAATAAATCTTTTTTTTCCTCTAAGTTGTCTGTGTTAGGTCTTTTAGTCACAGCAACAAAAAGCTGACTAACAGTTGCTGGGGCCTTTGTTTAAAGTTGTGGTTCTGGTAGAGATTTTTGTGAATAGTTCTTATTATCAGGCATACATGGAGGGGATCCCCTTCTTTATAATCTCCTGGATTTTTTTTTATTTAGTTTTTGGTTAGGACTTAACAAAAGTGACTCCATTTAGATTTTGACAGTTTTCACAAATCTTATCCCCTGCATCTACCTAGGAAATTTATCAAAGGGCAGAAAGCAATATGATAATTTTTTTTTACTAGGAAACGACAATATTTAAGACACAACCATAGTCATAACATTTCTTTTGACTTTGCTAATTGGCAGGTAATATAAATATTGAATCACCTGTTTTTGGATGTTATAACAGAATATTGACCTGAATTTTAAAAGAGGTCTGATGTATACATTTATGACTGGTTTTGAGTAAATATTATGCTTATAAATAAACTTAAAGAATTGCTTTTTAACCAGGAGAAAAATTTGACACAACTAGGAATAATACAAATGTTGTTTTTTGTAAACTAACTTTTCCCCAATTTTTTTGTTGTGATAAAATGTATGTAACAAAATTTACCATCTCAACTATATGTAAATGTACAGTTACATTCATATCATTGTGCAACCATCACCACCATCGGTCACCAGTATGCTTTTCAACTTGCAAAACTTAAATTCTGGGGGCTCAGGATGTGGCTTAAGTGGTAGCACGCTCGCCTGGCATGCGTGAGGCACTGGGTTGGATCCTCAGCACCATGTAAAAAAAAGAAAGATATTAAAAAATAATAATAACCTAAATTCTGTACCCATTGACCAATAGCTCATTTTCCCCTTTTCTCCAACTTCTAGCAGTACCTTTCTACTTTCTTTCTGTATGAGTTTAACTGTTCTAGGTACCTCACATAGGTGAAATTATATCGTATTTGTATTTTTGGACTGGCTTATTCAATTTAGTGTAATGTCATCAAGGTTCATATATGTTGTAGCATGCGTCAGGTTTTTTCTTTTTAAGGCTGAATTATATATATATATATATATATATATATATATGTACCACTTTTTGCTTATTCATTTGTCTGTTGATGGACACTGGGTTGCTTCTACCTTTTAGCCATTGTGAATAATGGTACTGTGAACATGGGTTCACAAGTATCTCTTCAAGACCTCGCTTTTTAATTTTCCATAGCAGCCATATCATTTTACATTTCCAACAGTGCACAGTGGTTCCCATTTCTCCATATCTCACCAACACTTTTGATTTTGGCTTTTTATCAGTAGCTATCCTAATGGATGTAAGGTAGTATCTCATTGTGATTTTCATTTGCATTTTTCTAATGATTAAAGATAATGAGCATCTTTTCATGTAATATTGGCCATTTGTATATCTTTTATGCATAAATGCCTATTCAAATCCCATTTTTGAGTCTAGTTGTTTGGGTTTTTGTTACATTTTAGTAGTTCTATACATTCTGGTTATTAATCCCTTATCAGATGCATAATTTGAAATATTTCCTCATATTATTCAGATTGCCTCTTTACTCCTTTTATAATGATTTGATGCACAAAATCTAAACATTTTTTATGAAGTTCAATTTTTCTATATTTTTTGTTATCTATGTTTTTGGTGTGATAGCCAAGAAATCATCATCAAATCCAATAGCATAAATATTTGCCTTGTTTTGTTTTGAGAGTTTTATAATTAATTTGGTTTTAATGATTTGCAAGCCAAAAGGAATATTTAACAAGAATAAAATTTTAATGTAACAAATCGTGAGTATTGAAGACCTATCTATGTAATATGAAGAATTATAAAAAAGGTTTTTATACTTTATTTCATGTACTATGTGTGATTTTTCAATTTTATAATGAACATTGTTGCTTTCAAAATAAAAAGAAGAGAAATAGACTTCTCAATTATCACCTTCTATAGGACCGTAAACTCTGAAATCCTCAGCAGAAAACTGACATTCCATTTTGCAGTAGAAATGTATTAGTAAAGTTCTGGTTGTCATAACAAATACCATAGACTATGTAACTTTAATACCAGAAGTTTATTTCTCACAGTTCTGTAAATTGGGAAGTGCAAGATTAAGGCTCATCAGACAGTTTCCTTCCTCATTGCATCCTTTATGGCAAAGAAAGAGGAGTGATCTCTCTCTTTTCCTCTTCTTATAAGGCTACTAAGCCTATTGCACTAGGGCCCTATACTTACAATGTTATTTAAACTTAATTACCTCCTACAGTCCCTATCCTCAATCAGAGTCACATTGGGGGATAAGTCTCAACATACAAATGGGTAGGGGACAGAATTCAGTGCATAGCAAGATTTTATTTCTTCTTAACAGACAAGCTTGTACAGTTGAGAAGAGGAGAAATCATAGAAAAGACAGGGAGTTACCAAGTAGTTTTATAGTATAAGTGAAATTTCAAGTGGAGTATTGATCTATTTTATGAATAAGTAAAAAATAAATTGCAGGAATAAGGGCTCTACTTCACTACCTTGGGTTTACTGAAAGTGTCATGATTAGTTGGAAAAAACATAACAACAAAAGGAGGGAGTGAGACATGTGTTGAGAGAACCTGCCTAGAGGCAAATAATCTTGTCTTTTCAATTGTGGAGAAAATGAATCTCCACATAACCCTGAATTGTTAAAAATCCAAGTGAACCAGGATTCTAGCATCTGTCATTATCACTAAATAGGTTAACAGTCTCTACAGTTATATCTGATAAAATCCAGTTTTATCAAATAATAATTTTGGTTAGAGTTTTATAGGCTATACACGGTTGTTTCTGAAGCACTGTTTTTAATTTGTTAGTGATAATGTGCAGTAATGTAAGGTACTGGAGAGGAAGGAGTTAAAGCAGCTGGCCTGCTCCCTGGAAAAAGAAATGAAAATGAAATAAAAGAAGCCAAATGATATTATATAAACTCCTTTTAAAAATGATAACTGGACCTCTAAATCAGAGTTTAGTAAATTATGGCTTATCTGCCAGCCACCTTTTTTTGTACAGCCTATAAGGTAAGAATGTCTTTTACAGTTTTAAAATTTTTAAATGAATAACAAAATAACATTTTATGATATATGGATATTATATAAAAGTGAAGTTTCAGTGTCCATAAACAAACTTGAATTGGTACACAGCCTCACTCTATGTTTATGTATTGCCAGTGGCTGCTTTTATGCTCTGAGAAAATAGTTAAGTAATTATGACAGAAATCATATGGGGCAATCTCATTGCTTTATTGTGCTTCTCAATGTACCACAAATTGCAATGATGCACTTACAATAATTTGACAACATTTTGAGTGATATGCATATTGTCATACCATGACATTTTATTCTTTCATAACCAGTGCATGCCAATCATGTCAAAACAAGAAAGGGAAAAAAAAAAAGATAAATCTGGACTTAGTGCTTTTAAAGCAGAGTGGAGTGTGGATTATTTTGTTATCAAATTTGATGGCAAAGCGCTGTTTTTATTATACAATGATACTATAACTGTGCAACAAAACATGTCAAATTTACCAGACTAAATACTCATTACATTATTTCTAAGAAAACAGCAGCCAGAAAATTTGGGAAAATTTAAAGGAATATCTCAAATTATATCACAACAAAATTTCTTCACAAAATAAATAATGGAAGTGATTCTGCAACCAAAATAAATTTCTTAGTAGCTCATTTATTTGTAAAGCAAGGAAAGCCATTCACTGATAGTAAGTTAATTAAATCATGCTTTTATCCAGGAAAAAAAATAAACTGACTTAAGACTATTAGTCTTTAAACAAAAATAGTTGCTCAAAGAGTTGAGGACATAGGATCAGTACAATAATTATAAAATAAGGCAGGTGACTATGAGATTTTCTTGGTTAGAGATGAGTCAACAGAAGTTACTGCTCAGTTGTGTTTTATTTGAGGAACAAATGCTGAATTTAAAGTAACTAAAAAATTAGCCCCTGTAAATAGTCTTTTAAAACAACTATGGGCAAGAATATTTTCAAAGATATTAAGAAAACACTAATGTAATACAACCTTAAGTGAAACATACTAAGATGTGATATAACGGTGGTAAAAATATATATGAATCAGAAAGACAAATTTACAAAGTTTATGAAAATATATGGTTATTAATTTTTTATTCATCAGCAGACACTTTGAAGAAAATATTAGAACCTATTTTATGTGTTTTTTAAAAATCTTTATTGAAATATAATTTACATACCCTGCAATTCACCCATTTAAAGTACACAATTCAGTGTGCTTTATAATTTTTAAATTTTTGCATATTCATAGAATTTTCAAGTATCACTACAATCCAATTATTTCAACACTTTTCCCTTCTAAAAGAAACTTTATATGCATTACCCCTCCCTACCTATTCCCGAACCCTAAGAAACCGCTAATCTACTTTCTGTCTCTACAAATTTGACTATTCTTTTTCAAGATTGTTTTGGCCACTCTAAGTCTCTGAGTCTCTTGCATTTCCATATAAAGTTTAAAGGATAAGCATATAGTTCAGTGGTAGAGTACTTACCTAGCACATGTGAAGTCCTAGATTCAATCTCTAGCACCACAAAAAAGAAAGAACATTTAAGATCACTTTGGTATTTTCTGAAAATATCATGTATTTTTGATCCATTAGATTTAATAGTGAACATCATGCTTCTGAACTCAACCATTATTAGCTCCTTGAATATTTTCATAAACAAAAGTTGGAAAGTGTGGGAGTGTAGCTCAGTGATAGAGCATGCACTTAACATGTATGAGGTCCTGGGTTCAGTCCCCCAGTCCCTCCCCCTCAATTTGAATAGACATAGAAAAATACTCTCACTTTCCCTACTACATATCATTTCAATGGCTTAATAGTGACAGAGTCTTTATTGCATGTATTTGAGTTCAGGGCAAAGACTAAAATTTTTGAGAATGAGAACTGCCCTTGGTCACTCATGGAACACTAAATTACTTTGAAAATTAACTTTTGTTATAGACTTGATAATGTTTCTTAAATGAATTTATTAAGAAATTATAATCAAAATTGCATGACAAAACACTTATATGCAAAGTGTATACTGAGGTTAATTCATTTCAGTAACAATTTGTGTCTCAAAAATGTCAAACTGGGCTGGGGTTGTGGCTCAGTGGTACCAGCACTTGCCTAGCATGTATGAGGCCTTGGGTTCGATCCTCAGCACCACATAAATATAAATAAATAAAGGTATTGTGTCCATCTACAACTAAAAAAAAATATTTAAAAAAAATGTCAAACTGCCTTATACACTTCTCCTATTGCCAAAGTTAAAAGAAGAAAGCTTTATTCTCTCTTATATTTGCAATTGATATATTTTCAAGTTCAAATTATAGTTCCAGCACTGTCTTTCAAACTTCAAAGCAAATGCAAAGAAAATTTCTATATTTCAAGTCATTTTACTAAGTAATTAAGGAGCTTCCCTCTAACTTTTAATTAGAAGTATTAATCTGTAAGATAATGATACTGAAAGGCATATATCAAGAGAAGAATTTAAAAGAGTTTTATAATGGTCTTCTAAGAGATAAATATGTTCACTTAAAATTTTAAACTCATATCGAGAAGTAACGATCTCCTGGTAATGGTTTTAAAATATTGCAAATACATTTTTAAAAAATCATTGAATACACACTTTTAAATGGTTAAGAGGGTGAATTTTATTTATGTAAATTTTATCTCAATTAACAAAATTGTAAGCTCATAGATTAATATCAACATATTCCAGAACCTATCAGTGTGGATAACATCTTCAAAAATGAAATATGCAAAAGCTCATTACAGGTCAGCCTTAAAAGATGAGCATTTACAATTGATTTTGATGATAGCAAAACAATTTGGAACCCAAATTAAGCAAAATGTTATTTTTTAAAATTCCGCTTTTTTATATATTTATTTTTTAGTTGTAGTTGAACACAATATCTTTATTTCACTTATTTATTTTTGTGTGGTGCTGAGGATCGAACCCAGTGCCTCACGCATGCCAGGCGAGCGCACTACTACTTGAGCCACATCCCCAGCCCCTAAAACTCTGCTCTTTACATTAGTAAATTTGTCTTATAAAAAAGTCCTATTCAATTATTACATTTTGAATTTTGTGAAAATTTATTTCCTCTCTTGTATAAACTGATATGTTATATTCATGTTTGTCCCTTGGCTTGCAATGCCCACAATATTTATTATGTAAGTCCTTTACAGATATAGTTTGTCAACTAATTATATTTACTGGGAAGAAAGTTTGCATCTATGGAATGCTTTTAACAGTATATCCTTGGTTTAGGATTGCTGGTGGCAATTAGGCTTTCAAATACATTAATAGTATAGAATCAGTTTGGAATTTGGATTTATCCCTCCCTCTAGAATGTCATGCAAGCTATTCAACTCTGAAATATAAAATGAATATATGCTATGACTTCAGCACTCCCCATTGTATGAGGTGACCCTCATTGAAGTCTCACTAAGTAGTCTGGACCACAGAGTTCATGCATGATATGAGAAGGAAGAACTAGATGTACTAGACCTCTACAGCAGGATGTACTAGACCTCTCCCTACTTTACCTGTATGTGTTTATTGCTTATAACTTTGAAATTATTAGTAAAGCTCAATATTGGGTAAGATCTCTAATGTTTGTGAGTCAGATTTGGCAGTTCCTATGTGTAAGCTCACATACTATTAATGTATTTGAAAGCCTAAGAAAAGTTTCCAAAAAAGAATCACAGCAATTTTGGCAAGACATCCAAACATTGTTTTTACTCTTGGGATAGAGTGTGGTGATTTTCATTTAAAAGAAGCATATTTTCTAATATAATTACTCAGTATAATTTATTTGTTGTTGCTGTTATTGTTGTTTCTTGTACTGGCACTTAACCACTAAGCCACACCCAAGGCCTTTTTTATATTCTATTAGAGACAGGTTCTCACTGAATTGCTTAGTGCCTCACTAAGTTGCTGAGGCTGGCTTTGAACTCATGATCCTCCTGCCTCTCAACCTCCTACCTGCTGGGATTACAGGTTTGTGCCACTATGCCTGGCTACTCAGTATAGTTTGGTAAGAAGCAAAATGTTATCTTTTGCGCAACAGTCCACATATTTCTTGAAGATGTCTAAGCTCAGTCCCTTTCATAGTTAAATTTTTTTTAATGTAAAGTCTTTTAAAAAATTCATTTATTTATATGTGTTGCTGAGAATCGAACACAGTGCCTCATACATGTGAGGCAAGCTCTGTACCACTGAGCCCCAACCCCAGCCCTATAGGTAAATTTTTATCATTTATACTTAAATGTTTAGCTCATGAAAACACACCAATACATTCAAGTACAAAGGATTTCAGACCCAAGGTACTGCATCATTTGTACATATCAAAATTCAAATAATTTCAACCCTAATGTTACAATTCTTTAGTTCCCTCTCAAGACTTCATGATTTTCTGTTAAAAACAACAAAAACTTCTAAGTAATTTTTATTGTTCTCCCTGGAATATTTAGGTCTTTGGTCCTGGTGAGTTCTGCTGTTAAAATATATAACTTCAGCTGTCTCTGTGATACTATTTATATAAATTTATAATGTTTATAATTTTTCAGACTTCTCATTTTTAGACTTTTTGTCAGACAAAAAAATACAAAAATGAAAAAATGTTTACACTATTTAATTTTGTGACAGCTTTCTGCAAATCATATCGTGAACACCCTTGTGATGATAATGAAATTGAATTTCTGAATCAAATGAAAAGGTGTCCTAATTGTCAGTGAAAGAAAGAACTCTAGGAAGCATTTAGTAATAGTTTGCCTGAGAGAGTAGTGCCATCGTGAAGCAGAGTTGTAAACATATTGTGTTCCTTTTTTTGTTTTTGTTTTTAAGGAAAATCATTAACTTTGGGGCCTCATCCAGAGTAGCATCGTCTACATGGGCATTCCTTCCTCCTACTGTTTCAGAAAACCTTTGATAACTAATTGAGAAAATGCAGAAGATCTTGCAGACAGATGAAATTACCAATATCCAAGCTTTTAGAAAAGGAAAGAGGAAAAGGACAGAGACAATGGACTCAGAAAATCCAAATAGTGACATGGAAAAAGGACAGGTTGGTTCTCTCTTACCTTGATTCAATTTTATTAAGTAGCTCAACCATAATTCTTTAATTTATCAGTTCTTTCTTCTGTTCTACTAATTTATTCTTCCTTTAAATTCTGTATTCAGTCAAGGGAATGTAGTGTCATGTTCTCCTCTCAATCTTAGATAGGAAGAGTTAGAAACATTTGATAATCAATAAGCCTGCCTCTGTTTAATTGTGGCCAAATATGCCATTGTTAAAACTTTGCTTAAAATTCTGGGAAATTAAAAGTCAGCAAACTGTCAGAAAACATTTTTTCCTTTCACAAATATATTGGAGAAATTGGAATACCTCTTTCTCCCCGAATCCCAACGCCACCGCCCCCCCCCCNCGGCTCCCACTCCTGCTGTATCAATGTACACAAGTTCCTCATCCCTCCCCCCCCACCCCCGCCTGATACTAGAGATTGAACCCAGGGATGCTCTACCACTGAGATATATCCCTAGAACTTTTTTTCTCCTTCCCCTTCCTTTCCTTCTCCTCCTTCTTCCTCTTCCCTATTCCTCTTCTCCTCCTCCCTTTCTCCCTCCCCCTTCCCCTTTTCCTTCTCCTCCTCTTCCTCCTATTTTAGGACGGAGTCTCACTAAATTGCTGAGGCTGTCCTCAAACTTGTGACTCTCCTGCCTCAGGCTCCTGCGCCAATGTACCTAGCTGGAATACCTCTTCTTTAAGACACTCTATTTGCTTTTCTTTTTAGATTTCAATTCGTGGCCCATCCTCATCATCCCATTCCCCTCCTGTAAAGTTTGGACAGTCAATCAATGTGCTTATTCTGTATTTTTTTTATTTGTCACTATAATACATGTATTTGTGTATGACTTTGTAATACATGCAGTTGCTGCAGTCCGGCTGCAGCAAACTAACGGGGTGGGGGGGGAGGGATGAGGAACTTGTGTACATTGATACAGCAGGAGTGGGAGCCGTTTATTGTAGGACAGGAGGGATATATATACATTACACACAGCTTATCTTAATTAACATAAACTAGATACAGCAGTCAACCAATAAGGAATCTCCACACTTAATGGCTCGCTGGCGTTACTTCACAAACCACTCCCTCTGCAAAATGCCAGGCGCCATCTTGACTTGTTTACAGACCCTAACATGCAGTGTTTTATATTCATATATTTTTACTTAATTTGTTAAATAAATACTCCATTATTATGGTTTAAAATATTTTTAAAGACAATGAAAAATCCTTATATTCCTGTCTCCTATTCACTCTGTTCATGCCCAAACCCCATCCCCACTACAGTAACCATGTGTATTGCTTTCTTGTTTATCCTTCTTGCATTTCTTTGTTCAAATAAAGCAAATATAAATAGATATCCTTATCTCTCTTTGGGTCAAAAAAGGAACATACCATATATACTGCTTTGTACTTTGCTTTATTACTTAATATATTTTGAAGCTCTTTCCATTAATAGATAGCTCTATTCCACCGTCTGTGTGCACCAATCTTTATTAGTCCCCTGTGATGAATGGGGTTCTTTTTAATCTTTTTCTTAATGTGATCTACAATGCACTATATAAACTTATATATACATCATTTAGTAGTACATTGATATTATATTATAACTCTTAATTTGTTTCTGATTTTTCCATCAGTATTGCTTTATAAAAATAATTTTTATTTATAAAATTTCAGGTATACAACATGTTGTTATGGGATACATCTAAAAAATAAAAAGGTTACTGAGTAAAACGAATTAACACTACCATCATTTCATAGAATTATTCATTTTAGTTTGTTTTTAGGACAAAAGCAGCTAAAATCCGCTCATTTAGCATGAATCTCAAATATAGTAGTTTTATTACCTATAGTCCTCATGTTATACATCAGATCTCTAGACTTGTTCAGATCTGTATCCTCTGGTCTAATCTCCTAATTTCCTAATCTCTATTCTTCCTGCCACTGAAGGGATTACTGTTTGTTCTCTGTCACTGGTTTTGTTTGCTTGTTTGTTTTGTTTTAGACTGCAGATGTAAGCAATACTATGTAGTATTTTTTATTTCTGTGTCTGGCTTATTTCACTTAACACAATGTCCTTCGGGCTCATATATGTTGTGGCAAATAGCAAGATCTCATTTAAAAAAATTTTTTTAGATGTTGATAGACCTTTATTTCATTCAGTTATTTATATGTGGTACTGAAAATTGAACCCAATGCCTCACACATGCTAGGCATGCACTCTACCACTGAGCCACAACCCCAGCAACCCCCCAATCTCCTTATTTTTAAAGGCTGAATTGCATACATATACATATATACTGTGTACATACATATATACATGCATTATACATATATACATGCATTATACATATATACATGCATATATACATATATGTATGTCTGCATTATGTATATAAATTATGGCACATACTTATAAGTATGGTACATGTATGTAAATAAACTATGGTACACTTATATATACAAATACACATGTGTATATATGTATGTGCCATATATAATAATAATAATATATATGTGTGTATATATATATATATACTTAATCCATTCATCCATTGATGGACACTTAGGTTCTTTTCATAGCAATATTTTTAGCATCTATCTATATTGCTACATGTACATCTCATCCATTGCATCTAACAGCTGCATGGTACCATTTTTTATTTATCCTTTTCTCCAATGATGACCACTTAAATTTTCCCTAGCATCAATAAAATAATCCTCATACATGTCCCTTTAAGAGACAGTGTGGGGCTGGGGTTGCAGCTCAGTGGTAGGGCATTTTGCCTAGTATGTGTGAGGCACAGGGTTAGATTCTTATCACCATATATAAGTAAATAAATGAAATAAAGGTCCATCACCAAGTTAAAAAAAATTGTTTTTAAAAGAGATTTTGAAAATTTCTATGGGGTAAATACATAGGAGGATGATTATGGTTTACATATGTATTTCTAGTTCGTTTGACTAAATATTATAAAATTGCTTTTTAGAATGTTCACATCAGTCTACATGCCCAGCAGTAATGCATAATGGGTTCCTATATTTATATTTCCCTACTAACATTTAGCATTAATATCCATTTTTCTAATTTTTAACAAATGAATCAGTGAAAATATTGTTATAATTTACTAGTGCAGATTTGGGGGAACTCAGGGTTGCTGGAGGGGTAAAATAGTCACATGCTCTTATAAGCCAGTTGTGTGGTTTCGTCAGCAATTTTTTTCCTCAAAAACCATAGCTTTCCAAACTACATATTTCTACTTGATTTCATTGCAGTTCACTATAGTCAGAGCTCTTATTTGGTCATAGATTTTAGGCCTGAAAACGCTCTTCTTTTAAGGCATCTTTTCTCGTCTTTTCTTTCCGATTTATGACAGTTACCTCACAGCCATCTGAAACAAACAAACAAAAAATCTTGAAGGTAACACCTTGAATTTAAAGCTTTTTACTGGGCTGGATACCACTGTCTGCCAGAGAACATATAAAGACAAGCTCCTGAGAAAGCCTTGAGGTTACAGTCTTATCTCCTGCTATTTAGATATGGAAGTAAAAATTTTCCCCAAACCCTTGAAGATTTAACATTGCCAAACTCAGTTAATTTAGACTATCTGCTGCACATTTTTTATGTGCTTGCAAGCTAGCTAGCTCTGACATGAAGTATCTGAAACACACCACAGCTCTTTTTCCAGGCTCTCTAGGCATGTGGTTTGACTTCAAAAGTATTCCAGGTGACCATTTTACCAAAAATGTCACCAAGGTCTAACAAAGTCAGTGGCTTTCCAGCATGCCACACCCTCACCCTTTTTGCCCAGCACTTGAACTTTAATTATTTTAAACATATTTCAAGTTTTAGGTATTCCTACTTCTGTGTACCCATTATGGATTAGTTGTGATATGTGTTACAAAGACTGTAACAAAGACCCTAATAACAATATATAAAATAGAAGTTTATTATTATACAATAGTGAGAGCAGTCTGGGGCTGAAACGGCAGCTCCACAATAATGAAAATCCCTCTTACCTTGTTTATCTACCTTCCTCAACTTGCAGCCTCTGCATCTAATATGACTACTCTCACTTTCAGATCCTCTTTTTCTCTCAGAAGAAAGAGAATCAGCAGGGGAAGACATGCTCATTTTCTTAGGGTTATGGACCAGAAGTGGCGCACATAGCTTCTGCTCCTATTCTGTTGGCAGGAGCATAGACAGTCAGGTAGAACCCTGTTACCAGAGAAAAAATGGGACAAAAGATACATATAGCTAGTAGTTTCTACCACTGTCCATTTTTCTGTTGGGTTTTTGTCTTTTCTTTTGGGTTTCTTGGTCTATTCTGGTAGGTTTTTTATCCCACTCTTAATATAAATATTTTATCTATTGTAGAAATTAGCCTACTGTGATTTAGGTTTGAGATATTACAAATATCTTCTCCCAGTTTCTATTTGTGTATTAACAGTTATCTTCTTCCTTCCATTGGTACTTACAAATGGATTTACTTTGACCTGATTCCTTTTCTTTCTAATACTTGCTGGCGAGAACAAGACCATACATTCTATTTTTTTCCAATTATCATGCATAGAATTAGGGTCTCAATAGGTATCCTTCAATTTTTGAAAAATCTTTCATTTATATTTAATTAAATACATCACTTTTTCTCTTAGGATTTATACATCTTATGTGAGTACATTAGCTATTTGCCCACAAAGAATAGTAATTTACATTATTACTATTACATATATATCCACTACTGTTATATATATTATATGTACATATACACATGCAAGCATTTGTATAATAATAAAATATATATGCATATACTGATATTTGTTTATAAAATAAAGGTTGAATATACATATCATAAATCATACAAAAGTGCAAATGAATTTTTCTCTAACTGATCTCATCTGGCTTTTAATTATCCATTCCTGAATCATCATCATCATCATCACCCTACAATTTGTGTTCTAGTCTTTAAAAGTCCCTTTTAGTCATTATCTCAGTCACTTTAGGATTTAAGCTTCAATCAGTCCTATATTTTTGTCCTCTTCTGCTTTCTACTTTTTTTTCCTAAAGACATGATTCAAGTTTTCAGGAGTCTCCAGTCTTCTACTAAGATTCTTACTTTCCTGTGTTGTTCCTAGGTGTCATTAAATGTTGCTGATGAGCTAGTTCTTCCAGGTCCACTGGGGATCTTATTGGTACCTGCTGCTGAAGTTTGCCATCCTGGTACCCACTACCACCTTCCACAAGATTCTGGCACCATGTGGCCTCTGATCTACACTCTAAGCTATTTGTTTCATTAGTTTCCCTAGCACTTTCCTATCTCCTGACCAGGACACAAGGATCCTTTGGATTCTGTAGCTGCTTTGCATTCATACCAGGGAGTCTGGGGAGCTATCTCTGCTCCATTTTTCTGAAAACCAAATTGACTATTTCTGATCTATGGGCCCAGAAAATCACCATGATACCCTGAAGTTACACTGGACATGGGGCCTCTTCAAGGAGCTTAGACTGCACAAAGAAGCAAGGAGCTATCCCTGGTGCTTTGGGATTGCCCCCGTTATCTGAATGTTTATATGATGTGCCCCAACTTCTTAAATCCCCTAAAGGGCAGGGACAGTAGAGTACAGACATTTGAACATAATTCCCTGCCATTTCAATTCTTTATTTCCCAGCCTCTTTCAGCATCATAATGTCTTTTTCTTCTCTGCAGCAGGAACTTTCTTTATGGTATAACCTTTATTTCTATTACTCTCAGGTGTTTTTTTTTTTTTTTAAGCTTTAGGCTTCTGGGTTTTGATATTTACAAATTCCAGTTAGTACTTCAATTCTCCAGCTTGGTAGAGAAAAAAAAAAAGGTTAAGTATCAACACAGCTTGGATTTTACAACTCCAGTGTCTTCAAATTATTGTCTTATTATTGACATTAAAAACTATTTTTAAAATAAAAGGTAAATGTGAATGTTTCCTTCTAACAATCTGCTCTCTCTTTTCTCTGGTGCAATAAGCCCCAAATTGGTTTCATGCCATAGTCTTGACAGCGAGGCTAAGAATGGAGATTAGGGAAAGAAATGCAGAATGGGGGTGAACTAAAAAGAAGGAAAATATATTGTCTTCCAGCACAATAAGATTATTGGATGTCTATTATGTGCAATGCAATATGCCAGGTTTTACTCTAAATATTGTCCTAGGTTATTTTATTTTTTAATTTTGAAATTAATGAGAACTGGGGATGTATCAGTGATAGTGCACTTGCCTAGCATGTACAGGCTCTGGGCTCCATTCCTAGAACATGCAACAATAACAACAAAAGAAAAAGAATAAGAATAATGAACTCCAATAAAACTGCTGCCCATCTTAATACCTAAAATTTTACCTTATCATAACTTATGACTACTTATATACTCCTCTCCTACCTGCCTGTATCAATCCAGATATAATCATAGTCAATCTCATGTATAATTTACTTTCTTGTAAGACTTATTTTTTGCACTGCTGGGGATTGGGCCTCATTCATGATGACAAGTGCTCTATCACTAAGTTGTGTCCCTAGCCCACTTTTTTGAAAATTTTTTTTTATTTTTATTTATTCTTTTTAGATAACATGACAGTAGAGTGTATTTTGATACATTATACATATGTGGAATATAACTTATTCTAATTAGGACCCCATTCTTGTGGTCGTATATGATGTGGAATTTCACAGGTGGTATATTCCTATATGAACACAGGAAAGTTATGTCTGATTCATTCTACTGTCTTTCCTATTCCCATCCCTGCTCCCTTCCCTTCATTCCCCTTTGTCTAATTCAATGAACTTCTATTCTCCCCTACTCCTACTTACTGTATGTTAGTATCCACATATCAGAGAGAACATTTGGCCTTCTGGTTTTTTTTGATTGGCTTATTGCACTTAGCATGATAATCTCTAGCTCCATCCATTTATCAGAAAAAGTCATAAAGTCATTCTTTTTTACATCTAGCCCACTTTTAAAAAATTTATAAAACTGAAATCATGCATACATATTGTCTCATTACACACAAATATCTATTCAATAATATGTATATATGTGTTAAAATATATAATTAGGTTTATTTATTTATTTATTTATTTATTTATTTATTTATTTTGAGATGGGATCTCACTGTTTCCCAGTGGCCTTCATCTCCTGGGCTCAAGCAGTCCTCTTGCCTCAGCCTCTCAGAAGATAGGAAGACAGGCATATGCTACTAGCTTATTTCTTCTTTAACTTTACAAAAAGTTTATTATATTATATTATACATTTACATTTGGGACATGTTCTTTTCCCTCAACATTTTACTGAGATTAATTCATAAAGGCAATTATTTATTCCCTTTCAATTCTGGGTAAATCCCACTGTGTGACTTCAGCACTACTCACCTATCCATTGTCCTGTCAATAGGCAATTGTGTTTTAATATTTTCATCATTATGAACCATGTTGCTACTGAAAGCTTTGGACATATTTCTTATTATACATATACTTAAGTCTCTTTCATATGTAGACCCAGGGATCAATTGCAAGATCAGAGGGCAGACGAATGTTAAACTTTATGGGATAATGTCAGATTGTTTTCCAAAGTAGTATACCAAATTTATTTCCATAAGCAAATATGGGCAATTCCAGTGATCCATGTCCACATTCCATGCTTAGTTGTGTCAAACTCCTTAATTTTTGCCCAAAATATATTTGATTGTGATCTTGATCTTCTTTTTCCTGATTGCTAATGAGATTGAACATCTTTTTTATACTCGGTGGCCATATGTGTTATCTCGTCTATAAAATGCTTACTCATGTCAATCACTTATTTTTTTTTTAATTTTTATTGTTGGTTGTTCAAAACATTACATAGTTCTTGACATATCATATTTCACACTTTGATTCAAGTGGGTTATGAACTCCCATTTTTACTCCGTATACAGATTGCAGAATCACATCGGTTACACATCCACTGATTTACATATTGCCATACTAGTGTCTGTTGTATTCTGCTGCCTTTCCTATCCTCTACTATCCCCCTCAATCACTTATTTTTCTATTAAGTTGCTGCTTTATTTTCCTTATTGATTTGTGGGGAATTATATATATATTATATATATATACACATACATACACACACATGTTTACATATATATATAAATATTTATACATAACACACAACTTTGTCAGTTAACAAATCAAATATCTTCTATTGATTGTGATCAGTCTTTTCCTTTTAATGTTGCCTAATGAATAAAAGTTTTTACTTTTAATGTAATTGAATGCATTAATCTTTTATTATGATTATGATTATATTGAAGATTCTTTCCTGCCCCAAGTTATATTTTCTTTTTTATTTATTTTTATTCTACTTTGTTATATATGACAGTAGAATGCATTACAATTCATATTACACATGTAGAGCACAATTTTTCATATCTCTGGTTGTATACAAGTATATTCACACCATTCGTGTCTTCATACGTGTACTTAGGGTAATGATGTCCATCCATATCTTTGTCCTATCTAGAGTTCATCTAATCCTCCCAGGCTGCCCTTCCCAACCCAACTATTAATCAACCTCCTTCTATCAGAGAAAACATTCAGCATTTGTTTTTTTTGGGGGGGATTGGCTAACTTCATTTAGTATTCTATTCTCCAACTCCATCCATTTACCTGTAAATGCCATGATTTTATTCTCTTTTATTGCTCAGTAATATTCCATTGTGTATAATACCACATTTTTTAATCCATTCATCTACTGAAAGTTATCTAGGTTGGTTCCATAATTTAGCTATTGTGAATTGTGCTGCTATAAACATTGATGTGGCTGTGTCCCTGTAGTATGCTATTTTTAAGTCCTTTGGGTATAGACCGAGGAGTGGGATAGCTGGGTAAATGGTAGTTTTCCAAGGAATCTCCATACTGCTTTCCATGTTGGCTGCATCAATTTGCAGTCCGACCAGCAATGTATGAGTGTTCCTTTTCCCCCACATTCTCACCAGCACTTATTGTTGTTTGTATTCTTAATAGCTGCCATCCTAAGTGAGATGAAATCTTAAAGAGTATATTTTCTTGTACAACTTAAATTTTCACTTTTAATGTTTAAATTCTTAATCCATCTGAAGTGGTGTGTGTGTGTGTGTGTGTGTGTGTGTATACACCAAGGTAGGAATGCATTTTCTTTACTTTTTCTCTTAAAGGTCAGCCAGTATTTCCAGCATCGTGTATTGAGCAAGTCCTATTTTCTTGGGTGTTTTAGTCAGCTTTTTTCATCGCTGTTATTTAAAGACCCAACCAGCACAACTGTAGAGGGAAAAGAGTTTGTTTGGGGGCTCACAGTATCAAAGGTCACAATCATAGACAGCAGACTCCATTCCTCTGGCTCAAGGTGAGGCTGAACATCATGGTGGAAGAGTGTGGCAGAGAGAAGCGGCTCACATGATGATCAGAAAACAGAAAGGGGTCTCCACTCACCAGATACAAGATATATACCCTAAAGCCACACCCCTAATGGCACCTCATCTGGCCACACTCTATCCACCTTCAGTTACCCACCCAGTTAATCACATCAAAGGATTAATCCACTGATTGGGTCAATGCTCTGGTAACCCAATCATTCTTCTCTGAATCTTCTTGCATTGTCTCACATATGAGCTTTTGCGGGACACCTCTTATCCAAACCGTAACAACGGGTGAGTTGCTATGCCACTCTGTCCTATAAGAAGTTCCTCATGTGCATGCATCTATTTGGGGCCTCTCTATTTTTGGTCATGCTATCTGTTTCCATACCAATGCCATGCTGTTTTAATTGCTCTATATTTTTAGTAAACCCTTGCATTTGTAAAGAAAGATCCTGTTTCATTTCATATATTTCTTCAGGATTTCTCTGGATATTCTTAGGCTTTTGTTCTTTTAGATGAATTTCAGAATCAATTTATTAAGTTCCAGGTTTTTAAAATTTTTATTGAAATTGCATTAACTTTAAAGTTCAATTTAGGGATAATTACTACTTTTTAAATGAAATATTTTATCTCTGAACATGATAACTGTGTACATTGACATCATCTTTTAGTACAGCTTGTTTACTTTCTTCATAGAGATCTTTCACTTTTTTGCTATGCATTAATTACACTTGTTCTCAAAACAAGAATTAAGCATAAATATGAAATATTTAGGCTATATGGATTGGAAACTGTCAAAAGGTACTATTTATGTGGTACTGAGGATAAAGCCCAGGACCTCACACATGCAAGGCAAGCACTCTACCACTGAGCCATAACCCAGCCCCTTCTTGGAGATATTTTTTAAAACATTTTATGGAAGTACAATATACATATAGAAGGTTGCACATGTCAGAAATGTACAGCTTAATGAATTATCACAAACTGAACATATCCATGCCAGAAATTAGAACATCACCTGCATCTCAGAGTTCTCCTCATGCTCCTCTCTGCTACTTTTCCTCACTGGTCCCCACAGTAACTACTGTCCTGACTTAATAAATAGTGTTCTTATAGCACTACAGTGCTAATTGTAGCTGGTATGTAGAAGCAGTAACTATTGTATATCCTGCCATCTTGCTAGATTTTCCTATTTTATTGCATGATTTTTATCTATGTATTCACAGATGAAGGAAGTGAGGTTCAGATTGTGAAGTATTTGCCTCGAAACAGGCCACATCTCAGAGGAGACCTGGTGCACTTATTGGTTATAGTCTGTTATACGACTATTCTACTTTTTATTTTTCACTAAAATGACACAGAAAGTTAGAATCCTGATTTCCACGCTGTCGGAGGCACTGTTTTCCCCTCATCCTGAGTTCCTCTGAATGGTGGGGTTTAAAGCTGCTGGGCTGCATGGTTGCAGGAAGTGCCTGTGGGAACAGGAGTGTGTAGTCTTGAATGAACCTCTTCAGAATACAGAACATAGGATAAACCGTTAAAGGAGCTGTGAAACTTCTCTTCTTGTGCCTGCCTTGCATTTTAGAGAGATCCATATTCGGGAAATGCCTTTCTGCCTGGGGAGAGCTCCAGTGAGGATGAAGCACCCTTAGCAGAATTATCAAAGGAGGAATTATGTGCCAAGATAAAAAACCTGAAAGAAAAACTAACAAACACCCGGAAAGAAAACAGCCGGCTTCGACAGTCTTTGGTCATGCTACAAGGTAAACTTTGAGAAAATTGGCATTTTAGATGAAAGGGAAAATGTATAATCAGTGAAAAGAATTGGAAATGAAAAAGTGCCGGGCCCAGTGGTTTATGCCTGTAATCCCAGTAGCTTGGGAAGCTGAGGCAGGAGGATGACAAGTTCAAAGCCAGCTCCTGCAATTTAGTGAGGCGCTAAGCAACTCAACCTTATTAGAGACCCCATCTCTAAATAAAAAATAAAAAGGGCTGGGGATGTGACTCAGTGGTTAAGTGCCCCCTGGTTCAATTCTCATGCAAGAATTAAAAAAAAAAAAGAATGAAAAAGAAAACCGGTACCTTAGAGAGCTTAAAAATCGCACTTTAAGAAAATCACCATTATGAAATTTAAATATGGCAGCACTCTTTTGAAGCATCTAGTTTATTGTTCAAAAAATTTAGATTTTTCCTACAGAATACCAAATATTATATTCATTTAACAATGTTCAACACATTTAATGTTCAACAAGTATTTATTGAGCATTTAATGTCAGCCACTTACATCCTAGGCCCTAGAGAGAAAACATTAGTCAGAGAGAGTAAATATGTTGGGGTGCTCATGATGCACATATCTCAGATGTATTTGCTAGAGAATGCCCTAGAAAATGAGGCTTGGTGTGATCTATTATGGAAACCACTGGAATTAATGATTTCATAATAGTTTTTCTATTGAGAACCTTGGTTTGGGAAAATAATTTCATTTCATTGGAGACACATAAAGGAAAAAGAGGAGCCTAGGCAAATTAAAAACCACTTGGCTTTTTGTAGGATCCTATGTTGTATCTGAGAGTCTGTTTTTCAAAAAGTGTAGTTTCCATGGGGCATGGTGGCCCATACCTTTAATCCCCAGCAACTCAGGAGGTGAGGAAGGAAGATGGCAAGTTCAAAGTTTAGTGTTGCTTAATACAACTTGTCTCAAAAAAAGAAAAGGAAAAAAAATAGTGCTAGGGATGTAGCTCAGAGGTAAAATGCCCTTGGGTTCAATCCCCAGGACAAAAAAAAAAAAAAACAAAAACAGAGAGATAGTTTCCCTGTGTAAGCACTATGCACTTCTGAATATTTAACAATTAATCCAATGCTGGGCAGCATTGTGTTATAAACCAGTAAACGCTCCAAACATTTTGAAAATAGATACCTCCAGCTGCTGTGTATAGAATGGGTACAAGTGGTATAAGAAAGAAAGTTAAGAAGAGTCACCAGAAAGCAATTATAGTCATCCAGACTAACCTAGTAGCAGCCTACCCTAGGGCAATGGTGTGGGAAAAAAGAGGACAGTTTCATGATATATTTGGAGACAAAAATGACAGAATATGGTGATGAATGAGATTGGAGATTGAGAGAAGAAAGTATTAGGTTACAGATTTTCCTAAGAATGTTTGTTAAATTTAAGGCTTAGATTTTAGTAGAAATAGCTACATGTGAATGGAAATATGTTTATTTCATTAACAAGCCATTTTATTGTAATTTTAAAAAATTGGGGGGGTACTGGGGTTATGACTCAGCGGTGGAGCGCTTGCCTTGCACATGCAAGGTACTGGGTTCCATCCTCAGCACCACATAAAAATAAATAAACAAAATAAAGGTATTGTGTCCATCTACAGCTAAAAAAAAGATATTTCAAAAAATTTTGTAGTTGTAGATAGACAGCATTCCTTTTATTTATTCATTAAACATTTTTTTAGTTGTCAGTGGATTTTTTATTTATTTATATGTGGTGCTGAGAATTGAAGCCAGTACTTCACACATGCCAGGCAAGTGCTCTACCACTGAGCCACAACCTCAGCCCCTATTTATTTATTTATTTATTATGTGGTGCTGAGGATGGAACCCAGCGCCTCACATGTGCTAGGCAAGCACTCTGCCATTGAGCTACAATTCCAGCCCCTCTTGTAATTTCTTCACTTTGAATATTGCATTTTTGCAACTTTCTCCTGTTGAAGTTTTTGTGCTTTTCAATGTAGAGATAATCCCCTAAATTCTGTCACAGAATATAGAATGAGATAAAAGCTAGTTTATAAAGTTAGAAGAACTGCTTAAGAGCATCGATTTTGGAGTACACACTTTGGTTTGAATCTCAACTCTGCTTTACTAGCTTTATGACTTTAGCCATGTCACTTTACTGTGACCTCAGCCCCAGCTTCAGTTCCTCTTCTACAAAAAGGGGACAATATATGATTTCCTTGTTGCTAGGAGGATTAAATGAGATGATTTGGAGAACTGCTTTACTCAGTGCTTGGCACAAGACTCGGTAATCGCAGTTATTATTTTTATTATCGAGGTTTTTATTAACAACATAACCTGAAAAAGAAAATTAAGACCAATTCTTGTTATAAATATTTGTGAGAAAATTTTAATTCATGAGTACCAAATCAGGCTCAATAACAGATGAAAAGAATCGTTTACTATAACCAGTTCTCTCTCTCCCACACTCCCAGATTGCTATTTCTTTTTCTCCTCACTGCCAACTCTCCACACCTCCTCCCTTATTCTCACTTTCATTTGATGACTTTGCTTCCTACTTCATTGAGAAATAGGAGAATATGAGGAGACCATCATCTCCCAGCACCCATCCTTTTATGCTCCATCCTTTCTTGTTATTCATGAATGAGCCATCCTTGGAGGCAACTAAAGACAGTTTCTCCACCAGTGTACGAGTGCATTTCCCTGAGCTTCTGTCCCTCTGTCCTGCAAAATCAAGTCTTCATTCTCTAATGGATCATTTCTACTATTATTTGAAATACTAATATTTCTCCCATTTAAAGCAAAAAACAAAGCACCTTGCTGGGCACAGTTGCACACACCTGTAATACCAGCTACTCAGGAGGCTGAGGCAGGAGAATCATAAGTTCAAGCCAGCCTTCTGGACAATTTAGCAAGACACTGTCTCAAAATAAAAAAATAAAAAGGTCTGGGATGTAGCTGAATGGTAAAGCGCTTGTCCAGCAGGTGCTAGCTAGTTCCTGGGTTCAATCCTTGGCTCTTCAAAAAAATTAATTCATTAAAAGATAAAACCCTATTTTAGGCCATTTGTTTCTCTACCTTCTGAGTTATTTCTCTCTTTTCCTTTATAGAAAAACTTCTTAAGAAGTTTCACTATCCATGCTGTCTTCTTCCCCTCTTTTGTTATTTTGGAATCCCATTTAAATCAGACTCTTTCAATTCCATTATATTTCTCTTCTCTGATCTACCATGTCCTTCATGTATTCATTTGTTAGGGCTGCAGTGACAAAGTACCTCAGACCAGATGGCTAAAACAAAAGAAATGTGTTTTCCTACAGTTTTGAAAGCTAGAATTCCAAAATCAAGTTTCCAGCAGGACCATGCTCCTCTTGAAGGTACCATTCATATTGATTCCCTCTAAGGTCACCATTCATATTGATTCCCTCTAAGGTCACCATTCATATTGATTCCATCTGTATAAACTCTATTTCAAATAAAGTCATATTCTGAGATATGGGGGTTAGGACTCCAACATACCTTTTCAAGGGAGACACAGTTCAATCCATAACATTCTACATTGCCAACCCAGTGGTCATTTCTCAACTGCCATCTTCAGTGCTCTGTTACCAGCACTTTGACACAATTGGGCAACTCTCTTTCCTTGAAAAGATTTCTTCATTTGGCTTCCAAGATGCCACGGTTTTCCTTCTGCATTCCTTGTATTTCCACCTTAGACTGTTGACTGGTTCATCATCCTACCCACTAAATATTTGATAACATTCCGGTCTCCGCCCTTAGATTTCTTTCCTTTTCATCTGTGTTCACTCCCTATGTAATCCTATCCAATCATGTGGTATTAAAATTCATCTACAGGCTAGGATTCTCAGATTTCTGTCTCCTGCCTGGACCTCTCCAACTCGTTGTCTAACTGCCTACTTGCCGTGACTGATAACCATCTCAGACTAATGCATCTCATAGCACATTCCTGACCTTCATCCTCTTTCTTTCTTCTTCCTCTTAGTCAATGCTAACTCCACTGTTTCAGTTCCTCAAGCCAAAAACCATGATGTAATCCTCTATTTCTATGTCTTTTACATCTCAATTCAGTTCATCAGCAAATTTTACTGTTTTTACCTTTAATATATATCTGGAGCTCAATCCTTTTACCACCACTGCTGTTGGCAGTCTGGTCTGAAGCACCATTATCTCTCATTCAGATTATTTTGGTGTCCCTACTTCTGCTCTTGCTCCTGGGCACTGTATCCTCAACCCAGCAGTAAGAATAAAACTGTAAATTATAAATCTGTTTTTGTGTCACTCCTTTGCTTAAAATCCTCCAGTGAATTACCTCCTTACTCATGGTAAGAACTAGAGTCCTTTTTATGATCTTGGAATCATAACCATGATCTGGTTATCTCCCTTCCCTTCCCTCTCTGGCTTTGTGTTCTGCTGCTCTTCTCTGTTGCTGTCCTCAGGACACACTGGCCCACTTGCTTTCCCTTTAAAGACATCAGACATGATCTTAACTTCAAGTGTCTTTATACTTGCTCTTTCCTATTGCCTACAAGATTCTTTCCATGTATCAACATGGCTTGAACCCTCACTCACTTTAGGCCTTCACTCCAAATTCATATTTTCCTTGACTCCCACCATCTAAAATTTCAACCTCTCTTTTCCCAATGTTTTTCTTTTCTTTTTAATTCTTTAGTTGTAGATGGACACATATCTTTATTTTTTAATTTATTTTTATGTGGTGCTGAGGAATGAATCCAGTGCCTCACACAAACTAGGCAAGCACTCTACCATTGAGCTACAACCCTAGCCCCTTCCAGTGTTTTTTAATCCTCCTCTCCTGCTTTGTTTCCCAGGGCACTTTTAAGTCTATATAACCTATTACATATTTAATACTGTCTCTCTAGCCCCCTCTACTGCCTGTAATGTAAACTTATAAACAAAGTAGTAAAGTTGTTCTTGGCTGGACTTCAGGCAACTGGAAAAGTCAGAGGGCCTACAGATGCTCCAGTGTTCATTCATGTATTTATTCATCAATAAATATTATAAAATCCTTACTATGTTTAGGTCCTGTGCACTACTGGGAAAATGAATGAAGAAACAAATATTTCTGTTTTCTTTCTTTCTTTTTACATGGGGACTCTTTATAACTGATACATCCCAGATCTTTTCATTTTATTTTAAGACAGGGTCTCACTAAGTTCCTAACACTGGCCTTGAACTCATGATCCTGCTGCCTCAGCCTCCTGAGTAGCTCGGATTACAGGCATGGACCACTATGCCCAGCTAAGATTCCTGCTTTCATTGACCTTATGCTTGTGTGTGTGTGTGTGTGTGTGTGTGTATAAGGGGGAGATAGTAAAAAAAAAACATTAAAAAAAATAATGAAGTAAATTATATAATAAGTTCATTTCGTATAATTATATAATATGTTCAGTCTCTGAGAGAAGACTGTACACTAGTTATCTTGTTTGCAATAATGTTCCCAATAACTTTGGACTAAAATCAGGGCTACTTCTTTGTTTATGAAGCCTAATAAGAAAAATGTCAGCATATAAATGTTATTGTGCTGTTCTATACAGTCTAAATGGGAAATGTGTGTGTGCTAAACAGTTGAAACATAATCTTGTGGATGAGAACTGATCAGCACAATATGTGAAAGGAAGTGAGTGATATTATCTATCACATAAGAGGGTATTAAGTTGTTATTTATCAAAAATAAATGTACACCTAGGAAACACAAAGAATCAGTCAAAAACACAACTCTTGTAACTAATGAGATTTCAGTTAAGAATCAAAAATCAGTACGTTTTGGGCTGGGGATGTAGCTCAGTGGTAAAGCACTAGCCTAGTGTGCATGAGGTCCCATGTTCAATCCCTAGCACTGAAACAAAACAAAAACAGAAAGCAGGAAGTTTTGTTCAGCTTCATTTAAGTATGATTGAATTTCCCTCCTGTCTTGAAACCCTAACAAAAAATATATTGCAAACGTGCAAAAGCACAAGAACCAAGAGAAGTCAAGAGAAGATCATAACACATTTTTTAAAATGCCAATAAAATTTTAGAAGCTGAAAAGTAGATGGATAAATGGTGACTGACTTTATGTGGGAAAAAAACTGAACTTTTAGGTCTGTGGTGTGGGGACAGGGGAAAGGTAGAGAAATTACAAAGAAATAATCCAAAGCATATCATAGAACTGCAAAAAGCTGCAGAAATTATATCTGTGAAAAGGCTTATGGTAGTGTGAAAATGAGGGGAAACACTGAAAAACCTACATAAACACCCTTTCAGACCATAAATCCACAAGCACATCCTTCCACTGTAGCCTTCAACTATCACTTCTTCACTGTATCAAAAAACAAAGATTTTCTCTCAGGAGATGTTGAACCAAAGCTGTGAACTGAGGGACAATGGAGAATTGGAAAAGGGGATGTGATTATTTGAGAAAATCCATGTTTTAAGAAGGCAGGTAGCAGAATAAAACTCCACTAAGAAAAAAAAAAGAGTGCATCCATGAAACAAGAGGAGGGTACTTCTAAAAAAGAATATTCAGAAAACAAGGTGGTGGTGGGGAAACCTAGAAATTCAATAGAATGTCTGGAAGTTAAAGTTAAAAACGGCCCGGGTTCGATCCTCAGCACCACATACAAACAAAGATGTTGTGTCCACCAAAAACTAAAAAATAAATAAATAAACAAATATTAAAAAACGTGTTGTAGACATTAGAGCAAGAAGACAAAGGAAAATATAAAAGATTAGAAAAATAGTCCAAGAGTCCTAACATCCAAAGAGAAAAGTTCCTAAAAGAGAACAGAGGGAGAAGATACTTTTAAGAAACCAAGCCAGGTGTAGTGCTTCATGCCTGTAATCTCAGCTACTCAAGAGAATCTCAAGTTCTAGGCCAGCCTGGGCAATTTAGCAAGACCCTGTCTCAAAATAAAACAAAAATAGGGGTGGGGTGTAACTCAGTGAAGGAGCACTTGCTCAGCATGTAGTACCAAAAACCCAACACCAAAACCAAAAAACCCACAATACAATAAACTAAAGAGCACAAATTTCTAGGTCAAAAGATAGCACCAAAGGAAGGGACAGAGAAAGAGAGGAGGGAAGGAAAGGGGGAAATACTGGGGACTGGATTAGAGCAAAATATGTTCCATGCTTTTATAATTATATCAAAACAAATCTTAATGTTATATATAACTAAAAGAGAACCAATAAAAAAGATGCCACTAGAAATGCAGATAAGTTTATTTGCTAAGTGTTTAAAACATTTTTCTAAAATCCCAATCTAACAGAGGAAAATGGACTCGCTCTAAAGCATAACATTGTGAAATTTCAGAACAGCAAAAGCAAAGAAGAGAACAAGCATGTCACAAACCAAGCACTGGGAATCTGAATGGCACTGGACTTTTTAATAGCAAAACTGGAAGCTCCAAGATAATTAAGCAATGCCTTCAAAATTCTGAAAGGAGATGATTTAAACCTAGAATTCTAACCCAGTGTAATTACTGACTGAATGTCAAAGAAGGGCAATAATATTTTCACACTTAACAAAACCTCAAAAATGTGCTTCCCATGATTTCTTTTATAGAATCTAAAAATACAGATTGTGCTTCTCCAAAATGAGATAACAAACCTATAAAGAGAAAGACAGTAACCAGAAAACAGGTGATCCATTTCAGGAGAGACACAGGGAAGGCCCAGGATGACAAGCATACAGCTAACCCAGGTATATAGGGTTCCAGAAGCAAGATTTCCAAGAAAAAAATGGATGACATGATGAATCCAAACACATCACAAGGATATTGGTGGGGACTTATGAGATGTGTTAGTGAAAGAAGCAATAAAAATATTAAACAAACTATTAACATAAGACAATTATTGACTTCAGGGCAAAACATAAAGAAAAGGAATTGTGAATAATATTTACATTACTATAATAACATAAGTGCAATATTGGTTGAACTAGCAATCCTGTTATAATATTCAAGGATGATGGAGAAGGAGAAAAGTGTGGGTATGTTTGCATGTGAGTACTGTGCCTGTGGGGTTTTGGGTGTTTTTGTTTTTGCTTATGTTTGTTGGAGGGTTTTGTGGGGGTTTTGTTTGTTTGTTTTTGTTTTGTAGATAATAGAGAAATCAAAGAAGAGCTACCTTGTCATATTACATAGCTGAAAGTCAGCAAATAATTTTCTGAATCTGAAAAAAAATGAGAAATAGTTGTACATGCATATTATTATTTAAGACAATGAAGGGGCAAATACCAGAAAAAAGGGTAAATGAATGGGAAGTGAAAGTGTCTAGGAGTGAAAATCATGAATGGCGAGTGATAAGGCAGAGGACCACTGCTCTTATAAGCCTATTTTTATTTTAAAAGTAACAAATCCTTGATACATAAAAGATGCCAAATATCTAGTATCTACCGTTTTAAAAAAATCAGTAATTTCCTTATATATCAGAAATTATCAGCTATTTTCCTAAAAGAAGGAAAAGAAAATATATTCACATTAATTACAAACAACTATAAAATATTGACTAATTACCCTAGCAAGAAATGTGTGGGAATCTGTGAAGAAAAATGTAAAAACTGAGAAATGAAGAAACCTAAATAAATGGAGAGACATGCCACATTTATAGGTGGGAAGAAAAGTTGCCAGCTCATCCCAAAATAACTAGTAGTTTGAATGCAGTCACAATCAAAATACCAGTGGCTGTTTTGGTTCTGTCTTTTTTTTTTAAATCAAATCCATTCTTTTTTTTATATATATTTGTTTAGTTGTAGTTGGACACAACATCTTTATTTTATTTATTTATTTATTTATTTTTAGGTGGTGTTGGGATCAAACCCAGAGCCTCACACATGCTAGGTGCATGCTCTACGGCTGAGCTACAGCGCCAGCCCCTTCTGTCTTTTAATAATTGACAAATTTTATTCTAAAGTTAAACTGAGCTGGGCACAGTGACACACACCTGTAATTCCAGGCACTGGGAGGCTAAGACGGGAATATGGCAAGCTCAAGGCCAGCCTGCCAATTTAACGAGATCTTGTCTCCAAATATAAAGGGCTGGGGATGTTGCTCAATGATAAGGTGCCCATGGATTCAATCTTCAGTACTGGAATGAATGAATGAATGAATGAATAAATAAATAAATAAATAAATAAATAAATAAATAAATAAAGTTAATCTGAAGGAATAAATAGGCAAGATCAATTATGAACATTCTAAGAAAAAAGTACGAGTACAAAATGTGTCCATATTAAATTGTATAATAAGTGAATCTTATACAATACTTGCTAGGTATCAGACTGTTCTGAGTCTTATCTCTCACCCTTGTGAGTAGTTTCTATTTTAGAGATTAAGAAATTGAGAAATAGAGGAGTTAGCTTGCCAAGGTTACAGAGCTAGTAGTGGGCGGAGCCTATTATCCAATGATTAAAAGTCCAAGAGTTAGCAGATCTATGGAGAACAATGCATATCCCCTCCAACAGAACCCAATATATGATAAAAGTCCTAGAGGCAACATGACACAGAGATAAATACTATGGATTTGGGAGGCAGCATGTAGGTTCAAGCCCTAGCCCTACCACATACTGACCGGTATTGTGTAAGTTGTTCAACAGCTCTGTGCCATTTTAGAGAAGAGAGTGTCCTCATCTCTGAAATGTGTCACCTGGTGACAGGTTAATCATTCAGAATAGAGTTAAGGACATAGAGAGTACTTTATAAAAATTTGCTATTATTATGTTTGCAAGTCAGCGAGGCCACCTTCCTGGGTATATGAATCATGTAGTCACACAGGGCCCTGCTTTTACTGGTCTAAGGTTTTATTGTCATCCTCTTAAAATTCTTAAGAAGTTTTTGAGCTGGGTTGTGGCTAAGTGGTGCCTATCATGTGTGAGGCACTGGGTTCAATTCTCAGCACCATATATAAACAAATAAATTAATAAAGATTCATCAATAACTAATAAAAATTTTTTTAAAAGTTCTTAAGAAGTTTTGAGCAAGGGTCTCTGCATATTCATGTTGCACTGGATCCTGCAAATGTAGCTATATAGTGAGCCCTGCAAGTCAATGAGGAAAATCATTGATTATTCAGCAAATGGTGTTGGAAAAACTGATATTCCAAGTTAGGTTCTCATTTTGCACCAAGTAGCACATGAAAACATGCCTATGCAGTTTAAATAAAAACTACACATTCTGAATTTGAATGGGAAGTACTTGTTTGAAGAGTTGATGAGCTTTGTCTTTAAAAATGTAACATCATATATTTCCTAATACTATTCACTAAATAGGACTAGAAACAAGAACTCAATAGCAAAGGACATTTCTAGCACCTGGATGTAGTCTTATAGCATTATTTCCCACTAAAAGAAACTCAAGATCCTTGAAGAAAAGGCTGATTTGATATCTGCATGGAATACACCACATGAGCCTTGTCAGGGGCTTTGAACAGGAAATAGGAACATCTTGCCATACCAGTGAGGAAGTATAACAAAGACTGTGATTGTGTTAACTAGAAGAGCTTCCTACTAACCAAAGAAGTGCAGATTGAGCATCAAAAAGAATGATAACCACACTAATTAGAACAAATGTAAAAATTAAAATAAAATAAAAAAGAATGATAATCACAATAGGTAGAAACATATTGTACATGTTTAAGCGTATGAATTCATAATCTAATAGTCATCTGAAAAAAGCAACTAATTACTTTGAAAACTGTCAAATACAGACCCCCAAAATGAAGCATTTATCCTGTCATTACTATATGAAATGAACCTCTGAGTGACCAAATAGTTGGTAAGAGGGAGCTTCCCTTTTTAAAAGAATTTCAGCTAGTTAGCAAAAAGTGAAATAATTAGAATATCACCATTCGGGGACTTCTTATGACATAATGAACCTAAGCAGTGATCATTGTGGCTTATAATATCATAAAAGAGCTAACCACGCATTAAATGCAACCTGATGGAAATGAAAGCACTACTTGAATCTAATAAGACTTCAGATCTAACTATTAATCTATATCAAATACAAAGAACAGAAGAATATGTTAAATGCCTACTTAGCTGTAAAATCAGCAAAATCCAGACCAAGTGAAATCCTCCAAGCAAATGACTCAGTTTTTTAAACTAATAAATTTCAAGGGAGAAAACTAGGAGAGGGAGAGGAAACCTATAGTTCCTATGAAACAGCAAATAATTGTAATGCACAGTCTTTATTGGGTCCTGATTCAAACTGTTAAAAAACAAAAACAAAACCAACTTGGCAGAGAAATTTAAACATTGACCAGGTTTTTTTAAAGAATTACTTTTAATTATTTCTTACTGTGGCAGTGGTGTTACAGTTATATTTTTTTAATTTTTCACCTTTTAGAAATACATACTTATAAATGGAATGAATATCTATAGATACTAATATTTACAAATAAAATGAGATGATACGTGTGACTCGAATCAAGTAATCTTGGGAAGAAAGTAGTTGGGAAGATAGAACAAGATTGGCTTCACTTGAGCAGAAACTAGGGTATTTTACCATTTTTTGTCTGTGTTTAAATTTTTCCATTAAAAGTTTAAAATATATATGTGGGGAGAAAACATTTCTAAAAATATGTTACAATTATTCAATATATGAATGAATATTTGAATAATTTTCAAGCATAAAATGACAATATACTAAGAAAATATCACTACTTTTAACTAGAATAAAGACTCAAACTGGGCGTGTGCACACACATTTATTTATTTAATTTTAAAGGCAGGGTCTCCCTATGTTGTCTAGCCTGGCTTCACAGTCTTGGGCCTAAGGGATCCTCCTGCCTCAGACTCCAAGTGATTTGGACTACAGAGGTGCACACTGTCACACTAGGCTTTTGTGTATGCTTTTAAAATGTGATAACATTAAAAAGAAACATTCTGAGAAAGGTAATCACAATTTCGTACAAATAAAAGATTAGAATGCTAATATACAAATAATGCTAACATACAAATAATTAAATTGCTAATATACAAAGGAGTTAACAGCAATAACTTATACATTGTACAGCAGGCAGTCTTGTAAGCATTTTACATAGGCCAAGTAAGTTTTTAAAAAATACAAAAACGTACTGGTGCCAATAGTATCATAGGTAATTCTTAAAAGAAATTCAAACACTCAAAAAAAACCAAATAAATACATATTTAACTTAACAATAATTAAATAATTACAACTTAAATTGTACTAAGACTTTAACCTCTCAAAAAGTGAAGATTATTGTTAATGACTAAAGCCTGTTGTTAGTGGTACAGTGAAATGGCCAATGTCTTACATTTTTAATGGAAATGTAAATCAGAAAAAGTCTTTCTGAAGAGAATTTGTTAACTAAATGAATCTTGAAAACATTTATTTATACCTCTTGACCCTAATATAATGCTTTGAGAAATGTCTAGAATTGACATGATCAGAGATGCACATGAAGATGTATGTGCTAGAAGGCTGGTCAGAGTTTTATTTGTAATAAAGAAAAATTGGAAGCAACCTAATCTCCAAGAAGCAAAAATGGAGCATTTAAGTAAATTATATAACATCAATATCTTAGACTATTAGGGAACAATTAAAATTATGTATCAATGGTAAATAATTAATCAATAGATGATTAGATGCATTTGTTGCAGAGTATTAATTGTGAAGTAATGGAATATAGTCATTGACAAAAAGGAATTAATTGCTTATTCATACAACAACCAAAATAAATCTTCAAATATTAAACCAAATTCCCTTTTTGTCTTGACATTATAGCTTTAGCCTTCTTTCAGTTCTTCAAATACAGATCATGCATTTTCTGTGCCTATAATGACCTCCCCTCATTCTCTTCAGCTCTTTAATTCCTTTTGGGTCTTTAGCTCTCAGATCAATGCCTCTTTGCGTAACTTCAGAATTATAATTTTTATTTCTTTGCATGTACAAGTTAGTCCAATTGCAAGGTCAAGGGCACTGTCCTCCAAACTGCCAAATCTGCCCAAGACTTCTGTCACCAAGTACAAACTTGGGGATTTCCTAATACCACCCTCACATTTAATAATTTGATAGAAAAATTCATAGAGCTCACTGAAGCCTATTTAAAGTCATGATTGTATTACAAAGTAAAGGACACAAATTAGAATATGAGGAGGGTAGAATCTAGGAGGTTTTTTAAATATGGAGTTCTGTTGTCCTCAGGAAGTCTTACCCTCCTGGATCTATGTGTGACCATATGCAGACAGTAATGCTCCTTCAGGAAGCTCATTGGAATTCTGATATCCAAAGTTTTGAATGAGGCTTCATATGGGCATGACTGATTGATTGTCCACATGCTTGAATTCAGTCTCTAAATTATATGGTGGATCTTTCTAGATTTCTAGTTGTGGTCAGCTTCCACCCTCTGGATATTGGGTACAAAAGACTTTACTCTGAATTACCTTATTAGCATAAACTACCAGGTGTGGTCCCAGGTGCTCACCATGATTAACAAAGATAAATCTATCCTTCAGGAAACCCCAAAGGGTTTAGAAGTTACCATCTAGGAGTTGGCACAAAGGCCAGACCCTCTTTGAGCAAGACAAAATTCTTACTGTACTGCATGGCTATGTGAATAATGTCCTCCCCTTCACCCCACTCCACCATATTTAGTAGAGTTGCCTATTAATATAGTACAAGATGTATTAATTTTGATTTGTCATAAATTATTCTAAAGAGTATAGCTCAATAATATGCTTAAGAAAAAATACATAAGAAAGGAGAGAAAGAGAGAGGGAGAGAGAGAGAGAGAGAGAGAGAGAAGAGAGAAAGATTATCTACCATACTCTGAGCTCCAAAAGGGCAAGGGTCACATCTGGTTTTGCTCCCAGTTTTTTCCCCTAGCACTTCACATAGTGGTTGGCAAATATTGAGAGTCTGTAAAACATGGATGTGGGTACTGACAGTCTGAATCTGGCTCTTCTGGACAAGTTACTTATCCTCTAATTGACCTCTTCTGCAATGAGGATTGATTGAGTGAACATCACAGGAATTCTCAGAATAGTTTGTGGCACAGAGAAAAAGTTAGGTAAATATTTAATATTATTAAATGCTCAATAAATAATCACTGATTGAATAAGTGTCTGGCACCATAAGAGATGCTTAGTGAATATTTATTGAAAGAATAAGAAACTATAAATTCTTCTTTAGTAGAGTTGCCTATTAATATAGTACAAGATGTATTAATTTTGATTTGTCATAAATTATTCTAAAGAGTATAGCTCAATAATATGCTTAAGAAAAATACCTAAGAAAGGAGAGAGAGAGAGAGAGAGAGAGAGAGAGAAGAGAGAAGAGAGAAAGATTATTTCAGTTTGTTTCAGAGTCTCTTTCACTTCTCCAGCAAGCAGTGCCCTTGACATTTGATTGAGGAATATAATTAGACAGGGTTCAAGATCTCTTCCAACTCCAACAACATGTTATTTGTCCTTAGGAAACAAACTAGATATAACAACAGAGAAGACCATTTTACATGGAAGCATGAAAACTTTGAATGTGTAAGTTTCCAATACAAACAAAAAGGGACAAAGTGAATATTCAGTTGATTAGCAAAATTCGTCTTTAATACATGACAACATAGATTTGAATTGCAGCAGTGTATTTTTATTAATTTGATAGAATTTGACTGTGGTGGTGGACCATACACAAAGGTTGTGGAAAATTTATTTGAATCTGTAAGAATTTGTTGATTTTATCTTGGCATTTAAACTGGCCTAGTGTGAACTTCCAGAAGGTGATTGATAATAGAATCAGAAACGTCTCCAAATGACAGATTCAACACCTTCAAATATAGAAAAAAAGAATCAACTTTTTAAGTATCAACTTTTTAGCTTCAAAGTAATACACATACACTTAAATACAATGACCAAATTGTTTTAAAATTGATTTATTATTATTAAACAATTATTAAGTTATTTAATAATAAAAAAATCAATGTTTCACCCTCTCCACTATGTTTATTTACCAAAGGTAGAAAATATTAACAATTTATTCCTCATAGTTCTGTGCACATATACAGAATAAAAATATGTAAATATGCACCCTTATGAACATGTTTGTAAAATGCTACTTTCTCTTGCCATTCCAGTGTTACCACAAGCAGTCACCCAGTTTGAAGAATTGGTTAGCATGGCGGAAACCTTGCTTAAGGGTGGAGGGACCATGTCCACATCTGCGTCCACTCTCTGGAGAGCAACAAATAACTCCTCACCAGATTCATTTGCCTCAACAGGCAGTAATTCCAATTCTAATTCTAGTTCACCAGTTTCCTTGAAGGCTGAGGAGGAGCATCATCCTGAAGAGAAGCAGGTCAGTTGGAATACTTGCCCTGTCGTTCTCTGGAAAATAGTTAAATGCAAAAATTAAAATAAAGGCAGAAATGATCATTGTTGTATCAGATAAGTTTTTAGGTAAGTTTAGGACATAACCTTAATATTCTTATTATATTGAACTATTTTATCTATGCAATGAAAATTAATTTCTGAAAGCAAATACCCAGTGTAAAAAACTAAAGTCAAATTGTAGAAAAATGATCAAGTTTTTAAGCTATTACATTCTAAAACCAATAACAGGAGGATACTTAGGCATCAACAGTTATAAAATTTTATATAATTGAGAGAAGATAAATTTCAGTCTCTGTGCGCTGGAGGATCACAATTCCTTTTTTATTTTATTTCTTTTTTTTTTTTTTTGCAGTTTCTCTTAATCAAAAATCAGAAACCCAAAAAGATAAGGTTTTGTTAAAATCACAGATCAGCCTTGGAAATTATGCCTTCAAAGGGGATAATGAAATATTAACAATCTAACATTCAGAATATTTGAGTCATAGTATACCAATTTCCTATTGCTATTAACAGATTAACACAATTTAGTGACTTCAAATAACATAAATTTAGTATCTCATATTTTTGTAGGTCCAAAATCTGGAACAGGCTTCACTGAACTAAAATCAGAGGTCAGCAGGAACATTCCTGAAGACTGTAAAGGAGAATCTGTTTCCTGTTCATTTGTGTTGCAGGACTTAGTTTCTTGTATGTAGAACTGAATTTCCCATTTTCTTGCTGGCTCTAAACTAAAGGCCATTCCCACAGCTAGAGGCAATCACACCCCTTGGGGTCATGGCCCACTTCTCCTACCTACAGAGCCAGCCATGACACATAAGTCTCTCTTTCTGAATCTTTCCTCTTTTTTGTGTCTCTCTTTTCTGACCCACTCTTCTGCCTCCCTCTTCTGTTTTTAAGTACTTGTATGAGTAGATTAAGCTCACACGAGCAATCCAGGATAATTTCCCATCTCAAAGTACTTACCTTTAATCACATCTTACAAAATTGCTTTTGTACTGTGAGGTAATATAGTCACAGTACAGGGATTAGGCTGTGATCTTCAGAGACCATTATTCTGCTTACCACACTTGGTATGCAGTGCTGAGGATAGGATTGATCCTTGAAGCACCAAATCCAGATTACATGACAAGAATTTACATGAACCCTGGAACAAATATCTCATAAATACTGAGAATTATCTCAAAGATAACATTAAACTCTAACCCTTGAAGTGTAAAGCATATACTAAAGTATAATATGTCACCTTAAATAATGTTGATATTGTTTGCTGGCACATCTTAATTAGTAATATATTTCTCCAGATACCATTTTTCTTTTTCTAACTTCGACTATTATTTCTTACTTTTTTAGTTCAAGATTGAAAAATGGCAGATTGCCCGTTGTAATAAGAGCAAGCCTCAGAAGTTTATTAATGATTTAATGCAAGTACTTTACACAAACGAATACATGGCCACACATAGCCTGACAGGGGCAAAATCCTCTACTTCAAGGGACAAAGCCGTAAAACCAGCTATGAATCAGAATGAAGTTCAAGAAATCATAGGTGATAATATCATTTCATTATATTGTCACACAAATTTGAAATTGTGTTACCATTCAAGGTCAAGTTATTCTTTCATGGTCCTTTTTATTTTTTTTCAAATTTATTGTTCTATGAAAGAAAAATTTTAGAATAGTATAATGCTTCCATTAAACATGGGAAAATTTATTGAAAACTTTTCATTAAAATGGTTTTTAAAATAAAACTGAAGGTCATATGACCAACAAGTTTGAATTAATAACATTTGTGGCTTTCAAAAATAAAAAAATTTAAAATAAAATTTCAATAACAATTTCCATTTTTCTCTTTCTTGGTTATATCCTTCATCTTTTATTCTAGAAAGATGAAGGTTAACTTGACTATACTATTTGTAGTTTTTAAATTAATAAACCTTCTTACATATAATCATCTAGATTATTAAAAAAAGATTTTTTTTTTTTTTGCAATCATCCAACAAATTTAGAGAGTCTCTGAATCCGGGTTCTATGTATGTCATTTCTTAGCTGGAAAAAGATAATTTGGAATCTAGTAGTTTCAACTGATGTTAGGAATGGATAAAAATAAATACCTAACGTTATGGAGCAAAAAGATTTCAGGTTGGAAGTAAGGAGCAGGGTTATAGTTGAATGGTGCCATAGGAAGACAAAAGTATATTCTGCTTTTACAATATGGACCTTCTGGGGCTGGGGTTGTGGCTCAGTGGCAGAGTGCTTGCCTCGCACATGTGAGGCACTGGGTTCTATCCTCAGCACCACATAAAAAAATAAATAAACAAAGATATTTGTATCCATGTATAATTAAAAAAAACAGACAATATGGACCCTCTGTTATCTCTTGTTTTATTTTGAAAACAAAATAATTTAAATACCTCTTGGGAATTTGGGGTACTTTTGTAAAATGGAGACAAAATTACAATGTAGAATGTTTAATGTTTTGCCTCAGTTTGTGCTTTAAGATTCAAAAGTCTCATAAAGTGTTTTGGGGTGTTATTGTTGTCTTTTACAGGAGTAACAAAACAGTTATTTCCCAATACGGATGATGTTTCAATTAGGAGAATGATAGGGCAAAAACTAAACAACTGTACCAAGAAGCCAAGTTTAAGCAAAAATCTTAACTCTCAGGATATTAAGTAGATCCTTTTGGTAAGTTTTTACATCTTCACAATCCTTTCAATGTGACAGCAAAATGTGCTATTTTTATCTCTGAAACAGCATTTTCCAAATACTCCACTGCAGAGTACTCTTTTCCTCCTTCTCTTTTTTGCTTTCACACCATGAGGTAAGAGCTTGCTCCGCCATGCACCCTCACCACAAGCCCAAAGGCAACCAGACCAAAACATCATGGACTGAGACCCCCAAAAATGGGAGCCAAAATAAAGCTATTCTTTTCATAAACTGATTATCTTGGATATTTGTTGTAATAATAGAAAACTAACTAAAATGCTCTCCATTATTTTGATGGGAAATATGTATGATCATGTTATTAATAGCTTCATTGAGGTACATGTAGGTAACACACAAGAGTAAGGTTCACACGTTTGGAAGATATCCCTTCTCCCTGCCCCCCCACCCCCATTTTTGAAAATATTTTCAGTTATAGATGGACACAACACCTTTATTTTGTTTATTCAGGGTTTTTTTTTTTTTGTTTGTTTGTTTTTTAATGTGGTGCTGGGGATCCAACCCAGTGCCTCACGCATGCTACCACTGAGCCACAGCCCCAGCCCTCTCCCTACTTTCTTTACTTCTCTTTGACTTCTGTTTTGTCTGTTTTCTGCCTAACTGGAGTCACCATCAACACTATTTTATTTGTCTTCATTTTTTCTGACCATGTTTTAAGTGGAACATGGAGTTATCTATGTAGAGTAGCAACTTCCTCCACCCTCTACCCATTGCTGTCACTACCATCCTCCTCAAGGGTCCTTCATCTGTTTTGTTATACAAGTAAGTCCAGCTCCAATGAGAGCCAACAAGAGTCTCTCTTTCTTAAAAAAAAAAATACTACTTACAATAACTGCAGTGAGATTCTTCCTCTTGGCTCACACATATTGGAGACTGACTTCACGAGTTATAAAAGATAAGGATATTTGGATCCTTTTTCTCCCCATGGGATTATAAATTTCAGTAGATTGTGAATCTCATAACTTTCCAATTATAATTGTGTAAATGTGCCCTAGAACTTCTCATTTTGACATGAGACAAGCCAGATATCCTGAATATATTCAGGGTAATATTCAGAAATTTGACCTTTCTGAATGCTATGAAACTAGAACTCCAACTCATGAAGCTATCTTTTGGAGCACATTATTATATTTCTGAATTCCATAAGTCATTTTAATATCCTAAGCTCTGTCTTTTTTAATATCTTAGACTACCATGGATAGTAACAAAACACACATCTGACTTTATCAGCCAGCAGGATATTGAAGAAATGAACATTAAAAGATTTTTATATCAGTTTTGCTTATGCGTGCCAGTAGTAGTGTTATTAAGCCTCCTGACTATGGCATTAATGAAAATTGAAACAAAGGAAAAACCTTTTGTTTTGAACACAATATGTTCTTGTGCCTCTGGGCCTGAGCCAGGTTACCTTGATTAGGAATGCATGTTTTGAATCAGAAGTGAAGATTAACATAAATGCAAATTCTGTTTAATTTGGCAGATATCTTTAACTTAAAGGATAGCTAAATTCAACTTATATCCAAAGGACTGAAGAAAATATTCTACTGGGAAAGACATGGTCACATACGCTTGATGAATTAGGCAGATACAGCACCATCTACTGGACTACTGCTGTATTTTTTTTTCCTTGGGTCATTGAACCCACAGGAACATAAACGTGACTACATTCATTCAGATAAACGTACTCCCACTCTGTCCTGCCACCAAAAAAATATTCCCTGGGAAAATTATTTTCCTAGTATTGGTATTAGCAAGGCAAGAGGTACTGAAAAATCATGCAAATGTCTACAAATTCCTGTGCATCAAGAAGCCTAGGGTCCCCATCATGGTTCCTATGGTAGACTGTGTCCATGTCCCAGGACTAAGCTCAGGTGCTTGTTGGTGACTTATTTATTTATTTATTTTTAGAGAGAGAGAAAGAATTTTTTTTGTTGTAGATGGACACAACACAATACCTTTATTTTTATGTGGTGCTGAGAATCGAACCCGGGTCCCACCCGTGCTAGGGGAGCACTCTACCGCTGAGCCACAATCCCAGCCTGGTTGTTGGTGATTTATGAATTGAAAGTCATTTTCTAGATAAGGTTCATTTCTGTTGGAGTAAGAGCTAAATTCTGTCCCTCTTAATTTAAAAAAGTCTATTCTCCTATTCCTGTGATTGCCCTCAATTTGCCTCAGCTCTCACTTGCCAAGAGCTTGAAGTTATCAATCTTTCTGACCTTTCTCTATTTTTTCACTTCTTTCTTATAAGAACTGAAAAAAATTATTTATAAGAATTACAGAATATTAGGCTACCACCTGTTTTTTTAATAAACAATGACTTTTTTTAATATTTATTTTTTGGTGTAGATGGACACAACACAATGCATTTTATTTTTATGTGGCGCTGAGGATCGAACCTGGGTCCTGCCCATGCTAGGTGAGCACTCTACCACAGATCCACAACCCCAGCCCTACCACCTGTTTTTTAAAAATATTTTTTTAGTTATACATGGTCACAATATATTTGTTTATTTATTTTTATGTGATGCTGAGGATGGAACCCAGTGCCTCACATGTGCGAGGCAAGCGTTCTGCCACTGAGGCACAACCCCAACCCTAGGCTACTATCTCTTAACTCAACCTACGAAGTGATCAACAGCCTTCTCCTGAAATGTCCAAAGCTACCTCAATGTTGATCATCTCAACATACTATCACATATGCATATATAATTGCTTAGAGCTAATCTAACATAGTGGCGCTTACATAGCAGGTAGGCAGGCTATTTTGCCCCTTTCCTTTCTCTCATCAGGGGATATTTGGAAGTGTCTTGAAGATTGATTCTGGTTGTCACAACTGGGTGGTACTACTGGCATCTGGTGAACAGAAGTCAGGAAGAGTCGATTTTGCCATCTTGGGTCCAAAGGCAGTTTGGAGGCAAAATTCTTTCTTCCTCATGGGACTTTGGTGGTTTCTCTTAAGCCCCTCTTAAGAGTAGGGAAGGCAATCTGCTTTGTTCAAATGACTGATATGTTAATCTCATCTAAAAATATCTTCAAAGCAACATCTAGGCTGCCATTTGACCAGACAATTTACACCATGGTTGACACATTAAATTAACCATCATTACTAATGTGTTGGGAAGGAAAGTCAGGTTTGAAAGGCTGCTGCACCTTTTAATAATGGTGAACTTTGTAAAATCACATGACTTCTCTGAACTTCAATTAAAACAGGGATAACAGTACCATATATCTCAGATCCAGGACTTCTGGAACCTGAATCTGAATTGAATTTGCAGAGTCCTCTTTAAGGGAAGGAATGCAAAGTATGAATATATAATTGGTTCCAGCTCCATATATTAATTTAGAAGAAAAATAAATCATGAAAACTACATTGTTAGGTGTTAACAAATTTCTCAGATATCACATATATATATAATGTAGAGAAAATGACATCATATTAACAGCTGTACAATATTCTACTTTATTTAGTTGTGTACACACTGATTGCCTCTTCTTTTTGAAAATTTTTTTTATAGTTGTAATTAGATAGCATGCCTTTATTTTATGTTTATTTTTATGTGGTGCTGCCTCCACGAGCTAGGCAAGCACTCTGCCACTGATAATAAGCCCTGCCTATTCTTTTATTGTCTCTGCATTTGATGAGAATCTTGTAATGGCATTTTCTGTAGGAGGAATAGAAAAAATTATTTAGACTATTCTCTAAATATTTTATGGAAATTTGCTTTCTATTTTTCTCTTTGACAATTTTCTTTTACTGAGGTTTCTTTTACATTGTCAATTCTTTGTTAGTAATATGAAATTTTTAGGATTGTTGTAAAATTTGGAGAAACTTTTCCAGGCATGGTGGCACACATCTCTTACCCCAGTGACTTAAGAGGCTGAGCCAGGAGGACTGCAAGTTCAAAGCCAGCCCCAGCAACTTAATGAGGCCCTAAGTAACTTAGTGAGACCCTGTCTCCAAATAAATGGGGAGATGTGGCTCAGTGGTTAAGTGCCCCTGGGTTAAAAAAAATGGGGGAACCTCTATTGAATCTCTTTCATATCTAAATCAGAAGATGTCAGGTCTTTTCGGGTCTTCTCTGAATGCCTGCTCTTAAATGTTCTCTGAATTAACCATATTCAGAATATTCCTAGAAGACATACCAAACTGAGATGACCAAGAAAAATATAACTATACGTGGATGACATTGCAAAACACATAAAATACATACTGGTCAACCCTTTATTAATGGTCATTTATTTTATTAAGATCATAGAAATGGTTACTGCTGCTCCATAGTTACAATAAGAGGACAAATTATCACTAAGAGACAGTTGAAATGGAAAGAGCCAGCTGTCTAGACTGGTTGTGGTTGAAATATCTTATTTTTGCAAACTTAACAAAATACAGTCATGCGTCAGGTAATGTTGTTTCTGGTCAACGATGGACTGAATATACAACAGTGGTCCCTTAAGATTATAATGGAGCTGAAAATTTCATAGTGATGTTTTGGCTATCATAACACATTACCAATGTCTTTGTGGTGATGTCAGTTTAAACAAACCTATTTGGTTGCCAGTTATATAAAAGCAAGATACATATAATTATGCACAGTGTATAATGCTTGGTAATAAGTAACTGTTATCGATTTCTTTACTTACAATATTATAGTTTTTATAATTAGATGGCACTCTTTCTACTTATAAAAAAAAGTTTATCATAAAACAGTATACAATGTTATGACAGCAGTAGTCTCATTCACTCCCTTGATTGGATTGATTTCTCTTGTGCTAGATGTAGTCTAGTGTTGCTTTGTTCATCCTGGCCCTTGGGGCAATAGGCTATACCACTTTTACACTATACAGCCTATGTGCATAGGCTCCACCATCTAGGTTTGTGTGAGTATGACAAAAATGTCTAACTATGCATTTCTCAGAACACGTCCAGTTCTTAAGTGACAGTGTGACTGTATATAAACACATAAAGATACTGATAGGGCCTCTTTTTTGAAGGTACCCAGGCAAGTAAGCTTTCTAAGCATCATAGTAATTCTGCCTCTAACCTTGCTCATTTGATTCTTCTGTGTTTTGAATGAGGTGAAGCAGGTCTGGAAAACTACCAGACACTTAATAAGCAGTAAATAAGCATTATTGAACAATAACAGAATTGTGAATAATACTTTAAGATGGTTGATCACTTTGCATATAGGGGGTAATTTTTGAAATTTACCTATTTTGGGGTCTTTTAAAATTTACTTAATAAAAAGTTTTTTAAAAGTCACTTCAGGGCTGGGGATATGGCTTAGTTGGTTAGAGTGCTTGCTTCGCATGCACAAGGCCCAGGGTTCAATCCTCAGCACCACCACCACCAAAAAAAAAAAAAAGTCTTTAAAAAAAGTCACTTCAGATAAAAATTAATGTGAAATACTTTAACCATTTTCTGTGCTGAAATTTCATTGCACAAAATAAAATAATCACTGATACACTTTACTAGTAATGGTTCTTATCAACAATTTGTATTTTTAAAAATATTTTTAGTTGTAGATAACACAATACCTTTGTTATTTAGTGTTTTTGTGTGCTGCTAGGGAATGAATCCAGTGACTCACATGTGCTAGGCAAGCTCTCTACCACTGAGCCCCAGCCCCAGCCCAACAATTTGTATTTTAAACACAAATTTGTAATAGATATAAAAATAAATAATTCACACAATTCTTAAAGTACTATAAAACCTGTAACACAAATTTTCCCTCTTTTTCTTTTTTTGAAATTTTCTTTTTTATAGGTATGACAGGTATCTGAAGCAAAGCACCTTCAGTTTTAAGACTAACATTGGACTAGAGAATTTGCAACCTCCCTGGCAGTGAGCATAGAGAGATATGTGCAGTGACAGGCTATAAGTCATCTGTAACATCGCTGGACTCTCCTGATGGAGTAAGAAGCTTGCTGAAGAAGCTGCATGTCGATTCCACCCTGAATACCAGTGATGCATCAAACCAGAGAAATTCTACCAGTCAAATAAGCATGCAGTATGGTTTCTTTGGAAATATGCATTTCCCTATTCCCAAATACTTCTCTGTACAGCTGAGCAGGATAGTCAGAGCTCTTACATTAGCAACAAAACTTCAATCCCTCAGATCAGTCGTTGTCCTAACAAAACATTGTATATTTATAATTACCAGTGACTCCCCATTATAGGTTTTGGATCTTTAGCATAAGCACATGTTTGGAAAAGTAAACAGAAATAATCAATGTTCACAAAGAGGAGAATGGCAAAGTGAGCCTGCACTCTTGTAGCCCGTCAAACCAAGTAATAATGTTTCAGAAACAATATTATTCTGTTATCTAAAAATGCATAAAAAAGGAATCTGGGGAAAACAGCAAACAGCAAAACCTTTTTAACAGTAAACTATTCTACCAAACTCCTGAAAAACAAATGAGCCCAAGATTTGTGTATGTGTGTGTGTGTGTGTGTGTGTGTGTGAAAACAGTGTATCAATCTCCAATATAATCTTTGAGTTTGCTTAGCTGATATGCTTCTTTTTATTGTCCAAAATAAGCTAAGTACAGATGTCTAATATAAAACATCCATACCACCTAAAACATCCTATATAAGATATAACATCATATGTGTTTGATTCGTTATATTGCTACACTGCTTAGTTTTAACTGGTTTGTTTTCATGGTAGCAAAGGAAAAATGAATTGAAAAAAATCAATATGGGTTTGATAATCACACAAAAAAGACAAGTGCCATTCTGTAAAAAAATCAACAAAAGACAACATTCTTCATGAGGCTTCTCACTTGATGTCAGGTTGTCACAGATGACCACTCTGCAAGGTACAGCTGTGCTTCTTCAGTGTACATAGTCATGTTTAAACTTGGAAAAGAGGATGCTACAGTAGTTACAAAGTTCTGTATCATGGACCCAGGGAACATTCCATAAATGTTGCTTGATAACCATTATGGTTGTACAAAATAAAGTTCTTAAGAAAATGACTTACATAACATTTGCTACTTTTAATTAAACATAAATAAATCCTATTGAAAAGAGAAATGACATTTTCTTATTTCTTTACTAATGTATAAAATTCAGAGAAATTTCTTTTTCTAGGCATATGGCCTCTTCACTGAGGTATTACCTTTATAATTTGACTCTCTGGTTATGGTTTGTTTGTCTTGAGTCACACTACACAGGAGATATAGATAATGTCCAAGAGGGTAAATATATTTAATATTTTCATTGAAAAAATGGTAATCTTACTAATCTTATACTATTTCTTCTTTTAAAAAGCCTACTTGATAATATGCCGGGTTTCTGTTCTCGCGACTAAAAGGCTCAGGGGTCACTCCAGTTGAACTGGGCTAATTGGGCTGCACAAAATAATCACACAAGAGACACAAATACCTTTTTCTTTGGCGTCGTTGTGACGGCTCCTCTGACCTTAAGGGTCCACAGGAAGAGAGAGAGAGAGCACCGCACGTGCTGACCCCTTTTATTGAGAAGCCATTCAAATGAGGCAAGGGGTCAGGTTTCAGGAGGCTGAGTCTATCTTCATGATGTCCACTGTCAGCAGGCTGACTGACATCTGGGTAGATCACACCCAAGGGCACAGTAAGAGAAGGGGACACACACAAGGCACTTCCATGGAAGATTCTACCCTAAACAGGGCAAGAGGTTATATTACAAAGGAACAGGTGAGCGTAGTTTCACCCATATGGGGCTGTAGGAAGACACACATCATGGAACCCTAGAAGAATGGGGCAGTCTAGTAGCATGGGTGCCTGACTCCACATCACCCAGCAGGAGAATTAATTTAGTCACATGGGAGGTTGGTCTCCCACAATAATAGAAGTATTGTCTACTAAAGGTAAATAAAATTGCCTTTGCAAAACATAACCATATTATTCAAACATAATTTGTATGGTCTTTATTTTGATATATATTGATGTCTTTAGAGATAAGAGAATAAATGTATTTTTTAAATTCAGCTCTGTACATTGGTCCTTAAAGAATTTGAAAATCATAAAACCAAAGCAGAATCTCAGAAAGTCATGTATACATATGTATGTGTATATATGTGTTTTCACATTTATAAGAATTTAGAACACAGTAGAACTTTAATAAGTAGGGAAAGAAAGGTTTACTCAATAAATGAAAAAAAAATGTCATATTCGTACTTCAAACCATCTTCTATGATTCCATATGTATTTCATATTCCATTTTCCATATTTGTGTTCTCTGAATGGGAAGCACATTCTCATTCCAAGGCTAGTGCCATGAAAAGACCAAAGAAAAATCAGCAGTTGAAGTCTGGCTTACAGCAGGCTTGCACTCAGTTATTAGATTTATAGGTTATAAATTTTCCATTTCTGAGTGCTTTCTTTTCAGAATATATTTTTTGCTTATGCTTTCTGAGATCCACTACTTAGGAGACAACTTGATATTCTCCTTGCATTTGCTGCCCAATGTAATTTAGTTCAGTCTTTTAAAGTATGGATTTTGAGATTTTCTGTCACTTACATTGCTAAAAATAGAGTACATGTGTTTTGTTATTCTTCTGTTTTTATTTCTCTGAGGTGCTTTTTAAAATTAACATTTCTGGGCAGGGACTGTAGCTCAGTGGCAAAGGGCTTGCCTCGAATGTGTGAGGCACTGGGTTCGATCCTCAGCACCATAAATAAAGACATTGTGTGTCCATCTACAACTAAAAATATATTAAAAATAAGTAAATAAATAAAATAAAATTAACATCTCTTAGAGGATGGAAAAGGTAAGTAATCTACTAGCATATTCCTTTTTAAAATTTTTTTTAATATTTACTTTTTAGTTGTAGTTGGACACAATACCTTTTATCTATCTATTTATTTATTTATATGTGGTGCTGAGGATCGAACCTGGGGCCTTGCATGTTCTAGGTGAATGCTTTACCATTGGGCCACAACCCCAGCCCTCCTAGCATATTCCTACTGGAGAGTTATTTTCAATGTCACTACTGTAGAATTGCTGAATAAATATGGAACACCTGATGTGATTTGAATCAGATGAACTATAAATACCATAAATTTGGGATATACATATACTAAACAATTATTCAGGCACCTGAAATTCAAATTCAATTGAATTTTTAATGTAATTTTTACCTTTAGTAGGCAATATATTATCAAGTAGGCTTTTTTTTTTAAAGAAATACTATACGTTTAGTAAGATCATCCTTTTTTCAATGAAAATATTAAATTTTGGACATTATCTATATCTCTTGCATAGCATGACTCAAGACAACTATAATTATATATTTTTATATAATTTTTATCCAAATAATTTGGATCTGAAATGTCCCCTACAAGCTCATATGTGGAAGACTTGGTCCCCAGTGCCTGTGTTCAGAGGTGGGGCCTTTTGGGAGATGACTGCATCAGATCTTAATGGGCATTGGAAGGTGGTAGTGGAGACTTTAAGGGTAGGGCTTAGTTACAGGAAATAGGTCACTGGGGTTTGTCCTTGAAGGATATTTTTTTTTTCCTGGCCTCTCTCTGTCCTGCTTCTTTGCTTCTCAGCTGCCATTAGGTGAGCAACTTTGCTCCACCACACACTCCCCACCATGATGTTCTGCTTCATCACAAGCTCGGAAACAATGGATCAAGGTGACCAGGAATTTAAAACACTGAAACTGTGAGCCAAAACAAATAGTTCCTTCTTTAAGTTGATTTTCTCAGTTATTTTGTCATAGCAACAGAAAGCTAATACATGTCCTATATCTTTATTTACCAAATCTGGCTGTGTTATTAAGCCTAATGTCATTTTAACTTTTGTTATTTTATTTATAATACATTTCTCTACATGCTTGTATATGCAGGTACTATTGCTATGGTCTGGATGTATTTTTATGGAAAAAAGCAGATAATAATAAATAATTCTTAGAAATTAAAGTTTTGATGGTTGAAGTAAAAATTCGGGGCTCATGGTACATAGTTCAGTGGTAGAGGCTTACCTAGAATGTTCAAGGCCCTTGGTTTAATTGCCAGCATTGTAAAAACAAACAAACAAAACCCCAAATTAATAAATGGACTTGAAGATACATAACTGAGAAAAGTCTCCCAGAAAGCAGAAAAAAAGGAGATTAAAAAATATAAAATAAGAGACTTAGAGAATCAATACATGATAATTAAATTTAAAAATTTAAATACTGGGGGCTGGGATTGTGGCTCAGTGGTAGAGCACTTGCATAGCATGCATAAGACACTGGGTTCAATCCCTGGAACCACATAGAAATAAACAAATAAAATAAAGGTATTGTGTCTGCAACTAAAAATATATTTTTAAAAAAATTTTGAATACTGGATATATATGTGTATATGTTTCTATTCATCGCCAAAATTAAAGAATGTGACTATCCAGTTTGAAGAGGTACATCACTCAAGAAAAGAATAAAAAAGAACACAAAAGAAGAATTTCATCCAATTCTAAATATCAGGGAAAGAGATAGGAAGATAGCTCACTCGAGTGAGCTTATGTTGTCTTTAAGAAATTACATCTATAGGTACATAAAATCCATTTGTCTTTTAATCATGATTAAAAATTTTAATCATCTTGTCAATGCATTGTCCATTTTTAAGAAAGTGACATAGTTAGTGTTTATCTCCTTGCAATTTATAAGGAATCTGTGAGGTAATATTATGATAACATGTAAATATCTTCTTCTCATGAAACTTATACTTCAAGATTTATTATTTACTGATGATTCTTGTTTTAAAAAATGATGGTACAAAATAGTCATTTTCTGACTCTACCAATCTTTCCTTCTCCCTTGCTCATAAATTATCTATTCTTTATGGATATGGATTCCTATTTATTCAGTGTGTAATCCATTTCTATTCCAACTTATTCTGATTATCAGTTTGTCCCAGATTCAGCCAATTTGAGTATCTTTTTACTGGGTCATGTGACCATCATTTTTTGAGCAAATCCTTACTTTTTGGCATAGCAAAATATTCTAAGTGAATCTTTCTTTTTAATATTTATTTTTTAGTTGTAGTTGCCCACAATACCTTTAATTTATTTACTTATTTTTATGTGGTGCTAAGGATCGAACCCAGGGCCTCACACGTGCTAGGCAAGCGCTCTACCTCTGAGCCACAACCCCAGTCCCCCTCTAACTGAATCTTGTATATTCTTTACCATGTCCTAAAATCAGCCATTTCTACAAGGAACCATTTCTCATTTGGTGGGAAATGGTATTTAGAAACCAATATCCGGATGTTAGGTGTACTCATTGTCTGAGCTGGTGCAAGGAGTTGTATTCTGACCAGAGAGACATAAACTGAATGTGATTACCAGGAAACACTGACAACCTCAACAGAGGTTATTTCTTAAAATAACTGGGAAGGCTGAACCAGGAGGATCACAAGTTTAAGGCCAGCCTCAGCAATTTGATGAGACCTTCAGCAATTTAGCAAGACTCTGTCTCAAAAAAAAGACCACGGATATAGTTTGGTGTTAAAACACACACATGAGTTCAATATCGAATATCAAAAGATACAAAAAAAAGCCAATGTCATGATAGATAGAAAAGGCTAGAGATTGTTTCAAATTAAAGAATAATAAAGTTATGAAAATTAAATGCATTGTGTGATAATGGACTAGACCTTTTTGTGAAACAACAGCCCTCTAGATACTGTATGTCAAACGTTCAATGACAGTGATTCTTGGAAGACAGAAAATCCTACAAGTGTCCCTACTTAATGTTTGTAGAAAATTTCTGAGCCACAAAGCAGGAAAAAAAAAACTCAGGAATTGGGGAGATGAAAGTCTATGGAAACTAAGGTAGTTGTGGTCCACAAAGAGCAGCCTAGAGGAGAGTCACACAAAGAACTCCAGACACCTGCAGAACTCCTGGAGCGTTGAGTCCAATCTGCACAGACATGAGGAAACTACCACACCAGAACGTACACAGCACAGATTTCAGATGATAACTGCTGAAAATTGAAAGTGGGAAGGGCTCAGGGCTTGGAGTCCTCCACCACCTATCCCTTCTGTTCCTCTTTTTAGCTGACTCAATCATATCAGCCATTTGGCCACCTCTAGGAGATAGATCATTGCTGTGACCTTTTGCATTTGGCTTTCCAGACTACTTGCAGTCTGATGAATTGTACCTTTTATGGAAGAAACTGCTCAACAATCAGTCGACAGCTTCACTCTACTCCCTTATTCTTTCCTTTTATACACTCCTTTGTAAGTTATTGTTGCCTTCATAAGATTATGCTATGCAGCTTCCCTCATAATAGGATTATCTTTACTAGGCTGCAAGTTGGTATGATTAGGATAAAGGGGTGGGAGGTTATACAGATTTATTTTGAAAAATTTGAAAATTGTGAATTCTTTTCTTAAACTGGCAAAATGCCTTTGGTTTTCTATTATTATTATTATTATTATTATAAATTATTATTATTATTTTGGTATGTTCTGACTGAAGGAAGCCTTGGAGATTGCAAACTTAATTCTGGTTAAGTTGTGTGTAAATATTTTTCTATGAAATGCTTTCTACACCTTAAACCCAATCCTTTAGGTAAACAGTTCTGGGTGAGAATAGGGAATGATTGGAGGAAAAATGTGTGAAGTCACAGTTAATGAAACAGGACACAGATTTTTGCAGGAGAGCAAAAATCTCTGATAACTGAAGAGTAAGCTTTCGACTCTGGAAAGTATGGGGGAGATGGGAAAGCAATTGTCATTTGGATCTGAAATGTTCCCCAAAAGCCCATGTGTAGGCTTGGTCCCCATCCTGTAATGCTGCTTCTAGGTGGAGGAAGTTAGGTCAATGGAGGCATTTCCTTCCAGGACATAATGGGAATCTGGCTCCTTTGTCTCTCTCTTGGATTCCCAACCACCATGAAGTAAATAGATCTCCTTCACCATACACTCCTGCCATGATGTACTGTGCTTCTTTGAGCCCAAAACAACAGAACCTCTGAAACCATGCCTCAAATAAACCTTTCCTCCTTTCAAGTTGATTATCTCTGATATTTTGTCATAGTGACAGAAAGTTGAATAACAGCAATAATGACTTATTTTTAAGAACTGCTCATGGAAGAGTTCTCCTCTCTAATAAACAAAAGTCAAACACACCAAAAACCCTACTCCTTTGCTTTTCCTAAATTTACTGAAAAACTTCTAAAAGTAAAGTAGCTGCTAAGGCTGAAATCCCCTGCCTGGCCATAAGAAAGCAGGTGATGACCCCAACTCCTGCATTTTTACATAAAATAGCCCATGTGAAATGTAATGCATCATTTGTGGGGAATATGAATCGACATACAAAAATAAGATGTATTTCTATGTGTTAGCAACAAACAATCAGAAAAAGGCAGGAGTTGCCTGGGCAACTTAGTGAGAAACTCTCTCAATAAAATAAAATGGCTAGGATGTAGCTCAGTGGTAGAGTGCTCTGGGTTCAGTACTCATACCTAGAAAGAAATATATACATATATTCAGATACACACACACACACACACACAAACACACACACACATGTACCTGAAATAGGCTGGGAATATAGCTTAATAGTGGAGTACTTGCCAGCATGCACACAGCATGGTCCCCAACACAGCAAAAACAAAAAATTTTAAAATATGTGAAATACTTAGAGATGAATCTGATGAAATATGAAAAACATCAGTACATTAAAAAAATTTCCCCCAAAATAAAGAATTACGACAACATGAAAAAAAGACAAAGTTGGAAAACTACCTATTTTCAAGACTTACTACTAATATATCTGTTAAAGGACTTACAGGGAGAATAAATGAGCAAATCTCAAATTTCAATAAAAAACAGAATATTCATTTAAATAATGGATAAATGTGCCAATGAAGATATAAGAATAGCCAATAAAACATAAAGGATTTATTTTTTAAGAGAGAGAGAATTTAATATTTACTTTTTTAGTTTTCAGCAGACACAACATCTTTATTTGTATGTGGTGCTGAGATCGAACCCAGCGCTGCAAGCATGCCAGGCGAGCGCGCTATGGCTTGAGCCACATCCCCAGCCCTGAAAGGATGTTTAACATGACTTTCTAGTCATTAGGTTAATTGCAAGTTAAATCACAATGAGAAATCACTACACATCTATTAGAATGTTTGGAATAAAAGGACCATCTTTGAGAACTCAAAAAATTAGACAATAAGAGAACAAACAACCCAATCAACAAATGGGCCAAGGACCTGAACAGACACTTCTCAGAGGAGGACATACAGTCAATCAACAAGTACATGAAAAAATGCTCACCATCTCTAGCAGTCAGAGAAATGCAAATCAAAACCACCCTAAGATACCATCTCACTCCAGTAAGATTGGCAGCCATTATGAAGTCAAACAACAACAAGTGCTGGCGAGGATGTGGGGAAAAGGGTACACTTGTACATTGCTGGTGGGACTGCAAATTGGTGCAGCCAATTTGGAAAGCAGTATGGAGATTTCTTGGAAAGCTGGGAATGGAGCCACCATTTGACCCAGCTATTCCCCTTCTCGGTCTATTCCCTAAAGACCTAAAAAGAGCATGCTACAGGGACACTGCTACATCGATGTTCATAGCAGCACAATTCACAATAGCAAGACTGTGGAACCAACCTAGATGCCCTTCAATAGACGAATGGATAAAAAAAATGTGGCATTTATACACAATGGAGTATTACTCTGCATTAAAAAATGACAAAATCATAGAATTTGCAGGGAAATGGATGGCATTAGAGCAGATTATGCTAAGTGAAGCTAGCCAATCCCTAAAAAACAAATGCCAAATGTCTTCTTTGATATAAGGAGAGTAACTAAGAACAGAGTAGGGACGAAGAGCATGAGAAGAAGATTAACATTAAACAGGGATGAGAGGTGGGAGGGAAAGGGAGAGAGAAGGGAAATTGCATGGAAATGGAAGGAGACCCTCAGGGTTATACAAAAGTACATACAAGAGGAAGTGAGGGGAAAGGGAAAAATAATACAAGGGGGAGAAATGAATGACAGTAGAGGGGGTAGAGAGAGAAGAGGGGAGGGGAGGGGAGGGGGGATAGTAGAGGATAGGAAAGGCAGCAGAACACAACAGACACTAGTATGGCAATATGTAAATCAATGGATGTGTAACTGATGTGATTCTGCAATCTGTATATGGGGTAAAAATGGGAGTTCATAACCCACTTGAATCAAAGTGTGAAATATGATATGTCAAGAACTATGTAATATTTTGAACAACCAAAATAAAAAATTAAAAAAAAAAAGGACCATCTTTGAAATAGCTACTGAATTGGGATGGGGATATAGCTCAGTTGGTAGACTGCTTGCTTCACATGCACCAAGGCCCTGGATTCAATCCCCAGCACCACAAAAGAAAAAGAAAAAGAAAAAAAAAAGCTACTGAATTGAAGAGCATGAGCACATCCAGAATCTAGTCACATAATGCACATGAGAAAAATCTTTTGTACTGGGGACGGAACCCAGGGTCTCATGCTTGCTAGGCAAGAGCTCCACCACAGAGCTACATCCCAAGCCCCTCCTCCTCTCAGTTAAAATTTTGTTTTGAGACAGGGTCAAACTAAGTTGCCCAGGCTGGTCTCAAATGGTGTCCTTCTGCCTCAGCTTCCCCAACAGCTGGGATTACCGACCAGGAAAATCTTTTATATGCAAGTTTCTCCTAAGCATTTAAGGAATTTAGAAATGGTTAATTTCCATTAGGCATTGGGGTGCTCATTGTGACAGGTCTCCTTTTGTTTTCAGCTTTTTATCCAAGTGCTTTCCTCAAATGTAGTCAGCAGGCTTAATGTTTTATGTGGAGATGCAAGAAATGAAACAGATTAATGTAATACTAACTGCAAACAGAAGTAATCACATGCTATGTTCCCATTTAGACCTGAAAAAAAATAGGTCTCAAATTGAGAAAGTAATTATCCACTGCATCATTTATCAGGCAAAATTAACAGATTAAGTCAGCTGCAAAATTAACAAAAGATGACTTTTTTTTTCCCCCAAAAGAAATACTGCACTTATAAAGAATCAAGATGACTAGGAACTACTTCACTCTTACTGAGAAAAGATGTTCTCTAAAATCATAGACTACCAAAAACTTTGTTGTTTGAAAATTTATCAGAAAGATAAAAGTGAGCCTGTCTCTTGGCTGGAGATGCTACATCACTCTGACATAGAGATCCAACTTCATATTTCAAAGCTAGTGCACAGGATACATGTAGGGAATTTCTGAGTTCAACATTCCCTGTATTAGGTTTGTAGTTTTCAAGTTAATAAGACCTTGGGCCACTTTGCAATCCACACACAACATCAAACCTTTTGCACACAGTCCTAATCAAATTGAATCTACTAAAACATTAAAAATTTCCTCATTCGGGCTGGGGTTGTGGCTCAATGGCAGAGCGCTTGCCTCACAAATGTGAGGCACTGGGTTCGATCCTTAGCACCACATAAAAATAAGTAAACAAAAATAAAGATACTGTGCCAATGTATAACTAAAATAAATAAATAAATAAATAAATAAATAAATAAATAAAATTGCCTCATTCCTATTTCACCTATTTCTACACTTTCTTAAAATCTTACAATCATGCTGTCTTATCCTTTGTATGCGGAGATGTCCCATAGTTCCTCAGTTGTATGAGTTTGCTCATTGTAAGCCATGGTCAAAATCTCAAAGGTGATTTCTGAAGCTACAGAATTATCAACTAGAAGTGGCCCTAGGCTATTAAGGCTAGGGGGGAAAAAGTTTTAAAAAGAATGTTCTCAGTTAAAATTTGTTTTCATAAATTTCATCTATTTACTAAAATTTTGTGGTAATATTGAAAAAGGTGGGCCATAATTTTGCTAAGGCAATATCTGAACAAACAACGAAGAAGTATTTTAATCACGTTTATCTTTATATAGACCAAACATGTCCGTAAAAACAAAACAAAACTCCCCCACCAACCCCTCAGCCATTCCCTCTGAGAGGAGCAGCAAAGAGGGGGCGCAAGCGCAGAAGCCCAAGGTCCTTTCCCACTCGGCGCCCACGCTTAACTACAATTCCCAGCATCCTGCGAGGTGCGGGGAAGGAGAGCCAGAGGCTCCGGAGATAGCGGGCCAGGGAGGGCCGCTCCTCCTTCTCTGGCGGTTTTGCACCTGGTTGAGCTTGACCCGAGTTCCCGTTAGAGATAACGCTGTGGCAAGTGGTGGTGCCTTGAGGCGGTGCAAGGTGGGAAGGGAAGTCGCGGCGGCGGCAGGGACAGCAGTAGTGGTGGTGCTGTCAAGCCGTTGGAGAAATGGGAGACCCAGGGTCGGAGGTGAGTAGCAGAGCCTTGGGCCTTCGCGTTCTGGGAGCCGAACCGCGGAGGGTTTCGAGATTGGTGGGTTGAGGCCTGTGCTCGGCCGCAGCCTCGGGGCGCTGCGCCTCAGCATCTAGGGCGGAGCGGGGCCTTCGGGCCTGCTGCTTGCGTGCGCCCGGAACCTGCGGCAACAATGGCCGCCCGGCCGCCCCCGGCCCCTGAACTGGCCCCGAGTTCCTGCTGCCGCCGCTCTGCCCCGGGAGCCCAGCGACGGCTGAAGTCAGGATTGCCCTTGGGTAGCGAGCTTGCATCCCTGCTCCTGGAGTAGGTGGGGACCTTCTGAGCGCTGGTCACTCCTTTTCGAGGGCCATTCACTACAGCTGCACGACGCCTTAGCAAAACCGAGCTCCCTCGACTCAGTTCTTCGTGGCGTTTGCGTGCGTTTGTGCTCAGTTTCCGTCCAAGCTTTTGTCTCAATCGTCCTTTTTGGAAAAATCTCTCCCTACAAGTGTGTGGCTGAATAGATAAGCATGTTTTGGCTTATTTTTGTAGATAATAGAATCTGCTCCTCCAGCTGGGCCTGAGGCATCTGAATCAACAACGGATGAAAACGAAGATGACATTCAGTTTGTTAGTGTAAGTAGCTACTGATAATCGGGCTTTTCATTCAACGAATAGTAAGGATGTCTTCTGGGTGGTGGACACTTGGGATATGGTGTAGGATAAGGAGCTTACCAGGAAAGGTATCTGAGCCACCACAATAGCCATCACAAAGAGCATGGCCTATTGAACGTATTGGGCTCTTAATGAGGCCTCCGATGCCCTCATTTGGATCCATTTTATGATTACTCTAGACAAAATTTTGGTCTCTGTAAACTTACAGACTGTGTGATTTTAAATGGGGGCAAGAATGCCTTCTCAAAGGTGACACACAGGACTAGGAGGGAGGGCTAATGGCAGAGAGGTGGAAAACAAGGTGTGTAGGAACTCAGCTTGAGGACTTCACTAACCTCTGAGATCATCATGTTACAGCATAGTGCAACAATTGCACATAATGAATCCTGCATCACCAGGAGCGTGCTATCTTTTCTGTTTTTGTCCTTTGCCACAGGCAGTAGTTTTCAAGTGTTAGGAAGTAGAAACTTTCAAATTCTTGAGCCCAACTCCAGATTTACTGAGTCAAAAAGAAATTGAAAGTCGGGCTTAGGAATCTCCATTTTTGAACAAGTTCAGGACATTTGGCTCTCTGAACACGATAAAGCTTTGATGTGGGAAAAACAGCATGTGGTGTATTTTGGGTGATTTTTATCTGTAGCTGTTAAGTTTTTACAGTGACTCTGCTTAAAGCTATAGAGAATCCTTCCCCATACTCTCTTTTGGAATGAAATAGTTGTAGTTTTTANTGGGAAGGGAAGTCGCGGCGGCGGCAGGGACAGCAGTAGTGGTGGTGCTGTCAAGCCGTTGGAGAAATGGGAGACCCAGGGTCGGAGGTGAGTAGCAGAGCCTTGGGCCTTCGCGTTCTGGGAGCCGAACCGCGGAGGGTTTCGAGATTGGTGGGTTGAGGCCTGTGCTCGGCCGCAGCCTCGGGGCGCTGCGCCTCAGCATCTAGGGCGGAGCGGGGCCTTCGGGCCTGCTGCTTGCGTGCGCCCGGAACCTGCGGCAACAATGGCCGCCCGGCCGCCCCCGGCCCCTGAACTGGCCCCGAGTTCCTGCTGCCGCCGCTCTGCCCCGGGAGCCCAGCGACGGCTGAAGTCAGGATTGCCCTTGGGTAGCGAGCTTGCATCCCTGCTCCTGGAGTAGGTGGGGACCTTCTGAGCGCTGGTCACTCCTTTTCGAGGGCCATTCACTACAGCTGCACGACGCCTTAGCAAAACCGAGCTCCCTCGACTCAGTTCTTCGTGGCGTTTGCGTGCGTTTGTGCTCAGTTTCCGTCCAAGCTTTTGTCTCAATCGTCCTTTTTGGAAAAATCTCTCCCTACAAGTGTGTGGCTGAATAGATAAGCATGTTTTGGCTTATTTTTGTAGATAATAGAATCTGCTCCTCCAGCTGGGCCTGAGGCATCTGAATCAACAACGGATGAAAACGAAGATGACATTCAGTTTGTTAGTGTAAGTAGTTACTGATAATCGGGCTTTTCCGAGAGTAAAAGACTGTGTAAGCCATTATGCAGTTCTACTGACCTGGTCATTCATCATTCAACGAATAGTAAGGATGTCTTCTGGGTGGTGGACACTGTGGGACATGGTGTAGGATTAAGGAGTTTACCAGGAAAGGTATCTGAGCCACCACAATAGCCATCACAAAGAGCATGGCCTATTGAACGTGTTGGGCTCTTAATGAGGCCTCCGATGCCCTCATTTGGATCCATTTTATGATTACTCTAGACAAAATTTTGGTCTCTGTAAACTTACAGACTGTGTGATTTTAAATGGGGGCAAGAATGCCTTCTCAAAGGTGACACACAGGACTAGGAGGGAGGGCTAATGGCAGAGAGGTGGAAAACAAGGTGTGTAGGAACTCAGCTTGAGGACTTCACTAACCTCTGAGATCATCATGTTACAGCATAGTGCAACAATTGCACATAATGAATCCTGCATCACCAGGAGCATGCTATCTTTTCTGTTTTCGTCCTTTGCCACAGGCAGTAGTTTTCAAGTGTTAGGAAGTAGAAACTTTCAAATTCCTGAGCCCAACTCCAGATTTACTGAGTCAGAAAGAAATTCAAAGTCGGGCTTAGGAATCTCTGTTTTTTAAACAAGTTCAGGACATTTGAATCTCTGAACACACTTAATAAAGCATTGATTTGGAAAATGGAAGGAAATGCCATAAATATTGTGGGATGATTTTCATTCAGTGCTATTAAAGTTTTACAAAGGCTTTGCTTATCATAGTATCTCAGCTACCTAAAAACAGTTCTGCCTCAAAACTGTTCTTTTACTGAGTTATGTGATCAGTTAGTTTGGTATTAAGTCTGTATAGTTTTCTTTATAATAGAGTGCCTGTCTAATGTTTGTGTGTTTTTAGTGGCTGTAGTTTAGGTTGACTTTGGAAGTCACTTATTTTTTTAAGTCAAACAAAATTTGCTCCCTGAAAATTATGTAGTTAACATTATTGTTTGTTCTATAAGATTTATGTAGAAAGTGTTCACAAAATCATATCTTTGGCATTTTTAATAATATAATTTTTCAGTTGTAGATGAACACAAATCTTTTATTTATTTATTTTTATATGGTGCTGAGGATCAAACCCAATGCCTGTGCTAGGCAAGCACTCTACCACAGAGCTACAACCCCAGCCCATCTTTGGCATTCTTTTAAAATAATTTTTTTAGTTATAGATGAACACAGTATTTTTATTTTTTATGTGGTGCTGGGGATCGAACCCAGTGCCTCATACATGTTAGGCAAGTGCTGTGCCACTGAGCCACAACCCTAGCCCTGGCATTCTTTCTTGAAATACGTGAATAGTGAATATGGTGTTCTAGTCTTGATACTTAGAACCTTTATAAATTTGAGGGTACCATGAGAAGTTGTATGCTTACTCTTCACTTTTGTGATTAGTTAAGTGATGTAACTGGAAATCGAAGAGTCATAGTTTTGTTTTGTACTGAAAAAAGTTGGAAAGAGGATGTCATGGGTCTTTAGGAAAAATAATTTTGATTTTTCCTGACTATCCCAAGAGTGATTGGGATGGTATGATCTTGATAATGTTTTGTGCAATTCTCAGTAGGAATGACACACATCATCTTTATGATCTGTCTGCCTTACTTGAGAAACACAAAAGCAATCTACAATTAAGGTTGAAAAATAAATAGGTGTAAGTTTGTGTAATACCCTGAAGAATAATTATATTTTAAGTTCTGACTGAGCTTATATATGACTGAGCTTATGTGGGGGATTGTTCTTAGGCTCCTCTCTAATACCAATATCTGTGAATGCTCAAACCCTTTATGTAAAATGTCCTAGTATTCCCCTATAACCTCTGCACAATCTCCTATAGGTATAAATCATCTCTAGATTTCAAATAATAACAAATACAATGTAAATTCTATGTAAGTAGTTGTTACATTGTATGGGGAATAATGATAAGAAAAAAATCTTTATGTGTTTGGTGTGGACACTTTTTGATTAAAAAAGTTTTATTTTATGAAAAATATTATCAATCCATGGTTGGTTGAATCCATAGATATGGAACCCATGGATATGGAGGGTTGATGTGTTTTAAATGTAGAGAATCATTTGCGTCTTCGCAAAAAAAGTCTTGAATAGATGAGAACCTCATATTTTATCCTGTTCCAAATAGAGGATCAAAGGCTTGATGGCTTCAGATGGGAAATAAATGATATGCTGTAAAGGAAATTGCATATCAGAAAGTACTTAAAAAAAATTCCTGTTGTATTTGTGCATTATTATTATTGTCACTATTATTTTTTGTGTGGGGATCTAACCCAGGACCTCAAAGCATGCTGAATGAGTGCTCTACATGCAACCTCCTGTTGCATTTAAATGGTGCCAAGAAAAAGACAATTGACTTTAATTCTATTTTAAAATGCATTTAGATACAGAATCTATTACTTTATTCTGTAATACCATCCTATAGTCCACTAGGATATGCTTTTTTTCTTTTTTAAAAATATTTTTTATAGTACTATCTATTACGGATTATATGCTGCTGGATTTAGTTCTTTGCTTGAGGGTTATACAGATACAGAAAAGAATGTTAATATGTTATTTCTTGATATTCTGATTTTTATTTCTTAGTTGTTTCATATAAATCTTGATTTTTTTCACCCCCCTAGATTTTATTCTACATTGTGTCACAGCATCCTTTTTGTGGTCTGCTAAGTATTCAGCCCCAAATTAAACGTAATATACTGAAATAAAGGAATGACAAAATTGATTGGGGAATACAAAAAGAGCTCTTATCTTTGATATAAATTTTATTGAACTATAGTATGCCTTTAGAACAAAATGTATATTTCCTCATTGTTCTCCTTGCCATCACCTTACTTTAGTACCATATTAGCCTTTTCCTGGATTGATTATTTGGATTATCTTACTTGTATTTGCTCAGTACTCTTCTATATGATCAATCTTCTTGAAACAGAGTTCTCATAATATTCCTATCTTAACATTATTTGTTGATCTTTTGTCCTTGGATAAAGTCTAATATTTTAACCTGAGGTATTTATGGCCTCATCTATGAAGGAAAGTATTGTGTATGTAAAGAAAGGATAGAAAAAATTAGTTTGATGTTTAACAGTTTAGGGGTAGTGTGGGTGAAGAAATTCATGAATTTTGGCTGGGGTTGTAGCTCAGTGGTAGAGCACTTGCCTAGCATGGGTGAAGCATTAGGTTTGATCCTCAGCATCACATAAAAATAAATAAATAAAATAAAAGTATTTTATCCATCTACAACCAAAAAAAAATGGGGGGGAAGAATCATTGAGTTTAAGGTATCTCAGACATTATTGATAACTGTTCCAGTTTTAAAATGCTGTACTATTAAATCCATGTCTTTTTTAATACTCTCTCTGTACTGTTGCCCATTCCGAAAGGAAGCCACATGGCTTTATTCCTCTGTGTACATTTAAGCTCTTTGTGGCTGGCTTTTGTCATTATTACATATTTATTTACTCTCTTTTTCCTGTGCCTCTTTTGTTTCTGTTTATTCTATGCCATTTGCAAGATTTCTTATTCAGAGTAATTTTTGCAAATTTTAACTAAAACAAACAAAAACTCCCCACTGATTGTAAATGTGAGTTTAATTGATTGTTAATGACATAAATTTACCACTCTCTTTTTTAGGAAGGACTGTCGAGACCTGTTCTTGAATACATTGATCTGGTTTGTGGTGATGATGAAGAGTCTAACATGCACCATAGTGATGTAAGCACATTATATTTCTGTTTCAGTTCTTCTAGTAAGTGTAATAGTGTGCTGGAGGTCCTTGAACTGTATTATAAGAATCTATTGTTAGATTTTTATGGAATTTCGTGAGTTGATTATAAACATAGCCGTTATTCAAAATTAAAGTATATAAATATATGGTATACATTATCATTACATTTAACCTAATACTCAAACTCATCATATCCTAGCATCTGTATACTTGAAGTTATTTGCATCTGTTGTGTCTGTTGGATAGAAATGCCACACTAGGTAGTGTGCTGGTACCACAAAAAAGGAGTATTTACCTCATGGTAATTGGGAAAATAGAAATCAGGGCTTGATTTGTTATTTGTTGGTGGTCTAAACTCAAAAGATAAAATGTTAATCCAGATTAAATTTCAGAATGTGATATGACTCTTCTTAACTGCTAAAATGTGTGTAGCACAACAAATTGAGGAAATTGCCTTGTGATATTGAAAACTGTTAATTCAGCAAAGATTTGATGTTGTCATTGAAAAATGAATGGAAGTCTAATATATGTCTTCATTGTTTCATTTTCATCTTATTCATTTTTGTAAATGAAAATACCACCCACTCTTCATATTGGATTACACTCATTTGCAAATCATGTGACCTGTGTTTCTGACTGAATTGGATCATAATGAAACATTCATAGTCAGATTTTGTGATACTGTTGTTGGCAATAGACGTTTTTTAAAATCTGATAGTGGATTTTTCAAGAAATAGCAAGTGACATTGAAGTTATAGGTAAAACTGAACATCAAGGTAAGCATTTTAGTTTAAATTTTATTTTTAAAATTATTTAAATAAATTACTAAGAGAACATTTTACATTAGCCTTTCAAATGTTATCATGAATTTTACTTATACATGTAAAATTATTTTTCAGGTTCTATTCCCTAAAATGCCAAAACGACAGGGTGACATCTTGCACTTTTTAAATGTGAAGAAGGCTAAAACAGACACAGAAAGTAATGATAGGAACAAAAATCATTGTGGACTGTCTAAGTCAAAGGAACCAAATTTAGAATGTATTGAACAACCAATCATTGAACAAAAGCCATCATGTTCATCAAAGGAAGAAATAGATAATCTTATGCTTCCAGATTGTTGGAATGAAAAACAAGCGTTTATGTTTACAGAACAGTATAAGTGGCTTGAAATTAAAGAAGGTAAATTAGGATGTAAGGATTGTTCAACAGTTCGGCATTTGGGATCGAAAGCAGAAAAGCATGTCCATGTATCCAAGGAATGGATTTCATATTTAGTAACCCCTAATGGCAGTAATAAAACTACCAGACAAGCTTCTTTGCGGAAAAAAATTAGGGAGCATGATATATCTAAAGCTCATGGTAAAATTCAAGATTTAATAAAGGAATCGGTTAATGATTCCATTTCTAATATAGTGCCTAAACAAAATAATAAAAATATTGATGCTACTGTAAAAGTTTTCAATACTGTTTACAGTTTAGTAAAACATAATAGACCTTTATCTGATATTGAAGGGGCAATAGAATTACAGGAGAAAAATGGAGAGGTCAATTGTTTAAATACCCGCTACAGTGCAACAAGAATAGCAGAACATATTGCAAAAGAAATGAAGATGAAGATATTTAAGAATATCATTGAAGAGAAAGCCAAAATCTGTATCATAATTGATGAGGCATCTACAGTTTCAAAGAAAAGCACCCTTGTGATTTATCTCCAGTGCGCAATTCAGTCAGCTCCTGCACCTGTTACATTATTTGTTGCTTTAAAAGAATTAGTATCAACCACAGCAGAGTACATTTTAAATACATTATTGACTACTTTAAATGATTATGGCTTTACAAATGAATATTTGAAAGCAAATTTAATTGCATTTTGTTCTGATGGTGCTAACCTGATACTGGGAAGAGAGTCTGGTATAGGTACAAAATTGTTAGAAAAATTTCCTGAAATCATTATGTGGAACTGTTTAAACCATCGATTGCAATTGTCACTTGATGATTCAGTATCTGAAATAAAACAAGTTAATCATTTTAAGATATTTCTTGATAAAATTTATTCTCTTTATCATCAATCTAATACAAATCAAACCAAGCTAATAGGATCTGTAGCTAAAGACCTTGAAATTGAAATTATTAAAATTGGTTGGGTAATGGGACCAAGATGGGCTGCATGTAGTTTACAAGCTGCTACTGCTGTATGGCATGCATATCCTGTATTATATATGCATTTTTCTAATTCTTATTCTGGTTTGGCAGAGAGATTAGCTAATACTAATTTTTTACAAGACCTTGCTTTGATGATTGACATTCTTGAAGAATTTTCCCTGCTTTCAACTGCATTACAGTCAAGAGCAACTAATATTCAGAAAGCACAAAAATTGATCAAACGAACCATAAGAGCTTTGGAAAATTTAAAAATTGATACTGGAAAATATGAATCACAGGTTGAAGATCTGATTAAGTCAGAGAAGTTTAGAGATATTCCATTTAGTAAGAATAATAAGTTTAATGCTCTTCCTAGGAATATGTTGCTAGAAAATATAATTCAACACATGAACTTACGCCTTTTTTCTGATAGAAACCATGATGAAAGTATTTTTAATTATTTTGATTTGCTAGAACCTTCCACATGGCCTTATGAAGAAATGACTTTACCATGGACAGCTGGTGAAAAAAAATTATCTCATTTGTGTGAAATTTTAAAATACAAAATTGATTTGAATGATTTTCAGGAATTTATAAATAATAATATAAAATCAGATAATGTTTCAATTCCTACAACTATACAAAAAGCTAAGAAGATAGTTAGCACTATCGCAGTCAATAATGCTGAAGCTGAAAGAGGTTTCAGTTTGATGAATATAATTTGTACAAGGGTGAGAAATAGTTTAACAATAGATCACATATCTGATTTAATGACAATAAATTTATTGGGGAAGGAATTAGCAGATTGGGATGCAACTCCATTTGTAAAATCTTGGTCAAATTGCAACCATAGATTGGCCACAGATACAAGAGTTCGGCAAAAATCAACAAAGGTCTTCTCTGAGAATTAGCTGGCTATAAGAAACTTTCAGTAAAAAATATCCTTTATGTTTTTATCATTTGTAAGTTTTGTGCCACACATCCTTTACATATTTAAAAGTGTTTTTGAAAGCCAGTTAAACTATTATCAGCATTTTGCTGTTTAAATGACATTCTTTAAAGAGATAAAGCTGATGATAATTGTTTTTTAGAACTGTAGATTTCTAGAGTTTGACCCATGTCTGCTAGAATGGGTCATTATATATTCCAAAAAGTCTTATATAGAACTTCCAACCATTTACACTTTTTGCACTGTTTTATATTAAATAAGGATACAAAAAAAAATAAGTGACTCACATCTAAGTTCTAAACCTTGAAGGTTTTATCAAATAAAAGAGAAATGGGATAAAAACTAAGCCTTTTGGCTCTAGTCTTTCTCATTTTTATACCTGCACTATGCAGTATTGTAGCCACTAGCTTCAGTGACTGACTGACAATTAGACACTTGAGTTGAGTTCGTTAGGACTAAGGAAGTAAGAATTACTTAATTTTAATCTTGTAAAAACTGAAGCAACATAAAATATTTTTCTGCATAACTTTTTTGGGAATACATTTCCCTTTGTTACCTTGCATAAAATATGATTTTAGTATGCTTGTCAAACTTCTGTATCATTTCTAATATTACATATAAACATATCACTAATTAAGTCTGACAACAGACAGATCAATGCAAATTATTTTTTCTACAATGATGTAACATTATACCATGTTTTTCCTGAACGTATTATGCAGACCACAGGAATTATAGTGTTACTTATGTAAATCAATTGCTGATTAAATTGAAATGCTTATTTTGATTATAATTATTTTTCTAGTTTTCACATGAATATCAACAAATTTTTAAATTTAAAATGAAGACATACTGAAAAAACAATAAGTAGAGATGGAGAAGCTAGTATATCAGTAACAGCTAACAAAAAGAAACTGGAAGAAGGTATATTGCAGATTTCATGATGAATGGCAATTGCAGTTTGCTATGGCAGAAAAGCAAGCTGATAATTAAGAAAAAATTAGATATGAATGTATTCATATCTACTTTGTATTCAGAAAGTGCAAAATGAATTAGATAAATTACCTTTCTAAGGTCAAAAAAAGAATTAAACTAGCACATTGTATCCTCACAGATATGTACTCCTATGTATCAATTAAAAAATAAAATTAGTCATCTGAAATCAGAATTAAATGTCTAACAAGACAAATTTTTAACAATTTTTATAGGATCTGAGCTTTTAAGTTTGGCCTGATGAATTTAAAACAGCTTGAATTCTTGCATTAAAGAGAACTAGTTTTTAGATGGATTAATAGTAAATTATGTAGTTGTAGAAATTGTTAGAAAATTACGAGCAAAACCTAAGATAGTTTATAAAAACATGCAGGAGCTGGGCGCCATCACATACCTGTAATCCCAGCCTCTTGGGAGGCTGAGGCAGGAGGATTGCAAGTTTGAGGCCAGCCTCTGCAACTTAGCAAGACGCTGTCTGAAAACAAAAAGGGCTGGGAATGTAGCTAAGTGGTAAAAATGTCCCTGGGTTTGATTCCCAGTACTTGAGACAGGCACGCAGGGCCTTCAGTTAAGCCATCAATTGCTTATACAATATGTACCTAACAGTATCAAAGATTGAAAATCTGAAAAGTTGCAGATAGCTTTAGGTGAGTATATAAGAGACACTTCCCAATTAATAATCCTAAGTATATTTTATCTCATAGGACTTAAAAATTATAAGGAAGTAATTTAAATTCATAACCTAAAAAATAATCATGCAGCTGTTTTTTTAGTCTTTTACATATGTCATGCAGCATCCAACACGGCCCAACCCTCCAGCTCCACCTGTTCTTGGGGTTTTAGACTTCTCTGTCTATGTGGCCATGTAAGCTGAGTCTTCAAAATGAATTTCTTAATACACGCATGTGCCATGATGGGAGTTTCAACTAGATGGGAAAAAAAAAAAAAACTTTCACAATAAAGAACACTCTGGCTAGGTGAGGTAAAAAATTGTATTTCTTTGGAATTTCAAAATAAGCCTGATGGGTGCTAGGGATGTGGTTCAGAAATAGAGCATTTGCCTCTCATGCAAGAGGCCTTGGGTTTAACACCCAGCACCACACACACACACACACAGAGCCAAAGAATAAGCCTGGTGTTTTCCTTATTTCTTTCTGTTTTTTTGTTTTGTTTTGTTTTGTTTTTGTTTTTAATACCAGGGATTGAATTGAACTCAGGAGCACTCAACCACTGAGACACATCCCCAGTCCAGTTTTGTATTTTGTTAGAGACAGGGTCTCACTGAGTTGCTTAGCACCTCACCATTGCTGAGGGTGGCTTTGAACTCATAATCTTCCTGTCTCAGCCTGAGCTGCTTAGATTGCAGGTGTGTGCCACCATGCCCAGCTTCCTTATTTCTTTGTTCTATTGCATGATGCAGTGTGAAAATATTTTTGCTCAATTTTTCGTTTTGTGTTTTGATATTGGGGATTGAACCAGTGGTACTCTTGACCATTGAACTATATTCCCCAGCCCTTTGTAGTTCGAGACAGAGTCTTGCTAAATTATCCATGCCGATACCAAACTTTCAATCATCCTGTCTCAATCTCCTGAGTAGCTGGGATCATAGGTGTGCACCACGATACCCAACTTGTGCTCATTTTGTTTCTTTTTTTTTTTTTTGAGAGAGAGAATATGAATCTTTTTTGTAGATGGACACAACACAATACCTTTATTTTTTTTATGTAGTGCTGAGAATTGAACCCAGGTCCCACCCGTGCTAGGCGAGCGCTTTACTGCTGAGCCACGATTCCAGTCCCTGTGCTCAGTTTTTTGAAATGGGTTCTATGACAAGTGTTATAGAACATTTAAGTAGTTGTTCACAAATGCAGACAGAGTGGCAATGAATTAGGGCAATGAATTTAGTGATCTTACATGCTCTACCAGTTGGTGAAATTGTGGAAGAGTTATACAAAATTTAATGTACTTTTAACTTCAGCTCAGGATTTTCTTGAAACAGAAATGGGAGGAGAATACTTAATAAGAACAGAAATGGTAGTTTTGTTTTCTCCCCAATATCACATGGAATATGAAGGATCTAAATTTGAAGTTCTAAGGCTAGGGAAGAAAACTTTGTTTTTTTAACTAGACAAATACTAGAATTTACATTGAAATCAAATCTTTAAACAATGAAAATTAGTAAGAATCTTACACTTTTTCTTATTCTTCTTTTTGTGTGTGTGTGTGTGTGTCACTGAGAATTGAACCCCTAGCTACTCTACTACTGAGCTACATCCCCAACTCTGTTTTACTTTTATTTTGAGACAGGGTTTCACTTTGAGGCTGGCTTCAAATTTGTGATCCTCCTGCATTAGTCTCTGGAGTCAATAGGATTAAAGTACTATACCATTGTACCTGGCAAATAATTTTATTTATATATCTATCTTATTTACTTATATGTGTGTGTGTGTGTATATATAATACTGGGTATGGAACCCAGGGCTTTACACATGCTAACAAAGCACTCTACCACTGAGCTATATTCCCAGCCCACACTTTTTTTTAGTGAGGGGGTTCCAGGGACTGAACTCAGGGTACTCGACCACTGAACCACATCCCCAGCCCTATTTTGTATTTTATTTAGAGACAGGGTCTCACTGAGTTGCCTAGTGCCTCACTTTTTGCTGAACTGGCTTTGAACTTACATTACAATCCTCCTGTCTCAGCCTTCTAAGCTGCATGTGCCATCACGCCTAGCACATGTTTGTTTGTTTGTTTGTTTTTAACATGAACCAATGTGTACAAGATTTTAAATGTATTTGAAAGTGTTATGGAAATTTACTACAAAAACCACAAGAAAATTTTGAAAACTTTATTGATGTATTTAGAGTTGCTTTTCAGTTTATTCAGCCAACTCTGAAATCAGTGTTAATAGTAAATTGGCGTAAAATTTATTGAATTTACTCAAATGGTTTCAAAGTGATAATGCTTTTGGTCTGAAGTCAAATCAGTTATTTTTAAAAAGATGAATGGTATATATTCATACCTATAGACTGAATTTTATTTGTTTTTGAAAATTAACTTTTACCTTTAGCCTATGTGATTTTCCCATGTTAAAAGCCAAATGTGCCAGGCGCTGTGGTGCGCACCTATAATCCCAGTGGCTCTGGAGGCTGAGGCAGGAGGATCTTGAGTTCAAAGCCAGCCTCAGCAAAAGCAAGGTGCTAAGCAATTCAGTGAGTCACTGTCTCTAAATAAAATACAAAATAGGGATGGGAATGTGGCTCAGAGGCAGAGTGCCCCTGAGTTCAGTCCCCAGTACCAAAAGAAAAAAAGAAGCCAAGTGACACCTTACTGTTGGAAGTTGTTGAAGTTACTTATTGTGGGTAGAAACATCCTGTCAAGTGAAATAGTTTTATAGGCATGGGTCTTCTCTCCCCAAAAGGGTGGGTAAAATACATTAATTTGGCTAGGGCATAATATTTAAACTTCCATAAAGTGCTCATCCACTTTGTGATTTATACATGAAAAGTCCCAAAATAAAAATGGCACTTCCATCACGAAAACCCTTTCATCCTTCTTGTCCTAAATAAACTAAAGGGCACTGGTTAGTATGGGGATCTTTTGGAATTTGGAAAGCAGACAGCTTTACTTTATAAAGTTGAAACAGCAGCAGCAGCATCCATAAAATATAAACCAAAATCTTACTGTTTTTTTTTTTTTTTAAAAAAGGATGGGCTGGGATTGTGGCTCAGCGGTAGAGCACTCACCTTGCACATGCAGGGGCCTGGGTTCAATCCTTAGCATCATGGAAAAATGAATGAATGGAATAAAGGTATTGTGTGCAACTACAACTAAAAGATAAATATTTTTAAAACATAAAATAAAAAGGGATTTTTTTTTCAGCATGGATATGAAAACTAAAGTAAAAGAATAACTGTTTGGAATAATTTGAGTATGTGACTCTGCTTTTTCACTTGTGACTTTATGAAATTTATACACAGATCAAGTATTCGTGATGAAAAAAGGCATTTGGAGGAATTGATATATGCTTTAAGTGTAAAATACACATTGCATTTTAAAGACTTAGTATGTAAATTATCACATTAATTTATGTTGATAATATGTTGAAATTTAGATACATTGGGTTAAATAAAATATTAAAATTAATTTTACGTATTTAGTTTTACTTTAGAAGTACATAAATTGCTTGCATTGTAGTTCTGTTGGTCAGCACTATTCTATATGGTATTTATCAAACCCAAGTTTCTGCAATCTAGACCTTACTTCTGACTTTAAGATCCATAGCCAACCATCTTTTCATCATTTTCACAATCTCATTCCATAGGCAATTCAAAGTAAATATACCCAAAGCTGAATTCATCAATCCCTTCGTATATCTGCTGTAGAGAATGGCTCAACCACCTTCTTGTCACTCAAACTAGAAAGAGAAAACATTTGCAAACTTCTTCATCCAGCTTGCTGTGTCTCTTCCACTTCTCCCACTGTAGTTATCTTATCCACACTCTTGGTTTTCTTTCTTAGAGTACTATAATAGCTTCCTAACAAGCTTCCTTGCCTTCATTCTTGACATTTCTTAATCTATCCTCTACAGAAACATGAGAATGGCCATTCTAGATTACACATTTATACTTTTGTATGGTGCTAATGATTGAATCCAGGGCCTCCCATATGCCAGGCATACCCAGCCCACATTTATTCTTTTAACTTTTTTTTAGCTGTGTTGCCCATACTGGCCTCAAACTTGCAATCCTCCTGCCTGCAAATCCAGAGTATCTGGGATTACAAACCAGGCATACATATATCACCACACCCAGCTTTCTTATAACTTTTATTAGGCAGTAAGATATTCACTCAACAGAAAACCCAACTTAAATCACTTAAATGGACTTATAACCTTGTATAACAAGAAATTTGGAGATGGCTGTGGGTTTTTTTTCTGAGTAGTTTAATATTGTCATTGGGAAGATTTTGGTCTTTTCCTCATGGGAAAGATGGCAGGATAGCTGACATAGTTTTAGACCTGCTTGATTTAAGCCAGCATGGTAAAAGGTGGAGCAAGTCCTGTGTGAATCAGGAAATCAAAAGCTTTGTTAGAAGCTTTTCCAAGTAGGAAAACACTGGCCAGAGTTGTATTAGCATGACCATCCTTATCGCAAGGGAGACTTGGGATGTGAACTTCTACCTTCCTTAGCTTCAATAGTAGAGATAGGTAAGAGAGAAAAAATTGGGAATGGAAGATAGCCAGTCTATGAGATCTATCATGTTCCTCTCCTGAAAATCTTTCACTGGCTCTCCACTTCCTTTAAGATAACTGTATTCAATGTTTACTATAAACTTAGAGTTAAGTAGCTGTTTCCTCCAGCCAGTACTGAGCTCAGGTAGCTCCCATTGGCCTAGTTATGAAAAGGCAATTTAAAGATGATCTAATAGGACCTCCTTATTTTATGTGTAGTGAAACCATATTTCAAGAGATTATGATTTCAATAGTCATAAGTTTTTATTTTTTTTAATGAACAGATAACCAATGCTATATAATTCTTTGTATTTCCAATCTTAATGTCTTGGAGACTGAAATTTTTTTTTTTTTTTTGATGCTTGGAATCCATGGAACCCAAGGCATGCTAGGCAAGCATTCTACCACTGAGCTAAATTACTAGCCCTGAAAATGTGATTTTTAAAATCATAGTCCACCTTTTTGTGTGTATGTGTGGTATCAAGGATTGAACCCAAGGGTGCTTAACCACTAAGCCACATCCCCAGACCTTTTTATTTTTGAGACAGGGTCTTGCTAAGTTGCTTAGGGCTTTACTAAGTTGCTGAAGCTGGCTTTCAACTTTTAATTCTCCTGCCTCAGCCTCCCAAGCCACTGGGATTACAGGCATGCACCATGGTGCATGGCCCATCTTTTAATATCTAGGTAACTTTGGAAAGTTAGTTGATAGCTCTGAACTTCAATTTGTTCATCCTTCAATGAGGATAATAATAATTATGTCATGAGTGGTTCCAGGTTTTGTGGGGCCTATTGATTATTGAATTTGGCACCCATTTTAGGGGAAAAAAACCCACAAAATTACAAACACACCAAATCATGTACAATTGAAATATTTATTTACATGAAGGAAATAAGCTTCATAAGATTTAAAAATTAATATTATAAAATATAGAGGAGAAAGATATATGATTTTTTAATAATTTATACCACCATAATATTTTTTTCCACTTTTAAAAAACTTTTTAGTAGTAGATAGACATGGTGTCATCATTTATTTGTTTTTTTATGTGGTGCTGAGAATTGAACCCAGTGCCTCACATGTGCTAGGCAAGCATTCTACACTGAGCCACAACCCCGCCTCTACTTTTGATGTACATACACTTGATTTTATAACTCATTTTTTATAGAGGAATAGAAGGATAATTTAGAGTATCTTCTAGAATAGTTAATGGAAAATTGCTTTTTATTTTTGATAGTCTACAGAAGTTTCAAATTCTCAACTCTTTATTTCTAATTCAATGTAGTTTTTAGAATTGTCAGATTCAGGGAAACTTCTATGGTGTGTCTTTCATACCTGAGCTGTAAGATATCAGGGTATTTCATGTTTTCTGTTGTGTGACTGCTCTTAAATACTCTCTGAATTGATCATAGTATTGCTAGGGGACATTCTATAGTGAGATGGCAAGTAATAGTGTAACTATATATGGAAGAGATGTCAAAGCACAAAAACATATTGCAGTCCAGCCCTTAACAAGATCTTGGAAATGCCTACTGTGTACTCCAGGGTTATAACATGAGGGGAAAGTATGAAGAACGGGCAGTTGACATATGACATAGAAAGAGACAGCAGTCTTTAGTGGTTATGGTTGAAATATCTTAGTTTTATAAATTTAGCACAAATTTGTGAGAATATAATGCTATGGCCCGTTTTTTCAAAGGTATCCATCAAAGTAAGCTTCATTGGTTTTACAGTGATTTCTGACCTCCATCATTAGATGTTTTGGAGTTTGTTTTTGTTTTTCAGTACTTGGGTCTCAGTCATGCTAGGCAAGCACTCTACCACTGAGCATCACCCCAGCCCTTTTTAGGTTATGAGACAGTACTGGGTAAGTTGCCTAGGTTAGACTCAACTTTAAGTCCTCCTACTGTAGCCTCTTGAAGGTGTTTTTTGAGTTCTAAATGAGGAAAGGCAGATTTAGAAATAGCTAGGCACTTAAGCAATTAATTAAATGTTTTCTAAAACTGTTAAAATTCGGCTGGGGTTAGGGCTCAGTGGTAGAGCACTCACCTGGCATGTGCAAGGCCCTGGGTTCTATCCTCAACACCACATAAAAAAAATAAAATAAAAAAAATAAAGGTATAAAATGTTAGAATTATGGATAATTTTAATGTGAATGTTGAGTATGTGTATACAAAGGGATGGGCTTTGTTTTACTTTGTGTAAATTTCTCTAATAAAAAGTTTTTGTAGGGGCTGGGGATTGTGGCTCAGTGGTAGAGCTTTTGCCTAGCATGTGTGAGGCACTGGGTTCGATTTTCAGCAAAAAGTTCTATCAACAACTAAAAAAATATATATAAAAAAAGTTTTTGTGAATATTACTTGATCCAGGTGTGGTGGTGCATACCTTAGCCTTAGCAACTTGGGAGGCTGAGGCAGAAGGTTACAAGTTTAAGACAAGTTTCAGCAATTTAGTGAGACCCAGTCACAAAATTTTTAAAAATACAAAAAAGAATGGAATGTAGCTCTTTGGTAAGGTGCCCCTGGGTCCAATCCCCAGTACCAAAATAATTATAATAATAAATAAAATCACTTTGAAGATGGATGCATGGGTCTATGCCTGTAATCTCCAAGAGGCTGAGGCATGAGAATCATAAATTTGAGGACAGCCTCACCAATTAGAAAGATCCTGTCTCAAAATAAAATTTAGAAAAGTGCTGGGGATTTAACTCAGTGTGTTTGCCTAGCATGTGCTAAGCCACTGGTTCAATCCCTGTTACTTAAATAACTTAAAATTAACTGTTTTCTATGCTGGAATTCCTGTAATAGATTATATAATCCCTAACTCACCTCAATAACAATAGTATGATTAGAAATTTGTAGTTTTAAGCAAAAAAAAAATCATAGTAGGTACAAAAATAACATAACAACTATTTATTAAAATGGCATAAAACAATGACACAAATTTATCCTACTTGTAAAAATTTGCTTTTTTAAGTTATATTGATCTGAAGCAAAGCACCTTCAGTGTTTTTTTGTTTTGTTTTGTTTGGTACCAGGGATTAAAATCAGGGACAGTCAACCACTGAGCCACATCCCCTTCAGTTTTAAGTCTAACATTGGACTTATTGGAGAATCTGCAACCTCCCTGACAGTGAGCATATAGAGAGATGTGCAATGATAGGCTATAGGCCATCTGTAACATTCTTGGATTCTCCTGATGGAGCAAGAAGCTTGGTGAAGAAGCTGCATGTGGATTCCACACTAAATATAAATGATGTATCAAACTACTAGAGAATTTCTATCAAATAAGTGTGCAGCATGTTTCCTTTGGAGATGCCCATTTTCTCATCCCCAAATACAGTTGTGGTATGAAAAAAAAAAACAAAAGGTATATTTCTTCTAAGAGTAAACATTGAAGTGATAAATAAAAGTAGAAATTGGTGTATATTTTTATGTTATTTGGATGAGAAGGACATTCTTAGTATAAAGATAGTGCAGCAAAAATGCCAAAGAAGAAACTTATCAGTGTATGGGTTCCTGCCTGTGTGTTCTGTAGTTTTCCCACACACAAAGGTGTAGTTCCATTAAGAATCTTACCCCGTGGTGGAGGTGTGGTCAGCATTTTTATCTGTTCTGTAACAACATTGTTTCTTGTGAATGTTTTTCATATACATGCATTTGTCAATTTTATAGCTCTTTTTCATGTTATTTATCCCCCTTATAAAATCTTATGGATATTGAGCTATCACCTTTTTTTTTTTTCTTTTTCTTTTTTTTTTTTGCTGCTCTGGAGATTGAACCAATGACTTTGAGCATGTTAGGCAAATGCTCTACCACTAAGCCATATCCCCAGCCCCACAGATGCTTATTTTTTAGTGGCATGCATTTTCCTGGTCCAGCAATTTGTAGGTGGGTTCTTGGATTGACAGAAGGCTCCAGGGTTTCCTTCCAGGTTTTAAATCTTTGAGAGGCCCTCATTTTGTGGTAACAGGGACTGGTGGGTATGGGTTTTCAAGAAAGTATTTTATGTAGCTCTGATTTCTCTGGTTGTCTGATCCAATCTGAGTCTGGAATGGTTTCTGTCAGTCCCCAGGCCCATGTAGCTGTAAAGGACAGAAGCTCTGCAATTAAAGGTGATCCATTCGCTTTCAGGCAGTATGTTTTTGCTAGACTTTTCTGAGATGTGCTGCTAAGAACCCCCTAGATAACCCTGTGCCTTTTCTCTCTGCATCTCAACCTTGTGACTTCTGAAGTTCAGCTTGAGACAAACACACAAACACACCAAATCATGTACAATTGTTAGATTTATGAATTAAAGATTTTACATTACTTGATAAGTTCCTCCTTTTCAGGAAGTATAATTTTGCTGATGATTTCTGAATCTGCCACTGATGAGAAATCTTGATATTCATTTTCTGTATTTTCTTCTCACTTTTAATTTTTCCTTTGGATTTTCAGATTTTATGGTACCTATCTGCTGAAAGAAAAAAAAAGAGGGACAATATTTTTTAAATCTATGTTTTGTTTCCTATTCTTGTTTCTTGTTTGGTGTCTCTAAGAGTAGGAGAAGAAAGAGTAAGACTACCTACTGTGTGTTCATACCAGAGTGGTACTTCCTGTGTAACTATACAGAAGCCTAATACAACTCTGAGTCTCATTCTTCTCTTCAGAAGCTGTGTACCCCTACTTCTGGAGGCTTTTTAAATCTTTTTCATTGATATATTAGAATTGCCTCTTCTACCTCTTTTTCATATGTTGTGCTGGATACATGATGGATACTTGTAATTTTTGCTTCTGGGAAAATTATTTTTACTTTTGGTATAGTTTCTATATGATTTCCCATCACATTTCATGTTGTCACTTTTGGAAATTACAGTTAGACTGGGAATCAGTTATCATGGACTGAATCTCTCTGTGTCCTATCTTTTTTCCTATGACTTTTTTTAAAATCTTTTTTCTGTTTCTGGCAGATTCCTCAACTATATAATTCCCAGTCTACGATATTTTTAAGCTCAAGTATACATTTCTGGTTACCAAGAGTTGTTTCTTGTTCTATGTTTGTTTCTTTTTTCATTAAGTATTATACTTTTTGCTTAATTGTAGGATCCACTTTACTTATCCTCTGAAAATATTAGCAGTGTTTTGTTTAGTCTTGGCGCTGGGGTTCAAACCTAGGGCCTTGCACATACTAAGCATTTGTTTTACCTCTAAGTTACATCCCAAGCACCAATATTAGCTTTTTAAAAAATATATATTTTTAGTTGTAGATGGACACAATACCTTTATTTTATTTTTATGTGGTGCTGAGGATCAAATCCGTTGCCTCATACTTGCTAGGTGAGTGCTCTCCCACTGAGCTACAGCCCAAGCCCCCAATATTAGCTTTTTAAAATATTTTTTGGGCAATATTTGTTTACTGAAGTTTTTTTCTCATATTGAATTTACTTTGCTGTCTGGGGCATTTCTATCTGATCCTTGGATGTTCTTTCATATACAATGACTTTTAATATGTGTTATTGGGTGGAAAGCCAGTAGTTTTGTTGAGGTATCTTATATATTAGTCTGATGTTGATTATTTTTGTTGATACTGAGTGTTCTCCAGAAGTTTTCTTAGTTGATAATATTTTGCATACAGGCCATGGAAAAGGGACTGAAGTAACAATGTTAAAAATAGACTTTCAGCTGGGTGTGTATCCCTGGGCTGGGGAGGCTGTCCTTGCAGTATTGCAAATTCAAAACCAGCCTCAGCAATGTAGCAAGGCCCTAGGCAACTTAGCAAGACTCTATTAAAAAAAAAAAAAGGACTGGGGACATGGCTCAGTGGTTAAGCTCCCCCTGGTTTCCCCTGGTTTCAATCCCTGATACCAAAGAAAAAGAAAAAAGACGTTCAATGAATTCTATTTCCAGCTTTTACTTAGGTTCACAACTACACATGATGTCCAGGGTCTTATTTGAATTCTTTTAACTTGATGCGGAAAGTGCCTTGTGAATAGATATGTGGAGATGTGTGGGATGAAGGACTTATAATTCTTGAATACAGTCTTTCAACCTCTGTCTTTGGTATGTGGCACCTGACCTCCATCATGGATTGTACATAGTATTATGATTCCTGGGTTTCCTGGGACAAATTGGTTTCTTTTTTTTTTAATATTTATTTTTTAATTGTAGTTGGACACAATACCTTTATTTAACTTATTTATTTTTATGTGGTGCTGAGGATGGAACCCAGGGCCTGGCACGTGGGAGGTGAGCACTCTACCACTGAGCCACAATCCCACCCCGACAAATTGGTTTCTTCCTATGCCCTGTGGAATCATTATTACTTCACTTAGTTTTCTCAAATGTCTACTAAAGATAAAACCAAATAATACCTACCTTACAAGGTTATTGTATGGATTAAATAGGGTTATGTGTGTAATATAACATCTGCCATGGAGTAATAATTTTATAAATGGTAGTTATTAGGGCCTGGTGCAGTGGCACATCTGTAATCCCAGCGGCTCTCAGAAGGTGGAGGCAGGAGGATCGCAAATTCAAAGCCAGCCTTAGCAAATTAGGGAGACGCTAAGCAACTCAGTGAGACCCTATCTTTAATAAAATACAGAATAGGGCTAGGGATGTGACTAAGTGTTCTAGTGCCCCGAGTTCAATCCCTGGTACCCCTCCCCCCAAAAAAAACCTCACAAAAATTTTTTTTAAAAAGGTAGTTGTTAGTATATTTAGCTTTTCAATAACCCAGAGAGTCCTTGCTTTATTGATTCCCTGGGTGATAATGCCAAAAACATCCATTGCTGCTTTGGGAAGTATTTCTTTATGTTCATTTCAGTAAAATATTTGGAAGAAAAATGAAATAGGTTAATGCTTTAATCTGTCATATATAGTGTCTTAATTACTAGTGATTTTTGATAAATTATTACATCTAATAGTTAAAATTATCTGTATTTTTCAAAAGTATTCAGACTATTTTAATAAGTATATTAATCCAGATTAGCTTTACAGTTTTTTTTTGAGGCAGGGTCTTGCTATATTGAAATATGCATATAAAAGTGCATGGATTAGGTCAGGGGCTGTAGCTCAGTGGCAGAGTGCTTGCATAGCACATGTGAGGCACTGGGTTCGATGCTTAGCACCACATAAAATAAAATAAAGACATTCTGTTAAAAAAAACAAGCAAATGATGAAAAAAGGAAAAAAGAATTTAAAAAAGGTGCATGGATTAAAGATGTATAGTTATGATTTTCTATAAAACCAACAAACTGTGTAATGAGAACCAGTATTCCAGAAAACCCCTCAGCATCCCTTTCCAGTCACTAATTTAGTCACTATTTCCCAAATACAACCACTATCCTAATTTCTAATTTTATATTATTTAAATCTTTCTCTATATAATGTGCCATAATTTATTTAAAAGTTCACTAATGATGGATATAGTTGTTTCCAGTATTCTTAAATTGTTACATACAACATCACTAGGAATATCTTATGCATGTGCTATTTCAAACACTTGCAGATACATCTGAAGGAAAATTCCTAGGAATGAGTATTGTATTATAAATTTTGGTAGATATTTCCAATCTTTATGCCTTTAACTTCCTTTTCTTGTCTTACTGCACTGGCTAGAATTCCATCACTATGTTGAATAAAAGTAGTAAGAGTGGAAACCCTTGTCACCTTCTTGTTCTTAAGGGAAAAGTATTCAGTATCATATCATTAAGTATAATGTTAACTATAGTTTTTTGAAAAAATTTGACATGAATGATAGGAAACAAAAAGTTTACAAACTGGAAAGGAAGAAAACTTGTCCCTATTTCCAGATGACACAATTTACTTCATAGAAAATCCCAAAGAATCTACAAACAAGCAAAAAATAATCCCCCCAAAACCTAAAACTAGAAAGTGAGTTCAGTAAGATTGCAAGATATAAAATAAATATAGAAAATTGAGCTGTATTTTTATGTTCTAGCAATAACCACATAAATGCCAGGTTTAAAAAGCAATACTATCTACTGTTGCTTTCTCTTAAAAAAATATGAAGAATGAAAGAGAAAGGGAAAAAAAAAAGAAATGCTTAGGTGTACAATTAGCAAAATATACAGGACTTGTATGCTGAAAGCTGCACAATGCTGATTAAAGAAATCACAAGTCACAGAAAATCTAAATAAATGGAAAGAAATATTGTATTCAAGGATCCAAATACTCAACATAGCAAGAATGTCCCTTCAGCTTGAACTTTTTAATTATGTTTGAATACTTATTTTAGTAGCTTTCCCAGGATTTTTTATACAAAAAATATGTTATATGTGAATGGAGATATACTTTTACCATCCAATATGGATGTCTTTTATTTCCTTTTATTACCCAATTTCCCTGGCTTGCATAATGTTGAATAGAAGTATTGAAAGAGGATAAAGCATCCAGTCTTTAACCTATAGCTATAGGTTTTCCATAGATGTCTTTTATTAAGTTGAGAAAGTTTCCTTCTAGGTTTATTGTCTTTTCCTTTCATCATGAAAAAAATAAATTGATAATACACTGAAGATATAATACATCTTAAAGATGATCATGTGATCTTAATTTTTTTAATTCTATCAATTTAGTGTATTAATTTATTTTTGGATGCTAAACTAACCTTGTATTTCCTGGTAGAAATCTCACTTGGTCATGGTTTATAATTCTTTTTACTGCCAGATTTGGTCATGTAGTATTTTGTTGAGAATTTTTGTGTCTACATTTCAGAAGAGATATTGCTTTAAAATTTTCTTTTCCTGTGTTTTTTCTAGTTTTGTTATCACTATAATATTGGCCTTATAAGATAAGTTGGGAAGTGTTCCCTGCTCTGCTGTTTTTTGGAAGATCTTGTAAAGAATTGGTGTCTAGGGGCTGGGGTTGTGGCTCAGTGGTAGAGCACTTGCCTAGCACATGTGAGGCACTGGGTTCAATCCCCAGTACAACGTGAAAATAAACAAAATAAAGGTATTGTGTTCATCTACAACTAAAAAATATTTTTTAAAAAAGAATTGGCATTCATTTTTATATAGTTGTTTTGTTGAATTCAGCATTCAAGCTACCTGGCCCTGGGCTTTTTCTTTGTGGGTAGGTTTATAATTACAGATACAATCTCTTGTTAAAGCTCTATTAAGGCTAGTATTTCTTCTTGAGTTATTTTAGTAGTTTGTGTCTTTCTAGAAATGTATCCATCTTATCTAAGTTATCTAATTTTTTGATGTACAATTGTTCATTGTAATCCTCACAATCTTTTTTTTTTTTTTTGTATAGCAAAGTTTATTAGGAAAGAAAGCACTCTCAAGAGGGAGGGAGAGAGTGGGTGATCTATAAGAGGAGAGAGAAACCCCTTACAATCTTTTGTTATTTCTTTAAAGTTGGTAGAAATAAACCCTCTTTCATTTCTGATTTAGTAATTTGAGTCTTCTGTTTTTATTGGCCAAACTAGCTAAAGGTTTTTCAGTTTGCTGATATTTTAAACAGCTTTTGGTGTCATTGATTTTTCTGTTTTCTATTCTCTATTTTATTAATTTCTGCTCTCTTCTTTATTATTTCCTTCCTCCTTGTTGTTTTAGTTTTAGCTAGCCCTTCTTTCCTCAGGGATTTAGGAAGTAAGGCTAGCTTATTGATTTGAGATCTTTTGCCTTTTTAGAAAAATAATTTTTAGATTGAAAAATAAAAATTATATATTTGTGGTATACAGTATGATGTTTTGAAACATGTATACATTTTTGTCTTTTTTAATATAGGCATTTTAATTTTTATTTAATTAAAAAAAATTTTTTTTGTAGTTGTAGATGGACAGCATGCCTTTATTTTATTTGTTTATTTTTATGTGGTGCTGAGGATCACACATGCAAGGCAAGCGCTCTGCCACTGAGCTATAGCCCCAGCCCAATATAGGCATTTTTAATTATAAAGTTTCCTCTAAACTCTGATTTAGCCTACCGTCAGTTTTGGTATATTGTATATTTTCATTGATCTCAAAATATTTTCTGGTTCCTATTTTGCTTTCTTCTTTGACTTATCGATCTTTTTGACTAGACCATTTGATCTATTCACATTTACTATAATTATTGATGTAATCTATACATGATATATGTCTGCTGTTTTACTTTATGCTCTCTGTATATGTCAGATCTTTTTGTTCCTCAGTTGCTCCTTCCTTCCTTCCTTCCTTTTACATTATTGATAACATTTTCTAATGTAGCATTTTAATGTAATGATTTTGTTCACTTTTTTTAAAAAAAGTGTTTGTTCTTATGTTTATCATACACATCAGAATCAGCTTTAGATTTGTACTAGCTTATATGTCCCAGTTATATGTAGAAATGTTACTCCTATATAGCTTTAGTCCCTTCACTCCTTTCTAAAATATTATTGTTATGCCTATTACATTTGTCATAAAAACCAAAAAAGTGTTACTATAATTATAAATTTATTATCTGTAGTTATTTCTTTTTTATATTTATGTTTTAGTTGAACACAGAATCTTTATTTTATTTATTCATTTTTATGTGGTGCTGAGGATCAAACCCAGGGTCTCGTGTGTGCTAGGCGAGTGCTCTACTGCTGAGCCCCAATCTCAGCCCTTATAGTTATTTCTTTAGCCCAGTAAAACTTTGCTCCTATAAACTTTTGTGCTGTTATTGAATAATATATTACACGTATATTACATTTCTATGTTACAGGCTTAGTAATAGCAATGATACATAATATACAATCAGTTAAGAGGAGAAAATATGCATTGATGCTGCTATTATAATTATATAATTAACCTTATGCGTGCTCTCATTTTTTTTATTGTGTAGACCTGAGTTAACACTCTCGCTGCCTAAAGAATTTCTAATAAGTCAGGTCTTCTAGCAACAAATTTTCTCATTTTTTGTTTATATAGGAAAGATTTTATTTCACTTTTGTATTTGAAAGGAACTTTGTCAGATGTAGGATTATTAGTTCACTGTTTTTGTTTTTTTTTCTTAAGTACTTTTAACACTCCTTCTCCCCTCCATTGTTTTTTCTGAGAAGTCAGCTGTTAATCTTTTTTGTTTTCTATTAGAAATAAGGAGCTATTTTTCTGCAGCTGTTTTCATGAGTTTCCTTCAGTGTTTTTACTATGATTTTGTTAAGCCACGGCGCAAAGAAAAGACCACCGACTCCAATTTTAAATCAAATTAAAGCAAGCTTTTATTTGTGTACACAGGAGCTGGCCAGGACTGTCTCTCCTGAAAACCCCGGGCTCGAGATCAGTCCCCCAGCTTTCTAGGAACATGATTTTATAGCACAAAAAGTTGCAAAGGTGGGTGTCTTGAGAACTTAGAGCTAACAGGATTTTGACAAGCATAATACAAAGGCAGATAGCAGGTTAATGATCTACATGGCATTATGTTTCAAGGTAGGGAGTAAATTTAGATCTCAACATTAGAATTTATGAGGCGCCACTCAGGTTTCAAAGAGGGTTGTTATCTGGTCAGGTGGAGCCAGGATTTATGAGGCTCCACTAAGGTTTTAGAGAGAGTTGTTATCTGGTCAGGGAAAGCAGGCATGGGTGAGAGTTCAAGGCACAGGCAGGAATTCCAAACAAATTTAGAAATTGCAGTAATTTATAGTAAAACAGAAATTAACTTTTCATGACTTTGTGACGAGATGGATCCCAATCTTAAAATGGAATTAGGCTGGGTTCATCAATATGTCTGTTTAGGCTCTGTTCGTGTTTATCCCACTTAGTCCATTGAGCTTCTAGTATGTTTGGGTTATTGCTGTTCAATAAATTTGGCAAGTTTCCAGCAGTTATTTCTCTAAATATTTTTTCTGGTACCCTCATTATGCATATGTTGGTGTGATTAATGGTGTTGTACATTTCTAAGACTCCCATTTTTCATTCTTCTCTTTGTTCTTTGGGTTGAATAATCTTTATCAATTTATCTTCAAGTTTCCTTAGTCTTTTTTTCTGACAGTGCAAATCTACCTTTGAGCCTCTCTAGTGAATTTTAAAAAGTTTTCATTTCTTGTCCTTTTCAATTTCAGAATTTCATTTGTTTTCTATAATTTTAATCTTTTTACTGATATTCCATTTGATGTATCATTGTCATTATACTTTCCTTTCCTTTTTAGTCATGTTTTCACTTAATTCTGAGAACTTGTATATGACTACTTCCTGGGATTCTTATGCAGAGAGTTAGGGCACCACCAGGGTGTTCAGCAGGAAGCAGGGCCAGCACTGACCTAATGGATTCATTTCTAAAGCCCTAAACACAGAAGGCATTGCCTTGTATGCCTTTTGTTAGTTCCTCCTTACTTGCTAGTTCTTTGCCTTGCATATAAAATAATACACATTCTGATGGGGCATTCTATTTCTATAATATAGAGTTGCAACAATGTTACAACAGTTGTGGAATGTGGGCTGGGGATGTGGCTCAAGCCGTAGCGTGCTCGCCTGGCAAGTTAGTTTCTTTTGACAAGTGGCTCCTGATTGTGCCCAGCCAGACTGCGGCATTACAATCAGGAGCCACTTGTCAAAAGAAACTAACTTTATTTTTTAGAACCACACACGCCAAACAAAACAGCCTCTCAGGAAAAACCCTCAGAGCCTCAACTGCCACCACCGGCTTTCCACAAGCCTCTCTCTCCCACACAAGCTTCTCTCCACCTCCCACAATCCTCCTGCTCTTGAGGCCCATTGGCTGGGTCACGTGGGCGGAGCCAAAAAAGTCCCCCAATGAGCAGCTCCGTGGTCTGAAAGGGCAGGGAAACAGCCCAATGAGCATCACCGCAGAGGAGCCAATCAGCTAGATGTTGCTGGGGCCGCTGTGAGCCAATCATCAGCCGGCAGCTGGAAGTTTGCTGGGGCCCCTTCGGCTGTGGCTCTCAACATCTCCCCCTCTCTGTTTAAACAACAAGCATGTGGCTTAGGGACCGTGCCTGCCTTAGGTTGTCCAATAGTACATATGGTCCTTACCCGTTAGGTTGGTACCATTGCAATTGGATCTTACCCGTCACTGACTACCGGTCCAGTATACAGCCACACCTGTGGAGAGGTCTTTGTATCAGCGGGGGGGTGAGGTTCTTTGCCTCACCTCTGTTGGCCCCCAAATTTTAGCTGGACGATCATGACAAGCAGAAGGGAGGAAGATACACNGTATCTTTTCTTTAGTCAGGGGCCACTGAGGAACCCATACTGGTATGGGTTCACTAGATGAATGTTACCTTCACTAGATGACTAAAATTAAATATCCTCGATGAGGGGCAGATAGCCATAATAATGTGATAATCTAAAATGTTTCAGTGTCACAGTGTTTTGTCTGGTAAATATGATCCATCTTAAATCATGACCATATGTCTGACAAACCAAAATTGAGGAATATTTTATAAAATAATTGGCCATGACTTCTCAAAAACATCAATATCATATAGACAAAGGTTGGAAAGAGAAGAATAAGGAAACCCAACAACTGAATGCATGGTGTGATTCTGGATTGGATATTATAATGTGGATAACTGACAAAATATGAGGATCATAAATTAGGAAAGAAGTTCTTTATCAATGTTAAATTTCCAGATTTTGTTATTTATTATAGTACATCAAAAAAAGATCCTTGTTCTTAGGATGGAAATATTGAGGATAAGGATGAATGATAGGTGCTTTTGCACCTATCATTTGCTATGATTCAGGAAAAAATGTATAGACAGACAAATATAGATTAGAGGATATGCTAAAGCAAATGTTGTTATTTGCAACTTTTCAATAAGTGTGAAATCATAGCAAGATGTTTTACTTCTTTTTAGAACTTTTCACTATCCTTCACCTTATGGGAAGAAACAAATAATAGTTACATTTGCTTTAAATTAATCCATAGTTGCTCTTTGGTAAAAGGATTTTTTTTTTTAAAGAAAGAGGGGAGAGAGAGAGAGAGAGAGATTTTTTTTTTTTAATATTTATTTTTCAGTTCTCGGCAGACACAACATCTTTGTTTGTATGTGGTGCTGAGGATCGAACCCGGGCCGCACGCATGGCAGGCGAGCGCGCTACCGCTTGAGCCACATCCCCAGCCCCAGGATTTTTGACAACTATTTTAACATTATAGATTATTGTAAACAAAGTTAGACTGAATTTAATAGATACTGCCTTCCAACAAGATTCTTACAATTATGCCTACCCTTACACTTTGCTACAAACCATTTCCTTTATTGAATATAAATAGTTCTAATACTTTTGGTTATCAATGGTGTTTTAAAAACCCTAGTGATCCACCACAAGTTGAAGTTTTGTTCAGTGGTCTGACACGGAGGAATAGTATTCAATGATCTGAATAGGGTGAACTGTCATGTCATCCTCCAAATATTTCAAAAAAAGGAGATGAGAGGTATTGCAAAATTTTCACAATGTTTAATAACAAAACTACTCTCATCTGTTTAAGTACAAATGCATTTTGTTTGAAAGGGAAAATGCCCATACGTATGTATGACAGCTTGCTCTAATGAAACAAGCAGCTTGTATTTATGAATTGACCATAGAAATGAGCCACCGTCTTTTGTGCTGTGCTCCAAATGGCCTTTTTCCTTATGTGCGTAACTTGTGCAGAATTCCAGACCTGAAAGAAGCAGAGACATTGCATGATAGACTTGTGGACTAATTCTTTATACTCTTTCAAAACCAATTGCTCTTTAAATTCTGCTCATATAACTCCCAAGCAATACCAAAGACACCTGACGCCTGAGTTATTTTATTCTTTCAAGAATATTTTGTTTTGGAATGAATGCCTCTAAATCCATTTCTTACTTTCTCAGGAATTGTTAATGAGACAATTTGAATTGTCAGATCTTTAAATGAAAGCATTTAAATCCAAACCAAATGTGGGTTTAATTTTTTTTTTTTCAGTATTGTGATTGAACCCAGGGCCTCCTGCATGCTAGGCAAGCATTCTACCATTGGGATACTTCCCCAGCCCCTTGAAATGTGCTTCTTAATAAAATAATTACATTGAAAGTGATTGTATTTTACTAAAGCATAACTAAATTTGGAGCTGTGTATAAATAAACTCTTCTGCCCAAATTAATTATTCCTTAAATAAACTAGAGGTTCATGCTATTCAGTTGGATGTCAATCCTGAAATTTTCCTTTTTTTTTCTGAGATTTATCAGATAATTGTTCTTAATGGGAGTTTTAAATTCATTGATTTATTTAATGTTCCTCTTGGTGGCATATCCTCAGTCAAGAAACAGTTTTTCAGAATTTTAAATGCTACTGAGCAACTATTGTTCAGACATGTTTCACTATGTAATTGTTCAATAAAAACAGCAAAAAAGTCAATGGAGAAATGATGAAAACTAATGTTGAAGCTCTAGAATTCTTGATACATAATGCGTTGAAGGAAGAATATCAACATAAGATTGCTAGTACAGATCATTTCAGACATAGTTTGCTTGGTAGTTTGACATGCTTTCAATCATACATATAGCTTACATTTTTCAAAAATAAGCTTTCAGAAATTTTAGGTAAACATATACAATGGCAATAAAAGTCTATATAGTGATTATGTATCAAAATTTAACCATTCCATTCCCCAGTTATTAGACATTCTGGTATTTTTGCTATTATAAACAAACCATAAATTCCTTAACTACAATTATTGAATTGAATAGTATTAATTTTTTTCTTTGGCTCTATCCATAGACTGACTGGTTTTGAAGGGTTTTACCAATTTAACTCCTACATGCAACCAATTAAATATTTTACTGAACTCTCATTAGGACAATTTTTTAAAAGTTTTGCGTACACATTTAAAAGTTTTAGTGATATTCAGTTTAAATGTACAACTTTTGAGGGGCGGGGATATAGATCAGTTGGTAGAGTGCTTGCCTCGAATGTACAAGACCCTGGGTTCAATCCCCTGCTCCCCCCAAAAATGGCTGGGAATGTGACTCAGTAGTTAAATACCCCTGGGTTCAATCCCTGGCATAATAATAAATGTACAACTTTTGAAGAACTCACAGTTCAAGTTGCCAGCTCTCAATCGGCCTGTATAATTTACAGGCAATTTTCAAATTTACTTGGTAGAAAAGCAACTGATATCATAAAGCACTTAATGGAGATTCAGGAAATATCAAATATTAAAAAAACAATTACTGAGGCTGGGGTTGTAGCTCAGTGGTGGAGCACTTGCCTAGCATATGTGAGGCACTGGGTTTGATTCTCAGCACCATATATAAATAAAAATAAACAACTAAAAAATTTTTTTAAAAAACCTATTACTACAGTCATAAGCAATCAGTTGATAGTTTTGTATATAAACAGAGAAAAATAGGCACTTAAGACTTAATTTTCTCACTTACATTCTTTTTAAAAACCTTATTGACCACTGTTTATGTGTTAAAAAAACTTTAAAAAAAAATAAGGCATTATCTGATAAAAAAATGAAAACAGTTGAATTTGATCTATTTTGTAGACTGGTATATGAGTGTAAACTGAAAAAAAAGGTTAAATTTTATTTTAGTTGGGTATCCTGAGAATATTTTGAAAAAGTACATTTTAAAATTATAAGTCTAGGGATTAGTGATAAAGCTAGCTAGACTTTGGCTGCCTTTTCTAATTGATCCTGGATTCTTCACTTCACCCATTTTCTTCACTGAGTTTTCTTCCTCAGTTGTGTTGATATCTCCTTGAGTTAGTTCTGCTTCCTCACATGTTGAAGTATAACATTAGAGAAACATGCAGAGGCAAGCATATACAACAGGGAAAAGGGGTAACATAGTCTTCTCCTGGGAGGGAGAAGAGGGCCATAGCTGGTATCCCCAAATTTGAGGTGTTCTGCCTGTTTTTTATGTCCTAGGCTTTCTTTGTTCTGCTCTCTTCCCCTTATCTCTCTCTTTCCTGTGACGAGGTCCAGGAGGCGCTCAATGGGATGGCCAAAAGGTGAGAAGCGGTTGGAGGAGGGGGTCATGGATGAAGCAGCCCAGGACACATGAATTAACAATTTTATAACTCCATGTAGGGAAGAGCAATTCCTGGAACAGGTTAACTTAGCAACAGTTTGGAGCTGGGGCAGGTTATCTTGCTAGGGTGGAGGAAGGGCTTTGAAGGCTGTTCAGTCCCTCAGAGAGCAGTCTCCAACTTCACAGGCTCACTCAAATTGGCCTCCTAAAGCTGACCTGACCTGATTTACCTATCTATACTGACTGCCTGTCTAATTCTGGCTTCAGTGTTAGCACTTGCTAGGGCTGCAAGACTGAAGCTGTTATGCTTTGGATTTTAAATCCAAACCCAAAGCTCACATGTTAAAGGCTTGGTCCACCAGGCAGCACTGTTCAGAGGCACAGCCTTTGGAAGGTGATTGGATAGTGACCATTCTACCCTCATCAGTGGCTTAATCCATCAGTGAGTTCATAAAGTAAAGGAAGTAAAGCCTATTTGGAGGCGATGGATCCTGGAGGAATGCTGGGGAAGGCTACATCTGTCCTCTTGTCTCTTCTCTCTGGTTCTTGTTTGCCATGTGGTGAGCCAGCTTTCTTCCACTAGGCACTCCTAACTATGATGTTCTTTCTCATCACAAGTTCAGAAACAATTAAGCCAAGTTGACTGATGGACTGAAAAACCTCTGAAACTGTGAACCAAAATAAACCTTTCTTGCTTTAAATTGTTTATCTTAGGTATTTTGTCACAGAGATAGAAATCTGAGTAACATACAGGAGGAGATTTTAATAAGGGCACTTCACATTCAATTCTTCACCTAAACAGACCCCCCTCCACCTCCTCAATGAGAAAGAGACAGAGACAGGGCCAGGGCCGAGAATAAGAAAACAGAGATATTATTTTCTACCTCCTTGCCTCTAGGGCTAAAACATAAAATTATCAGTGAGCTTCTCTTTCACAACCATTAAAACTTTTGTCCCTAGCACTAGCAAGTCTGTTTGCATCATTCCTCAAATATTAACCAGTAAATGAGCTTTGCCAGAAAATAATAATGAGGGGGAAACATCAAAGAACAATAGTGGTCCTCCCAATCAGCAACCTTTCTTTAGGTCGTCAGTAATCTTCCTTTAGCTATACAGGAACCAGAAACTCTTGGTGACCTGTGGGCAACATCCAAACCATGTCAAAAGAATTGATTACTCAGCTGGGCACGTGGTGGCGCAAGCCTGTAAGCCCAGCGATTCAGGAGGCTGAGGCAGGAGGATCACAAGTTTGAGGCCAGCCTAAGCAAAAATAAGGGGCTGGGGATATGCTCAGTTGGTACAGTGCTTGCTTTGTATGCACAAGTCCCTGAGTTCAATCCCCAGCATCTCAAAAAAATAAATAAATAAAAAGGGCTGGTGATTTGGTTCAGTGTAAATTGCCCTGAAGTTAGATCCCCAGTACAAAACCAACCAAACAATAACAACAACAAAACCCCCACTACCACCAAAATTACCTCCCCATTGATTACTCCACGAATTAAAAGACCATTTCAGTGTCCACTTGGCTGTGGGTAAAACTGGACTCCCTGCATTTGCACGTATGACCACTAAATGGAATGTGGGTGAAAGGCCTCTCCCGTTTCCACCTGCCAGTTTATTGCCAATAAAGCTTTCTTCTCCCATTCCTGTTATTGTCTTAGCCTATGGGAGCCAGACTTTTCACGTTTACAACCAAGTGGAGAACCTCCTCCACATCCTACGCGATCTTCCTGCACTTCATCCAACAGAATCCAGTCTTGCCCAGGGCTTTGCCCAGCTACTGCTGATGTCTGCTAGGTGGAGCGCATGCGCGGCATTGAGGGCTCCTTGTTAGCTCTTTTCCACCCAAGCGGTGGGGGAGCGGTTTCAAGGCCAATGGGAACTACAATTCCCACCATCCTGTGCGGTGCGGGGAGGGCAGGCCGGGAGTGTACTAAAGAAGCTCCGGGGTATAGCGGGCCTGTGAGGACCGCTGCTCTTTTCCTAGTGGTTTGCGTCTCGTGCTGCCTGCGGCGTCAGCTGCGTCAGCGCTCACGCAGGGGCGGGTCAGGGTGGTGCAGGGCGGGAAGGGAAGTCGTGGCGGAGGCGGCAGCGGCTGCTGCAGCGGCGGCGGCAGGGACAGCAGTAGTGGTGGTGCTGTCAAGCCGTTGGAGAAATGGGAGACCCAGGGTCGGAGGTGAGTAGCAGAGCCTTGGGCCTTCGCGTTCTGGGAGCCGAACCGCGGAGGGTTTCGAGATTGGTGGGTTGAGGCCTGTGCTCGGCCGCAGCCTCGGGGCGCTGCGCCTCAGCATCTAGGGCGGAGCGGGGCCTTCGGGCCTGCTGCTTGCGTGCGCCCGGAACCTGCGGCAACAATGGCCGCCCGGCCGCCCCCGGCCCCTGAACTGGCCCCGAGTTCCTGCTGCCGCCGCTCTGCCCCGGGAGCCCAGCGACGGCTGAAGTCAGGATTGCCCTTGGGTAGCGAGCTTGCATCCCTGCTCCTGGAGTAGGTGGGGACCTTCTGAGCGCTGGTCACTCCTTTTCGAGGGCCATTCACTACAGCTGCACGACGCCTTAGCAAAACCGAGCTCCCTCGACTCAGTTCTTCGTGGCGTTTGCGTGCGTTTGTGCTCAGTTTCCGTCCAAGCTTTTGTCTCAATCGTCCTTTTTGGAAAAATCTCTCCCTACAAGTGTGTGGCTGAATAGATAAGCATGTTTTGGCTTATTTTTGTAGATAATAGAATCTGCTCCTCCAGCTGGGCCTGAGGCATCTGAATCAACAACGGATGAAAACGAAGATGACATTCAGTTTGTTAGTGTAAGTAGCTACTGATAATCGGGCTTTTCATTCAACGAATAGTAAGGATGTCTTCTGGGTGGTGGACACTTGGGATATGGTGTAGGATAAGGAGCTTACCAGGAAAGGTATCTGAGCCACCACAATAGCCATCACAAAGAGCATGGCCTATTGAACGTATTGGGCTCTTAATGAGGCCTCCGATGCCCTCATTTGGATCCATTTTATGATTACTCTAGACAAAATTTTGGTCTCTGTAAACTTACAGACTGTGTGATTTTAAATGGGGGCAAGAATGCCTTCTCAAAGGTGACACACAGGACTAGGAGGGAGGGCTAATGGCAGAGAGGTGGAAAACAAGGTGTGTAGGAACTCAGCTTGAGGACTTCACTAACCTCTGAGATCATCATGTTACAGCATAGTGCAACAATTGCACATAATGAATCCTGCATCACCAGGAGCATGCTATCTTTTCTGTTTTTGTCCTTTGCCACAGGCAGTAGTTTTCAAGTGTTAGGAAGTAGAAACTTTCAAATTCCTGAGCCCAACTCCAGATTTACTGAGTCAAAAAGAAATTGAAAGTCGGGCTTAGGAATCTCCATTTTTGAACAAGTTCAGGACATTTGGCTCTCTGAACACGATAAAGCTTTGATGTGGGAAAAACAGCATGTGGTGTATTTTGGGTGATTTTTATCTGTAGCTGTTAAGTTTTTACAGTGACTCTGCTTAAAGCTATAGAGAATCCTTCCCCATACTCTCTTTTGGAATGAAATAGTTGTAGTTTTTATAATTTTTCTTTGTACATCTGTTGTGTATTTGTGGATGTTGTTGGCCAACTATATAAAAGTGGTTATTGAACAATATTTTCCCCAACATTGGGCCATTGTAATGAACTGTTGTTGTATGGTGTTTTAATATTTGTTGTGAAGGGACTCCTTTCCAAGATTGTTTTCTTGACTTTGTTCCCCATTGCCAGTGCCCATTGTACTATATCATTTTTGTCTAGAACTTTAAGAATTTGGGGTGAGTGCATTATATCCTGCTACTTTCTTCACTCTGTACTGAAGTATTTTTTGTTGGGGCAGGATGCTGGAGATGGAACCTAGGGCTTGGGCACTCTAAGCATGGGCTGAAGTATGTTTTGTTTTTTGGTGCTGAGGATTGAACCTAGGGGTACTTTACCATTGAGCTACATCCCACTCCATCCTCCTTTTTTTTATGGAGTCAGGGTCTTGCTAAGTTATTTAGAGCCTTGCTAAATTGGTGAGCCTGGCCTTGAACTTGTGATCCTTCTGCCTCAGTCTCCAGAGTTGCTGGGATTACTGGTATGTAGTAATTCGCCTGGCTAAAGTAAGTTCGATAATAGGATTTTATGGGTTCTTAGGACACACATTTCCATTTTTTTGGAATCTGTATATTTGTGAACAAACTATTTACTTTGATGTCTCATGCAAATAAAATTAGGAATAATACTCTGAAGTTTTGAAAAACAGACATATAAAAATAAGGTTCAAAGAATAAATTTTTTTTTGTACCCTGTGAATGAAGAGTTGCATTATAGCTTGTAACTAGTTATTATAGGGTTTTGTTTAGCTTAAACGTAGTCTTTTAGTTTAAATTTTATTTTAAAATAGAAAGTTACTAATATCTTTGCAGGAAGAATAAAGAATGTACAGTATATTGAACTTGATACTCTCTCTCTCTTTCTCCAGATAAAGATTCAGTGATTTGACTGCCCTAAATGGAGAATGAATTACATGTTTTAAGTGTGGTTAGAATACTAGAAGGAACCTATTAAAATACATTTCTTTGTGTTTAAGTGGTAATGCTTAAATGACACCATACCTTAATAATTAAAATTCAGAGGCAGAATCTTGTACTTTTTTCTGTAACCCAGTTATACACTTGAGTCCTCCATGTAATGTTTAATCCAGCAATGATGAAAAATAGTTACCTGCTTGAGTTCTTAAGATAGCAAAAAGTGCATTATGTGATCACTTCTTGATACTCTGGTTTGGATTTCTTAGCCTCGTTCAAATCTAATTTTCCCACCTTGAATTTACAAGGTGGCACAGCAGACTTTCTGTGGTTTGCAAAATACTGAACCTGAAGCCAAATACAATATACCTGAAGGAAAGGAATGATACAGATGTGGGGATATGAAAATGAGCCCATTCATTTAAATTGTGTTGAAATACATTGAGATGTTCCCAGTTCAGTAAGTGTACTTATTTGATTGATTTTTACAAGGCCAATATACCCGTTTGAACAGTGCCCAAATGAAGAATGGTATTCTAACAAAATTTTTTCATTTAGATCTGTTACTTGCATTTTCTGTGTAGTAATAATGCCTCTTTTATTCAACCACCAACTTTGTGTCTTTCTTTGAAACAGTAGGTCTTTTCTGATTTGCTTCCAAAAAAACTGTTCAGCTAATAGCTGTTGTTTCTTTTGCCACTATAAATATAAAGGTATAAAAATTGCTGAGGGAACCTATTTTTTCATAACAGCACAGAAGATGTCAGTTTTAGTCAGGATTATTGATTTATATAGGCTCATTGAAAATGTGGGAATAATCAATAATGTCAAGACAGAATTTCATAAATAATTTGAGGGGCCTGTAGTTAAAAGTAAATACTAATACAAGGGATTTTTGCAAAAAGTGAGGTTATCTTTTGCTGATTTCTTGCATTGTAATTCACTTATTAAACAAAAGTAGTGTTGCAGTTCATAGTGCAAAGCTGTGAGTGAAGTACCTTAGACCTAAATAGATTAATTGGAAATATATTCTACCCTTAAATATCAATATTTTAGTGGAGGTGATGAGATAGGAGAATTAAGTAAATAACTCAAAGTGATAGTAGAAAGATGTTTTATAAAGAGTACTTAGTGCTTTAAAAATGATTTTTAAAAGATTTTACAGTTTGTCACTGTAGCATAGGTGGTAGTTTATTGTATATTTAATGGTTATTTGTATACATTTAAAAGGGCAATTTGGAAAGTGGGTAAACAGGATTATGTGTGCTTGGAGGATGAAATATTTTTGTTTTTAAAGTGGGGCCAATGATACAGAACTTGAGTGCTGGACCAAATTTAAATTATAGAGTAGACAACTGGGAGCCATTTGAAATCTTGAACTGGGTAGGGCTGCGGAAGTAAAATAAGCCCCTACTTTCCTATATGGAATAAACAACAACACATTATTTAGGGTTTTAGGTTAGGTTTTTACTTTTACACTTAAATCATAGTCCTTGTTTTAGAGAATTCTTTGTTTGAATTAAACTAGTTTTTTCTGTAGGCCATATTTTAATGTATTAATCTCTCTTTCCAAGTAGAAAATTGGTGTTTGCACTCTGAGAATCAAATTTTCTAATTACAGGAATGAAAACTTTTTTTTTTTTTTTGTTAAAAGTATATTTTTAAAAATTACAATGTTAGTTAAACTGTGTTCCTCAAATGTTTTGTCATGCTTGTACATGTGCCTCTACTGCTAACTTGTATGGCATTAGAAGTTGAATCCTTATTGGTATCAGAGGGTATGAGGATGATTTATTAGTTAATAGCATAAATTCAAATAAAAAATAGCTGGAGTTGCTAAGGATAAAATCATAAATATAGAGATTTTTTTCCTTGGTATTTGCATTATAGGTATTACTTTTTGGGTATTATTAGTAGTTTATGTTTGGTCAGTGTTATAATATTCAAAAATGGGGGCAATAGCAGGTAGTCCTTTTTTTCTTATTGAAGGAAAAGAAAATATGTTGTCTTGGAAACAAGTAATAATCATTGGTTTAAAAATAGGATTATACTTTCAAATGTCTCAGAATTATAGTGAACACAGAACCAGTTATGCGTTTAGATAACCATGTGTACCTCAATAAGTTTTATCCTCTTTTAAATGGGATAATTCAGAATCTCACTTTTAAAGCAGTTGAGAGGATTGGGATGAGATAATGTGCATGAAGTTTATTACAGTGCTTGATACAGGGCTTAGTAAATGTTATTTAGTAGTAAAATAAATGGAGGACTGAATATTTGATAAGTTTATGGTGGAAGTTTTGTGAATTTATAGTGAAAATTAACTAGAGGATAATGTATCTATGTATAAACTTGTCTTTCCTTTTTCATTTAGCCTATGCATTGTTTGTGTTTCCTTTCTCATTCTACATTTGTAAATCAGTAATTATTTGTTGAGTGAATGGATATTCTAATTCACAATTTTGATTTTTTAAAATTTCGATTCTTTTGTTTTTCTGTCTTAATTACTATGAATTGTATGGAATTGTCTTTTATAGTTTGAAAATGGTTCATTCTAGTAAATTTCTAATAGTGGTCTCACTGTCCCTACTCTTGGTCTTTCTTCTATTTCTGCATTTTTAAAAGTATGTTTTGTTGTTGAGGCTGTTTTGTGATATTGAGGATTGAACTCATGGCCTTGCATGTGCTAGGCAAACACTCTTATAAGAGTTACACCCCGAGCCCCTTGTAGCTACTTTTTGGTCTGATTTGTGACCATTTTTTTCCCTTATTACATTTTTTTTTCTTGCCTCTTTGACTTTGCCTTATGTCTTATTACCTTTTGTCTCCCTTTTTTCTTTATCTACTTTCTGTTCATGGAAATTCTGCCCTTGCCTCTGTATTTCTGGCTACTTGGGGACTTTCTTCTTTGCTATTTACTCTAATGAAAGGTCCTAAATCACATTTCTTGAGAGGAAATGATGTGAATGGGAAAAGTGTTACATTTTATCTCCTGCTTCTTTCTTGAGTTGAAAATATGATTTTGACTTAATATCAGGGTTAGGTTTTAGACTTTTTAAAAAATTTTTATTTCTTACATACATGACAATAGTGGAATGCATTACAATCATAATTATCCATTCACAGCACAATTTTTCGTAACTCTGTGTATAAAGTATGTTCATGCCAAATAGGTTTTAGTCTTAAGACAGGTAATGTAGCTTTATTGACCATATATTTGAGAATATCTGTTCTCCTGTTCTTTTCTTCTGTTCTCCTTGCCTTTCCTTTCCTTTTTCTTTTACTTCTCTTTCTCTTTTTCATCTTTACAACTTTGAGCAAAAATTCTCATTCTTAATTGCAGTTCCCTGCCTAGAAGTTTTGCCCATTGATTTTCTCTTAGTGTCTGGATCACTGCCCAAAAGGTTAGCAGTTTTCCAGTTGGGCAGAACTCATAGCCTAGGAAGAAAAAAGCCATCTTGCTGCTTTTAGGGGGAAAAAAAAAAAAAGAATCATTAACTAGATATCTAGTCAGCAGCTGTCTCCATTTTAAGAAATCTTTTTCTCTCAGCCATATTTTTCTCCCATGTTCCTTTTTTTTGTTCCTTCTTCCTAAATTTCTTGAAAGAATAATCTTTACTAATGATCCTTTCTACCTCATTCTCTTCTTACTTTTTCTACATTCTCTCTGGTTTCTGTGCTCATTATTTTATTTAGCATTGCTATCTGAAAGACATTTAAAAATGTACTGTTGCCAAATTTAGTGATATCTTCTTGGAACTTAATGTTTCTGGCCACGTTTAGCATTGATTATTATTCATTGAGGCAATATCACAGTTTCAATTTAGTTCTAGAGTTTAGTAGTATTTTAGGGGAGCAGCTTCCAAATATCTTATTTGCAGGTATGTTCATATCCCAGGTTATAAGCCTGCATTTGCAGCTGTCTGCCAGATACCTCTGTGTACCACTGGTATTTCAGTCAATATGTCTAAAAAAAAACCCATCAGCTTTCTGTTCATGCATTGTGGATTTATATTAATGGCATTAGTATTCTGGCCACTGGAGCTTAAAACCTCTTTGACTCTTTGGTTTTATTTTGTATTTAATAGCCAGTCCTCTCCCCCCCCCCCTTGTGTTACTCATAGTCTCTTCTATATCTGTTCCATCATTTCTTACCATCACCACTGTTCTGTATTATTATGTACCTGTAGCTCTCTGTTATCTATTTGGCTTTGCCTATGATTCCTACTATTCTATGAGATTAATCTTCCTGAAGCACAGCTCATAAGTATTTTGCTCTTTTCCCTATAGAATAGAACATAGGTTTTTAAGCTTGACATTCAAAGCCTGGTCTATGAAAATGTCAGCATGAATGGAAAGAATCTGGGTTTGATGTTTAAATCTGTTGGATTGGGAGATGAAACTAAGCTGTTGGTCAAAGATATCTCCATATTTCGACTGTCTTTTTTTTTTCTTGTGTGGTGCTGAGGATTGACAGGGCCTTGCAAATGTAAGGCAGGTGCTTTACCACTGAGCTATATCACCATTCCTTGAGCTTGGATATCTTAACGGACTGTTGATACCCATCCCAACTAAGAAACATTGGATTGCAGTGTTTGTGTCTTTTTTGCACTATTCTTGTATTTATTTTCCTTTTTACAAGCAATTTTTATGGCCTTAATACTCTGTAGGAGTTTAGGCTCTTTTTTTAAGTCCTATCATCATTTTTTATTTACACACACTGAATATTTTCCTGTTTCTTTTGTTCTAGTTATTTCTGCTACCCACAAGGCTTCCTCTTCAGAGCCAATCCCAACTGAAAAAGTAAAAACAATAATAAAAAAGTCATTGTTTAAAATGCTATTTTGGTTTAAGTAACTGTTCATGACTGGTAAATTTACTCAATTCTTTTATAGGAAGGACCATTAAGACCTGTTCTTGAATACATTGATCTGGTCAGCAGTGATGATGAAGAACCTAGCACCTCTCATAGTGATGTAAGTATATTACATTTGATTTGCATTTTTTAAAATCAGTGATGGCTGTGTTTAGGAACTATTGTGCCTTAGAGAATGGCCCATTTCTGTTAAAATGGGCCTTAATAGGTAGTCTAGAAGTCTTTTGTTAAGAACATCTCCTACTCCAATTTTGTTCCGTTATCTCACTGAGGATGTGAAAAGTTAAAATGGTTCTAGGAAGTTCTAAGCCCTAGAAATGATATATAATAAAAGGAAAATATAATAACAGCTGTGGTTTTGTGGCTCCTCTTGCCTTTTTTCTGTGCTTTCCTCTGGTGCCCTGTAGAACTGGATCCCTTTCTTCCAAAACTGTGGCCACAGAAAACTTGTTTTATCTCATAAGAAAGGATATCCGAAGATCCTTTAGGAAATAATGTGGGAAGGGGTTTATAGTTCGTGTATAACTTTAGTCTACATCCCTTTTAACCTCCTCTTTCCCCCATGTATTTGAAATTATTCATCCTAACTGACTTGCTAGTTGTGGGTTTGATCATTAAATCAGTACTTTCTTACTCTGAAAATTAAATTAATTGAATTCCTTTGTCATAGTCTTGCCTTTGATTTGACTTTGCCTTAGCCCAAAATTTTATTAATGGGCTGTTTCTTGATGGATTAGAGAACTCCTAACACTTGCTCATAGTGGCCAGAAAGCTTCTTGCTCTGTGATAAAGGGGGTTGAGACTTGGACTTGGAATCAAAATACCTGAGTTTGAGAGCCAGCTTTACTCCTTACTAATTCTGTGAGTTTGTATCAATTAAGAAACCTTTTAGCCTCAGTTGTGTTTGTTTTTTAATTAGATGAAAATAGTACCTACCTCACAGGGTTGTTGTGAGGAAGAAATAAGGTAACAACTATGTAAGCTCCTTCAAACTAGAAACCATGAAGTAGGAACATACAACTGGAAAGTTTTGAAAATTCATGGAAAGTGAATGACCAAAAATTTTTAAAGGGGCTTAAAAATGACTAATAAGGGAGTTTTAGAACAACTTTTTTCTTCTTGGTGAGACATTCCTCAAGTTTTCTCTGCCATCATTAGCTCACACTTACTGACTTATATATGTTCAGTGGGGTTTTTCTTTTATTAATTGTTGTTACCTGGTCTCATCATTCTATCAACACAGGACCAAGCAACAAGCCAGGGTAGCACCACTTTGAATTTAGCATATGTTTACCTTCTGCTTTTTAATAGCCAGAGCTCCATATTAATGCCCAAAGTTCATATTGGGGCTTGGGGTAGTGAAGCTTGTGGATTTGACTTCTGTTACCTCTTTACTGACCTGTAGTGGATATGTCTTTCATTTTTATTTATAATAATTTAAAAATTGATTCTACTTACTGGACATGCATCTCTGCACTTGAAAGTTAACATATTAAAAGCATATTTTTTTTCTTCCTTGGTTTTTTGTTCATGTGGATAACCCAGAGAATGCCTGAATCTAAGGTGCCATCCTCTGAGAATCATCGCCCAGAAATGTGCTCTAGCTGCAATGTTCTTCTTCCCATTGGAGACAGCAGCTCCTCCTCTGGGAGTTGTGCCAACAGTCCACAAAGGACAGTTTCTCAACCTTCTGCTGTTGAGAACCCATTGGAGAAACAGAAAAATGATCAAAATCATTCAGATATTAAGATCTCTGAGACAGAGGCACTTAAATCATCACAAAATTATCAGACTCTGCCTTCATCTCCACCTCTGGTCTCCCAAGAGTCTTTGGCCTCTTCTGAGGACAAAGAAGATTTACCTTTAGAATCTTCTTCAGCTTCACAACATGGACAGGATGCCATCCTCTATCTCCAGACACAAGTAGCTGAGATGTCCAGAGTGATACGTGATCTGCAGTCCCGGAGCTGTTTTAGATTTCATCATTCTAGGCCAAGTGAGAATTCCTCAGTTCCTTGGGACATCTCCACCTCTAAGGAAGAAAATTTATCCACAGTTGAAGAAGAAACTGATTGCAAATCCCCATCAGCAGATGACAAAGGGCAGCCAACTGACCCCACCCAATCCAGTTTCACAGGTCTTCTGAAGAGAATGGAACAAAGAGGTGTTATAAAGAGGGTAACCTTACAATCTGAAGCAGAATCCTGTGAAGGGAAACCTGATTGTGTGACCTCTAAAAAACGCTTGGTTCCTCCCTTGCATCCTCTTTTGAGAATTGCCACCACTGAAGTTTTTAAGGACCCTGCTGATTGCCATCCTTCTTCCTTCATGGGACACAGGGTGTATCCTGTGGCCAAGGATACCTCTCCTTTCCAACCAAATCCACCAGCTGAGGGCCCCATTGTAGAAGCACTGGAGCACAGCAAAAGAGGAAATACAACATCTCCTCTAGATTCTACCTCAAAAGAAATGGAGATCATGGGTTGTAGGTTCTACCATGCTGCCTCCATTGCAGCTCGAGCTGCTAGCTACATGGCCTATATGACTCAGTATCAGCGTAAACTCTGGGAAGACATGGAGGATCTGGTTCATGATCCCGAGTTTGATCGTGGAAAAGCAAGGTGTATAATATCTGATGGTATGGACGCAGGTCTTTGGCAACTTTGTACTACTAGGGACATAATGGATTCTGTAGTTAGAGTTATGGCCATGGCAATTGATTACAGGAGGCAAGCCTGGCTCCGACTTACATCTCTCACTAAGAAAACCCAGGAAAAGATCTCACACTTACCCTTTGATGGTACTTCCCTTTTTGGACAAGATGTGAATGCTGTTGTTGCAGAAGAAAACAGTATTAAAGAAAATGACTATAGGGATCACAGTAAATACTACAACCAGCATCGATACTTTTATAGTCATGATCAGAAAGCACATTATCACAATAGAGGATACTCCAAAGGAGATTGGTACAAACCTCGAAACCACCCCTATAGATACAGAAAAAAGGGAGAATCTCCAGAACGCCATGGGTACAAGAATTAATAACCTGTTCATGTTCAGCAGAATACTCATCCAAGATTCTAACTATCTCACTTGCCCCACCCCCAACTCAAAACGGGATCTACAGGTAGGAGGTCATTGCAAAACTGAATTCGTGTCTGGAATGATGACAGCTAATGTTTGAATTTTTGACTTTTGGAATGAGTATATGATAAAGACTGATTTTATTGGCCAAGTTAGCAGTGGAGACTTTCCTGTAAAGAGGGTTGGACAAGGTTTATCCATTATTTCTGGTCCAAAATATGTCCAGAGGAGGGCACTCAGGAATCTGAATCCTCTTGTGAGTAAAAGAAAATGTATAGATTTGTTCCTCAGGAAAATCTTGTTGGTGAGAACTAGCAGATTTTGGATATGGAAACAATCTACTTACTATTAGATCTCTGTTTACTAAGACCAGAGGTAAATCCTTCATTTTTAGGTCATCTGTGCTTCCTTGTTCAGGCTTCAGCTTGGTAGATCTTCATGAAATGTCAAATTTGTTACAGTCTCTGGGTCAAGATTATCACCTCACCAAGAGTTTATACTCCTATCAAGCTCTATGAGACTTCAGAACTGGCCACCAAGCTATGTGCCAACTGGAATTCAAATAAAATTTTGCTGAATCCTGTTTGCTTCCAGTTGGAATGGCTAGATGTCACAGGTACACTATGGATACCAGCTGGGAAGAGACTTTCCTACTTGTAATATCACTGTAGAAATTTTCACAGTAACTTTTCATCGACACTGATGGCCATCATACCATCACCATTCATTCATAAAGCTACATGTGAGACAGTTCTTTGTTGTCATCAATCCTAGTAGTCTTTGACCTATCAAGCTCTTATGTCAACAAGCTGTGAGACTCAGTCATAGAGGTCTTACTGTAATCTGGGCCTTTCACTAAGGATGACCTTCTTAAACCTGTGTTCTAAAAAGTTAATTCCTTTGAATTTGATAATGTGTCACACATTAAATGCAGTAAAGACATGCACATCAGTGCCCTGGAAATAAAGGATATTTATTATTTTCATAATCAAGGCATGCAAGTCTGAACTCTCTTAAGAGTAAAAATTCTAAACATGCCTGACAATCTGGTCCCCTTATCAAAATGAAGAGAGATACCATCAATCTAGATTTTGTTGAGAAATCCTCAAGGTTTAAAGTGTCACTATCTTGAAGAGAACAAGCTGCATAGCTCCGTTTTTGGATATTTAAATGATAATATCTGCTAATGATTTCTTGAAAGACTGAAATTGAGACAGAGATGTGTCTTGGTTTATTAGTCACCTAGTCTAGACTCACTATAAGAGATGACTTGTGTTTTTGCTCCCAATAATAATTTTCCACTCTACTGGAACTGACAGCAGATACCTCAATTATATGTTCCACAGTATCTTCTCTTCAATCTCAAGGCAATGGCTGTATCGTATACCAGCCTTTAGATCTTTTGTCTTCACAGAGTGACTTTGGGAATGGAGTAAATATAAGTTTGAGGGGTCTGAATACATTACCACCTAGTGTTAATTTGCTTGGAAGCCAAAAAAAAAAAAAAAAAAAAAATTTCCAGGGGTTGGGGGTACAAACTACAATCTGTAATTTCTTGGTTTGTTAAACATATGTGTTTTTTATCTGCTTGACCAAGGTGTTTTGGATACTGTTAATGGAATTTAGCACTATTTTACGAGTTTATGTGGTTTCTGTTTCTTCATGCCATAGATCCTGCACAGTAGTGATTGGCATTTTGTGATGTCCCACTTTTTAATAGTTTATTATTGGAAGTTCATTCTTCTTCCTCATCATAATCATATTTAGCACTCTTGTTTTATCTGCCTTTCTTCCTCTTAGTGTTTGTGTCATAGAGGTTAAAGGCATAAATTTCCCTACTAGGAAGAAGTTAATTTGTCAGATAATTTTAGGATACTGTATTGGTCCTGTTTGTCCCTTTTGTAGATTAAACCTAAACTAGTCTTGATACAGATTTAGCAAATTTAGCCAAGTTGTATCTAGAATCAATATTTACCTTTTCTGTATTTTTCAAAGTTTACATCCACTTCTTTAAATCCATGCTAATGCTCAGTTTGAAACTGTCTGTCAAATTGAACTCTAGAAGAACATTGATTACTGAAAAGAAATAAGGGCCAAGAAATCAGACACAGATTTTTGTAGCTATATAGAGTGTGTTGTACCAGTGAAGAAGTCTTGTGTCCTTGACACTGACATTGTAGTTTTCTTTGGTGAAAGAACTAACCACTGGGATGTCATTGGAGAGAGAGACCTTAAAAGATTTTATGTGGCTGCACAAAGTGTTCCTGACTGTTTAAGCCTACTTCACACTGTTCTGTTCCTACTTTTCCCTTTTTCCCTGAATTAGATGGTATGTCACAAACTTGATGATTTTTGAGATACCCATACTTTCCAAAAACTAAACCAAAATAAATGATACTTGCAGATGCGATTCTGTGAAACTGCTTTGGCTTTTCAATTTTACATGCTTCTACTTTTTCTTCCCCTTTTAAATAGTGATTAAGGAGAAAAATATGTATATATACACACACAAATATATATAACCTAGCACCTTAACCATTTTTTAAGTTAACTATATTCACGTTGTTGTACAGCTCTTCCTTTCTTAAATATTTTTAAAACACATAGACAACATCGCTATTATGTTCCTTTTGTGATATTTATGTTGCTCAATAATAAAGTGAAAATAACATTACTTAACCACTTCAATTGATAAGCTCAAGTGTTTCCAGAGAATTGAATATTTTGAAAGTGAAAAGGTATTGGGAATCATCAAATGGGTGACTAAATAGGAAACTTAATGAAGGTATCAGACAGTTGAATGGGGATGAGGACAGAATGCAGGAGGATGGGCATAGCTTTTAGTTCTAGATTTGTTTCTTGACTGTAGAAGAAACAATATCCCAGTGTCCTTAGCCCATTTATCTTTTTTAAAAAATTCTTTTTAAAAAATCTCTGGCATACTTGAATGATGATGGTGTTATAAAACTAAAAGTGGGTACTTTGTCAGGAAGACAACCCCAATAGAATATAGAGTTCATAATTAGGTAGTATTCATATTGTGCCTGCCGTGTGCAGAGCCTGGGACAGAATTCTCTATTAGCTTAACATCTAATTTGAAATGCCTCTAGTTTTTTTTCAGGAGGCCTTGAAATAGTTGCAAGTTTAATGATTTAGTATTCTCAAAATGGATGTGTCTAATGATCCTTTTTCTTCAAAATGTTATTCTTGACTAGACATAAAATGTATATGGAGACAATATGATTTCTTATAGTTACTATGTATAGAGAAATACTATTTCCATTAATTGTTATATGAAGTGCCTTTTTAAATTTCACATTTATGTTTAAAAGTTAAATTTTGAAGTCTTTCATATATTGCTGGTGATATTTATGTGAATTTTGTATGGTGATTTAATTTTTTGGTTTATTATCTGTAAAATTGCACTATCTAAATGTACTCTCCTTCTGACTGGTTGTTTTCTCTTAGCACTGTTGATTAATTTCAGAAGGTTGTGGAGTATACTTCCCTCCCCCTTATTTAATTAACGTCACAGAAGTTATTTTTTAGTTTTTAGTGATTTGCCCAGTTTTCTAGGCATTAAGGCAGCTTTGTTTTCTCTCTTTGTGTTCTGGATTTTCTGATTGAATCATTTGTCTCCTATCTAACCTTGTTAGCCATGGTAACACAGCTTATATGTGATAAGTGAATGTTCACTTGGTTAGAAAAAGCAAGGATATTTTTTAAAAAGCAGTAAATTTGCCAACACTTTACACACACACAACATATATACATACATACATATATATATATATATTTTAGATGTATGACAGCTTCCTTATCAGTGTAATTACATTATATTTAAATTTTTTTTTAAATGGAGTGGCAGCTTCTTTATCAGTATAATTCATTTATTTACTTAGCCCTCAAAATGTCTTTTTGAGGGAAACATAAACTCTTTCAGGCTACTTGGATACTGTAGAGTACTCTATATTAGGACTACATTAATAATTTGTATTGGACAACACTAATAATTTACTGAAGTGTACCTAAGTGACCTGATTGATAATGTCTTTAAAGGGCCTGACACATCCAGGATAACCTCTCAGGTATTGTAAACAGTGAGGTTGAAAAAGACAAACTTCAGAATCCCTTCTAAATGTAAAGTTGGGTACTGATATGGATGATTATAGGGTTAAATGACAAGTTTATTATTCTTGAAGATATAATTAATTGGGATTCTGATGAAGGTTTGAAATTACAGATTAGATATTTTTAGAAGATTGCAATAACTGAAAACTTTTTTTTTTAAATGCAAGGCATATTTTGCCCCAGTTTTTGCACTGTTTTGTGTTCCATTATCTTTTGAAATTTACTTTTATGTACTTAATGTTAGTAGCTAGTCCAATAATGGGTTGTCACATATGCATGTCATTTATTTGGCCAAATCTATTCTATATGGTGTTTAGTACATACACAAACCAACCAGTTCTTTTTTAGTTAAGAAAATATACAGATGGAAGTTATCAGTAAACTGATGACGATTACTATACTGAATGCAAATCTTGCAGTTATTTTTTTCCAATTACAGCAAGCTATGTAAACCATTAAAATATGTCCCTTCCTGTATGGATGATGATAACATTGTTTTATTAAATCTTTTTTTCTTATTAGTGAGATAATGTTTTTGTACTTTGTCTTTTTATTTGCTTTACTGTATTGTAATGAAAGCTTTTTTATAGTAATGCTTGATAACATTGAGATATCTTATTACTGGAAATTATGTTTGCTTCCTGTGAGATATATCCAGGTGTGGTCATAGTCCAGTCATGTCCTTATAATGTTAGCATATTACTTATTTTATTCTTTGTATTGATCTTTTCTTCATCTTTATACTATACTTCTCTTTAAAAGGATGTCCGATCTCTTCTTAATCTCTTTGATGTAGATTATATTTTTTAATTCTACCAGTGTACAGTAGCCAGATTTTGATGTGGCTTTGTATTTGTATACCTAAATACGATGTCTTAGGCTTTATTGTAAGAGATTTTCTAATTTTCCATAATGCTTTTTTTAAAAAAACAAAACAAAAACAAACATATAACCAGTTCAGTCTCAAAGTGTTTTTTGGTTATTTTCATCAATTTTTAGTGCGTTCTTTTTTAATGGCAGGCAGTGTTTTCTCATTTCTACATATTCACACAAATGTATTACTTATGGTCAAATTTATTTGAAAAATTTGAAGTGCATTGCCATGGATTCTTGATATATTGTATATTACAGTTCTCTGGTTTTCTCTAGGTCTCGAGGGTTTTACTGTTTTCACTGAGGTAACTTTCAAGTGGCTTATTGGATAGATTTTCAGATGACTTATGAAGAGTTCAGAGTTCTTAAGTTTCTTTTGGAACTTTGACTATCTCTCAAGTGGTCTTGTTTTCTAATATTCTTTGAGTATATTCCTTGGTAAAAGTGAAAGGAACTGTTTTGTATTTAGTGATAATTTTAAAAATTCTACTTTGACCTTAAAGGCTTCAGGTGTTGCTATGTAATAGGTCTCTTACTAGTCTTTTTATGAGACTAATTTCCACATGCTATTTTTTCCCCATAAGCTATCATATGCTTTCTTTTTTCTTTCATTACCCAGAAGAATGGCTCCATTATAGTGTTCAGTTTTAAGGGCTATAAATAGACCTCTTTTTAACTCCCACTTTTATCTGTGATGGTTCCCTAGTTTGATTTATAATGTAGTTATGTGTTACATAACAATCATGTTGTGGTTCCTTTGTCTTTTAATTATTTAGGCAGTAATGATGTGGATAATGAAATAAAAACATCCCAGCTCATTAAACACAGTTTGAAGTTTTCAATTCCTTTTTTAAAAAAATGTTTTAATTGCATTAAGTAAGTTCTTGCTAATAAGTGTGCAACCCATTCCTTTCTGTATTGGGTAAGAATATAGTTAATATGTTAGTCTATTTTATATTCTTAGCATGGAATTGCCTGTGTTGACATTTCTGTAATGGCTTATAACAACTCCCATGTATTCTGAAACGTCATGGAACCACCTTGATAGCCTTGTGTCCAATCATCATCTTCCTACCTGAGAAGGAAGTAGAAGAAAAAAATCTACTTTAGTAGCACCTATATGTTCTAAACATTCTTGAGATAGAAATTCATCCTTATTTTGCAGTCATTGAGCAACTGTCTCGAGTGTTGTAACTGAGCTTTAATGTACACTTCTTCCAGAGTGTCCCTTAAGCACTGTGCTAGGCTGCCTCTATGTGTTTTTCAAGGCCCTAGACAAGTTTTACCTCTTTGATAAATGCTAACTTTTTTCTTCCTTGAACTTTGTGTTTATTGGTATACTCCCACTCCTCATAACTTGATGTCTTTAGTCAGGAACCCTGTTCTCTGACTTCTGTTTTACTTATTGCTTATTTGTATTTCATTCATTTTTAGACTTTACCATTTGAATCATAATTCCTGTTTTTTTTACTTTGGTCTGTGTTTTTTGTTTGCTGCACTCATTTTGTTTCAGATATATACTGAAAATTTCTTTACTGACATCTTGAGGATATTGGCTTAATGGAAAGAAGATGGAATGGTGCAAATCATGTGGTGTTTGAGTACCTAAGGCCTTGGTCTCAGTAGTAACAAGTCACTTCTTATGCCTTCGTTTTTCTACTCTCAAATGAGGTGATACCTGGAAGTACTTTGAAAACATTTAATCTTAATACAGATTTTCTTTTATAAGTCATTGTGCTATTCTTCTCTACATCCTTAGATTTCTTATAACTGAGGGATGATATTGGATATGGATAATTATATACATTTATAAACATATTTAATAGCATGTGATTGTTCATTTTATGCTATATGATCATGTTCCTCATGTTTACATTTTAAGGCTATATTACAAGCCTAATAATGGACTAAGTCTCTTTTCTGAAGTAGAAGCTAAGAAATGCTTGTGTTAAACAATAAGAATAATAAAGGAGAATGGAGAATGAAGAGCTTGTGTGCATAGGTATGCATATATGATTTTTGATGGATGTTATTTTGTAGTTATGTTGGAAACAGTCATCTTTTCATTTGTCAGACTCCTTTTTCAGCACCTACCTATATATGGAAGGTCTGGGAATACTGAGGGTTAGTAAGACAGTATATTCTCTTAAGAGAAGCAAATAATAAGAGGTAGTGGAAACTGCTTTATTTAGAGGAAAACCTGTGGTGGAGTATGAACAAAAGAAAGGGTCAGATAGAGGAGTCAGGGAAGCTTTTCTTTCTTAATAATGCTTGAGCTGAGTTTTGGGGGATGGTTAGTAAAGAGTTAGTTGATCCAGTGGAGAAGCAGAAGCCAGGCATTAAGATAGAGGGATTATTATATGCGAAGATGGAAAACATCATGAGGTGTGTCTGGTTTCAGAATTATAAGAAATAGCCTTTAGGAGGATAGAAATGAAGGAGATTAAGCTGAGGAGAAAGGATAAATTATCCATGTGAATGTATTGGTTCCTGCAAGGATACTGTTTGTACTTGTAAGGTTATAGAAGTAGTTTGTCTAGGAATTGGTTTGTATCATAGTCATTCACAGCCACAGAACAGCTTATTCGTTTTTTTCCTGAACTGAACCTAAGGAGAACTCTTAACAGTGTACTTCTGCCCCTGGGGCAGCTTAAATAATGAGAGAAAATTAAGACATTGGTAGAGTGTAACTTTGAAGATGGACAGGATAACTCTGCATAAGTGGAATATGGCATACCTTGTGAATACAGTTAAACACTTCAGTCAGCTGGCAGCATCTCCCTCAGTATAGCCAAATGTGGCCAGTTTCTCTCTGTGTTGATATATGGATAATTTCTGGGTGAACTTGGAAAAAATGAAGATAGTTATAAGAAGGATACTGCATTGACATTTTCCTGGAGTTGAGTTGTAGCAACTGTGAACCTTATGCCAGTGGTTCTCTCCAGCAGCTCCCAAACACATTTTGTCAACTGTTTGCTTTTTCTCCTTTCTTTCCTTGCTATTGTTGCCCCTTTCATGTTTTCTTCCCTATATTGTTTTTGTTTTTTTTCCTTTTTACCCTCCTTGTGCAGGAGGCAGTGCAGTGCAGTGGCACTCAGGGTTAAAAAGTAAATCCTCTTTGTCACAGTGTCATACTGAGAGATATTAAGAAATTCTCTTAAGTTCCAAAGTTGTATTCTTTTTTGTTGTTGATATTGATGGAGGATCAAAGTCATTTTCTTAGGATTTTTACAGAAAGATTGGCAGTTTGATTATCAGAATATAGGAATCTTGTTTAACAGGTTTGGTGGTATTCAGTTAAGCTTTCTTAACTGAATAAAGTACTTTACAGATTGGGGTATATCTGTATGTATGTTTTTCACTCTGTTCACATAAAACAGATGTTCTATGTACTTTGTATTTGTAAACAATAAATAGTAAAGGGTGGGGAAAGGAGATTGCTTTGTAAAAAGAGAGTGTCTTGGTTCAAAAACTTTGCTGCTGGATATGGTAAATAAATATTGTACTGCTTTGCTGTGTTTATCTCTTGTTTTGTCTGTATATAAAATTTTTTGTCTGGATATAAAATTCTTGTGAAAAACTGTTGACCTTCACATCATTATTCGGGGTTATGTTGGTTACAAGAGTAAACACAGTGTTTGGGAGTGCAAATTTCACACCAAACAAGGGACTGAAGCTTTAGAATGGGCAATTAATAAATAGGCTTTGAAATTTGTAATGCATTTATTTTAGGAATTCTTTTCAAAAGAAGTACCTGGTCATGTGGATGACAGGATGATTTGTAAAGCAAATTCCTTACATTTTTTGCAGTTGGTTGCTATTTTGGATTTCCTTTGAATTCAGTTTTCCTTACAAAGAAGATAAAGTTGAGGGAGGAAATAGTCATTCTCTGCCTAGTTACTGCTAGCTGATATTCCTTTCACTCAATCCCGTGCCAATTACAGATTTCTTCTTTCCTTGCTACTGGCTTTTTCAGAGTTCCAAAATTGCCTTTGGTAAGTCAGATAGGAAACTTGGTTTGTTGTGGTCACTTCTTTGGGTAATAGTTTTGCGAAGTACATTCTTCCTATGTTCTGTCACCTGTGTAGTAGGTGGAGTAGAATTATTCTATTTTTCAGGAAGATCCTGTGGATATATTCATACTTCTATTAAAATAATTATGAAAGGCTGGTTGTGGTAGTGCATGCCTGTAAATTGAGCCACTGAAGAGGCAGAGGGTAGAGGATTGACAGTTTTGAGACCAGGGTGGGCAACTAGGTGAGATCTTGTCTCAAAATTGAAAAAAGGCTAGGAATATAGGTTAGTGGTAGAGCACTTGCCTAGCATGCATGAGTCCCTGGCTTCAGTCCTACCACACACATACACACACAAAAAGGTAATTTTGTGGGCTGGGGTTGTGGCCCTGGGTTTGATCCTCAGCACCACATAAAAATAAAATAAAGGTATTTTAAAAAGGAAATTTTGTAAGAAATGTAAAATGTAATCATTTTCATTAAGAACTAAAATGCTTTTAGAGGAGAATATTAATGATTTAAAAATATACCAGGGCTGGGGATGTGGCTCAAGCGGTAGCGTGCTTGCCTGGCATTTTTTAAAAAATAAAAATAAATAAAAATATACCGTCTGTTCACTTAAAAAGCCACCACTAATACAGTGCTACAAGTTACAAAATGATTTCAGTATTGTTTTTTATAGAAATCGCTTTGCAAAAGCAGAATCACTCTTTTTAAAAAAAATTTTTTTTGAGAGAGAGTTTTTAATATTTATTTTTTAGTTTTTTCAGCGGACACAGCATCTTTGTTTGTATGTGGTGCTGAGGATCAAACCTGGGCCGCACGCATGCCAGGCGAGCGCGCTACCACTTGAGCCACATCCCCAGCCCCCAGAATCACTCTTATTATGTATTTCCTTTGAGCTGATCTTGGCAAATATTTCTAAAATAACTGAAAAAAGTGACTTAGGGATTCAACTTTTGGGTGAGCAGTTGTATAATGAGTAATGTGAAAGATCTTGCCTGTATTTAATATTTGAGAAAATATGGGACCTTGAATAGTTTTTAATAAAACAATGTAGATCCAGTTTTCTCAGCATTCAACACCAAGGCCTTTCTTTCTTTCTTTTAATATATTTTTTAGTTGTAGTTGGACACAATATCTTTATTTTATTTTTATGTGGTGCTGAGGATTAAGCGATTAAGCCCAGGGCCTTGTACATGCTAGGCGAGTGCTCTTCCGCTGAGCCACAACCCCAGCCCCAAATATCAGGGGCTTTCTTAACTACTAAAGGAGAGTTGATTCTGCACCCTAATCCATTTCAGAATTGATAGTGCGCAGTTCAAGAAGAAAGCATATGTAGATTAATTTTAAAAGAAAGTTCACCTGTGAAGTTACTTATGTATATATTAATCTAAGACTAGTGAGAAATTTTTAGCTTCCAGTAAAAATTTCTTTTGGAATGTAATTAGCTTTCTTTTAAATACACTCATTAAAACTTAGAACTTACCTTTGTGATTAGAACAGCTAAGAATATTGTTTCCTATATTTACATTCAGACATCAGTTGAGAAAGGTCAGGTCTAAGTTAAGTAAGTTAATATTTTCAGATTTCAACTTTCAATTTAATTATGCTTTTTTTTTTTTGCTACTGGGGATTGAACCCAGGAGCGCTTAACCACTGAGCCACAACCCCAGTTCTTTTTATATTTTATTTAGAGGCAGGGTCTCACTGAGTTGGTTGGGACCTTCCTAGGTTGATGAGGTGGCTTTGAACTCTTTTGAACTCTTGATCATCCTGCCTCAGCCTCCCTAGCTACTGGGATTACAGGCATGTGCCACCTCACCTGGCTAATTATGTATATTTTTAATGTTTTACTGTGTACAATGTTAGTTAATGCGCTTTGGGTTTTTTGAAAAAATCATGTGAGCTGGGTGCAGTGGCAAGTGCTTGTAGATCTGAGTTGCTTGGGAAGCTGAAGAGAGGGTTTCTTGAGCCCAGAAGTATGAAACCAGTGTGGGCAACATACTGAGAGCCTGGGATGTAGCTCAGTGGCAAAGCATCTGCCTTACATTCACAAATCCCTGGGTTTGACCCCGAGGTAAAAAAAAAAACTACTTATGAGCCAGGTGTGGTGGCACATGCCTACAATCCTAGTAAACTTGGGAGGCTGAGGTAGGAGGATTGCAAGTTCGAGGCCAGCCTCAGCAGTTTAGGGAGACCCTATCTCAAAATAAAAAATCATTGGTGATGTGGCTCAGTATTTAAGTACTCCTGGAGTATAATCCCCTGTACCAAAAACCAAAACAGACATTTTTACTAAACATTTTTTGCTTTAAAGTGATAATGGTGTTTGTCTTCAAACCTGTGAAAATATTTTTTTGAGAGAGGTATTGCTGTGTTGCCTAGGCTGGTTTCCCAACTTGTGGGCTGAAGATTTTTCCACCTCATCCTTTTGAGTAGCTGGGATTATAGGCATGCAGCACTGTGCCTGCCTTTTATTTTTAATGTGTTTCTGTTAGGGTTGGAAAAAATGTAACCTAGTCATTATACCTCCAGGGACAATTTTTTTTTAATTTGTTAAATGAAATTTATCAGTAGATGTCATAAGAAAGCCCTCTTTCTTGCCCAAGTTACACCCTATTTCCAGACTCCAATTTTTTTGCTGTAATTCTTCAAGCTATAATAAAACATAAACATTGTTCTTTAGAACAAAAAATATTCTTTCTTCTTTACTTTGACTTGTAATTGCTTAGATTTCATGAACATGTATACACAGTTTTAACCAGTATCCTAAATTTGAATGTCATTTCTAGGACACACCCCAAATTGCTTTGTACATGTTTTACCTCAAGTTTTAAATAAAAATGTAAAGAAATATACTTGACAATATTAGAATTTCATACTGACTAAACTCCTGACTTTTACATCTTCTTTAATTCTGTGCAGATCTGAGTATGGAGGAAAACTGGTACAGAGTGATCTAAAATATAGACAAATTTTAGAGACATTATTCCCAATATTTTTCCTAAGACTTTCCTATGCTTCTCTCAAGAAATAACTGAATGAATTGATGGCTTATCATTTACTGTAATGTGGATTCTTTAGTATTACTGTCTATCCTACAGAGAAATTAGTCCTGAGTGACTTAATGAGGTAATTCAAAAAGGATGATCCTGGAGCTTCTGTAGCTGCCAGTAATCTAAATGAAACATAAATCCTGTTATGGTCACTATGGATTCACAGTCAGTTTAGGTCTAGCTTAGGAAGTACCTATGTGATTGCCAGACTTTTCTTAGAAAAGCTCCAAGAACCTAAGTGATAATTCCATCAATAGACTTTGGGGCAGATGACAAATCAAGCTTAAGAAGACCAGTCCTGGAATTTTATGTTTTCATGTTAAAATTACAATTTAGCATATTGGCACTAATGGAATGGTAGGAATTCCCAATCCTAAGAATTGAGTAACCCCCTTTATTTTAGTTTTGTAGGAAGCATTTAAGGTATTTTCATCTACCCTGAAATTAATTTGCATTTTGCCCATATTCCTGACAATACCAAACCTTTGGTTTTGCAGTTGATTTGGTAACAAAATCATGTTAAGTTTTCTTTCCCTTACATTCTGATCATTTGAAATTTGTTTCTGTAGGTTTAATTCTTTAAATTACCTGCTTTACAGCTGTGCAAAATAGGGGTTTCTGTGACTTATGGGTAAATTCTCTAACATTTTTATAGCAGTGATCTCTCTGCTTTTTTCAATGCCAATATCTTTTCCCAGAATGATAGAAGAGTATAATTCATTGACATCTAGAGATCACTCCTCAGTATCATTAGCAGAGGAACTTGTCTTTCTGGAGAAAGGGATAGTATTCATATATAAATTTTTACTCATGCCTGACTTATCTAGCAACCTCCATCCATCCTCTATGCAGGGGATTCAGTCAGGACCTCAAGCATGCTAGGAAAGCACTCTTCCACTGATCCACACTTCTAGCCCCAATCAACAGTTTGACCCTCACCCAACCCAGAAGTGTGATGGAAAAATATCATATGACTTTTATAATCTGCTTCATATATACTATGTCCCCCAGTTAAAGAGAAAATTCCTTTTCTCAGTTTTAGAGTGCTAACTTTAATATTGGCAAAGATTTCAAAGTTGAAATGCTTGTTCTCTCTAGTTACCATTCCTTTTTTCCCAGATTTTTCAATGTAGGTAGTCAGAATTTCTTTTTTGGTTGTTTTCTTTTCAAGAAGAAAGTAGAAACTTTCTCCATGGGGAAAAGGAAAAGGAGACCACACTCAGTTCTAAGATGTCTTCTGTTTTCAGACTCAGGGATATGGGTCTTTTCAGCTCTTACAACTTGTAAATGATAATTGGATGATCAGAACTGATCAGAAAGAAATGGTCTTTTTATTGAGATAGAACCATACTGTTAAATAAAAGGTAATGTAGGCTATGGATAGTTAAATAATGGTAGTAAACAATTTAGTAACAATTCTAACAGTTTTACTTTCAAGGTGTAATGGTCATGATAAATATTTAAGGTGGAAATGCTAATTACCACGATGTAATCATCATACATAGTATAAATATATTGAATGATCACACTGTACCCCATAATTTTACACACTTACATATTTTACATAACTAATTTTTTCAAATAAAGGTAATGGTTTAGGACTATAGATTAATTTTAGAGTAAAGTTGGAGAGATCTAAATGAAGGTTTAGGGGCTGGGGTTGTGGCTCAGTGGTAGAGCGCTCGCCTCGCATGGGCGAGGCCCTGGGTTCGATCTTCAGCACCACACACACAAAAAAAAAATTAAATAAAGATTGTGTCCAACTACAACTAAAAAATAAATTAAAAAAAAAAAATAAAAAAAATAAATAAATGAAGGTTTAAATGTTGCTTAAAGGCTAAACTTCTTAACATTCCTAGCATTATAAATTTGTTTTGATGGCATATGAGTGTAATTTGAAGGTAATAAAGCTTTCAGAATATACTTATATTTTGTGATTAGAAGATTATTAAAATTTGCTCATTAATATGTATTTACTATATTTCTGAATTAGAACTATTAAATGCTTTAATGTAAAATTTAAGAAGAGTAAACATTATGTGAAGTTTTTCTGAATAATTACAATTCAAAAAGTAATTCAGAATATTTTTGTTGTGGCCTAGGAAAAAGTTAAATGACAGTGGGGCCATCAATTCGAGGATAGGTTTTCCTGGATTAGGATTACCTTAATTTATCCAAAACATGATTGCCTTCCTGTCCACAGAATATTCACATTACCTAAAGTGGTCTTGTAAACATTCCTTACTCCAAAGTGTAGCATCATGCTGAAAAGACCAATTAGGCCTTTTTTTTTTTGGAATTGAACCCAGGTGCCTTCTACTATAACACAGGGTCGTGTGGGTACCTTAGGGTTCTTGTCTCGTGCACTTGAAGAATGAAGTATGCAGACTACAAGGGTGAGAATTCAGTAGCAGATTTAATAGAAGCAAGCAAGGAAAGCTCCCAAAGTGGGATACTGTTGTTGGCTCTAGATATTTTTGTAGTGTTTTGATGAAAAACTAACCTTTCTTTGGAGAGTTCTCTTTCTCTGATTCAACTGAAAGTATATAATTTTAATTTCATATTCCCATAATGAGATGATTTAATATATGTTTTTTTTTAGAGAGAGAGAGAGAGAGAGAGAATTTTAATATTTATTTTTTTTCTAATTTTCGGCGGACACAACATCTTTGTTTGTATGTGGTGCTGAGGATTGAACCCTGGCCGCACGCATGCCAGGCGGGCGCGCTACTGCTTGAGCCACATCCCCAGCCCTTAATATATATGTTAACCTGAGTTTGTTCTGTAGTTTTTCCTTAAAACAAAAGAATTGCTTGAGTTCATAACAACTCATTGGGGTTGAATAATGTTAGGGTAGTCATGGAAACCTAGAGGAACAACAGAATGTATGGGCATCCAAGCCTGAGTTGGACCTTCCTGTTAGACAGCCACAACAGAAAAAAAAAACAAGGTTTAGCCTAGGATTTAATATTGGGTGGTGGGTCCTGCCTTACTACCACTGAGCTACATCCCCAGCCCTTTTAATTTTTATTTTGGAATAGGGTCTAATTTGCCTGGGCTGATCTTGAACTTGGGATCCTCCTTAATCAGCCTCCTAAATAGCTGGGATTATTGGCATGTGCCACCACACCTAGCAATTTGGCTGTTTTTTAAATATGCACACTTCAATATAATTTCCCTCTGTTTGCAGAAATAACACTTAGTGTTTGACTTTAAATTAAAATTGGGTTATATGTATGTGACTGGTTTGCCTAAAGAATATGAGTCACCCAATCTTGTAGAAAGTCAGATAAGATCATTTCTTTTTTAAAATGAACTTTTTCCTTTTATTCTTTGTTTCCAACCCCGATTTCTGCATGATGCTAGGGATCTAACCCACGACCTTGTTACTTGTGAAGTAAATGCTGTACAACTGTACTCCCAGCCCTAAAATAGCTTTTTTTTTTTTGTCCCTTTAAGAACAGTTTTAGATTTATAGCACAGTTGAATGGAATGTAGATATGGTTCCCATATAGGTCCTGCCCCTTTGCCCATTCACAACCACCCCTACAATCCATATCCTAATAATATTTGTTACAGCAAATGAATCTATATTAATGCATTATTATCATCCAGAGTCTAAAGGTTATATTAGGGTTCATTCTTAGTGTTATACATTTTCTGGGTTTTGACATATGTGTAATGACATGTAACTACCCTAATAGTATTATAGAGAATAATTTCACTGCCCTAAAAACCTGTGCTCTGCCCATTTATCCCTCCCTCCCCTCTAACTCATGGTAACCACTGATATTTTAACTGTTAACATAGTTTTATATTTTCCAGAATATTATATAATATTCTGATCATATGATATGTAGCTTCAGATTAGCTTTTTTTTTGCTTAAATAATATGCTCTTAAGGTTCCTCCATATCTTTTCAAGGTGATAGCTTACTTCTTATTATCTGGATGTTCCAAAGTTTATTTATCCATTCACCTACTGATGAATATCCTAGTTGTTTTATAAGTTTGGGCTGTTAAAAAGAAAGGTGTTTTAAACAACCGTGTGCTGGTTTTTCTATGGACTTAAATTTTAATTTCATTAGGTAAATATCAAGGAGACTAATGACTGGTAAGGGCATATTTAATATAGTAAGAAACTGTCCAGCTGTTCTTTGAAGCACCTGTATAATTTTGAATTTCCACTAGAAATGTCTAAAGAGTCTCTGTTACTCTGCATCCTTGTCAACGTTTGGTATTGTCAGTGTTTTGGATTTGGGTCAGTCTAATAAGAGTATATGGTATATCATTGTTTTAGTTTGTACTTTACCAATGACATGATGTTGAACATCTTTTTACGTGCTTAATTTGCTATCTATGTATCATCTTTACTGAAATGTTTCTTTAGGTCTTTTGCCCATGTTTTAATTGGGCTATTCGTTTTCCTATTGTTGATTTTTATAAGGAGTTCTGTGTATATAGTGAATTACAGTTTTTTATCTTATATCTGTTTTTTTCTCTGTTGTGTGTTTTCATTCTCTTGATAATGTTTTATGCAGACAACTTTTTAATTTTAAAGTCTATTTTATCATGCCTTTGGTGTTATATCTAAAAAGTCATTGTTACAGCCAAGGTCATCTGGATTTTCTCCTGTGTTGTCTTCTGGGAGTTTTATAATTCTGTGTTTTATGTTAGTTCTGTAGTTTATTTTGTGTTCATTATTTTGTGAATAGTATAAGATCAGGGTCTAATTTTTTTTTTTTTTGCATGCAAATGTCTGGTTTTTCAATACCATTTGAAAAGATTATCTGTTCTCCATTATCTTGTGTTTGCTCTTTAGTCATAGATCAGTTTATTATATTTACATGGGTCTTTTTCTGTGTCATTGATCTATTTGTTTATTCTTTTTCTAGTATCACATAGTTTTATTTCTGTAGCTTTCAGTAACTTTAAAGTCAAGTAGTTTTAGACCTCCAACTTTGTTTTTCAGTATTGCATTGGTTGTTGTGGGTCTTTTACCTGTCTCTGAGTGAGTTTGTCAAAAAACAGAAAATGACCTGCTGTGATTTTGATTGGGATTGCGTACACACCCACACCCACCACCCCCTTTACACATAAATATAAATATAAATGTCTCTGTATATGTGTCTATGTAGAGAGATTAAGTTGGGAAAAACTGACATCTCGACAATATCTAGTCTTCCTATCTATAAACATGGATTTCTTACCCTCTCCCCATGTTTGTTTGTTTATTTGTTTTGTATTGAGGATTAAACCCAAGGACGCTTTATCACTCAGCTTTATCCCTACTCCTTTTTATTTTTTGAGACAGGTCTTACTAAATTGTGAGGCTGGCCTGAAACTTGAAATCCTCCTGCCTCAGCCTCCTGAGTCACTGGGATTATAGGCGTGTGCTAGCATGCCTGGCTTGTTTAGGGGATTATTAATGTAAATGGCAATATATTTTAATTTTAAATTCTACCTGCTCATTGCTGCTTTATAGGAAAGTGATCCACTTTTATAAATTAGTATCCTGCAACCATGCTAATCACTTATTAATTCCAGGAGTCTTTTTTCTGTCATTTTCAATTTTTTCAATTAAGTTATCTAAAACAAGGAGTTTTGTTTCTTCAGCTCCAATCAAAATGCCTTTCATTTCCTTCTCATTTCAGTGGCTTGGATTTCCAGTATACTGTTGAAAAGGAGTAGTGAGAGGGAACATCCTTGCCTTATTCCCTATCTTTGTATGAGAACTTGAGTTTCTCACTACAAAGTGTGAAGTTAGTTGTAATTTTTTTCTGATTATCAAGTTGAAGAAATTCCTATGTATTCCTAGTTTGCTTAGAAGTTTTTATTTTTATTATTTTAATCACGTAAGGGCATTGAATTTTGTCAAATGCTTTTTCTGCTTATACAATCATGTGATTTTCCTTGTTTAGCCTATGGATATGATGGATTCTACTAATTTTTTAAAAATGGTTCACCAGCCTTTGCATACCTGGGATAAATCCTACTTAATTATGATATGTTATTCTTTGTATACATTATTGAGTTTTGTTTGCTAAAATTATGTTGAGAATTTTTAGATCTACTGTGTTCATGAGCAATATTTCTTTGTAGTTTTTTTTTCACTACCTTTATTTTATTTATTTATTTTTATGTGGTGCTGAGGATTGAATCCAGCACCTCACACATGCTAGGCAAGTGCTGTACCACTGAGCCACAATCCCAGCCCCTTTTATAGTTTTGTTATAGTGCCTGTGTCTGGTTTTATATTAGGGCAATACTGGCTTTTTAAATTAGGAAGTAATCCTTCTCCTGTCTACTGGTAGAATTGTAGAGATTTGGTATAATATTTTTTTCTTAAATGTTTGGTAGAATTTAGCAGTGAATTCATCTGATCCTAGGGTTATTTTTTAAAATTATATTTTCATTGTAGTTGGATATAATAATTTTATTTTATTTATTTATTTTTATGTGGTGCTGAGGATCAAACCCAGTGTGCCAGGCAAGTGCCCTATCACTGAGCTACAACCCCAGCCCTAGTGCTTTCTATTTTGAGAAGTTATTTATTTTTTTAATTTAATAGTTATAGGCTTTTTGATATTGTTTTTTTTTCTTTGTGAATTTTTACAGATTATGTCTTTCAAGAAATTGATCCATTTTCTCTAGATTATTGAATTTGTGGGTATAGAAGTGTTTATAGTATTCCTGTATTATCCTTTGACATCCCTGATAACTTTGCTTGCTTTAAAATGTGCTGTCTAGAATTGATGTAGCTACTCCCACTTTCTTTTCTTCCCCCACCCCCCAACTAATATCACAACAATTTATTATACTACTATGGGCATTTGGAAGAAGAAAGAAACTGCAGATCTGTGGTTAAAAAAAATCTGTAAAGAATGTAAAATTAAGGTTATTCACAGATTTTACGACTGTATACCTGGAAGAGTGACAAGCAACTAAAATCACTTCAGAATTGTAACAAGATTCAAATTCACACAGTAATTAATGGCTCTCATTTGTAATGTTAAAAGAAAAACTATGGAGGATGGGGTGTATATGTTCCATCACCAATATTGGGGGGTTGGGAACAAAACTTTATTTTAACTTTTTTTTCTTTTTAGATAATCATGACAGAGTATATTTTGACATATTATACATACATGGAGTATAACTTCCCATTCTTGTGGTTGTACATGATGTGCAGTTACACTGGTCCTGTATTTATATATGATCATAGGAAACTTATGTCTGATTCATTCTACTCTCTTTCTTATTCCCATCCCCCTACATCCACTTCCCTTTATTTCCCTTTGTCTAATCCATTGAACTTCTGTGTGTCCTCGTGGTGTCCCCTGTTCTGCCTCTATCCCTTATTGTGTATCCAAAAGCATCTGCCTATCAGAACATTAGGCCTTTGGCTTTTGGGGGTTGGCTTATTTCACTTAGCATGATAGTCTCCAGTTCCATCCATTTATGGGCAGATGCCATAACTGCATTCTTCTTTATGGCTGAGTAATATTCCATTGTGTATATATACCACATTTTCTTTATCCAGGCATCTAGGTTGGTTCCATAGCTGAACTATTGTCCCAATTTCTTTTAATTTGTGTTAGCAAATATCTTTTTCATTTCTTTGCTTTTACTTTGTATTTTTTTGTAATTTAAAGAGGGTTTGTTAAGGACCACATACATTTGGATTTTTTAAAATCTTTTCTGACAATCTATTAATTGGTATATTTAGACCATTGACATTTAAAATGATTGTTGATATATTTCTTACTGTTTTTTATTGTGCTTTCCCCCCTTATTTTGTCTTCTCATGTTCCCTATGATTTTAATTGAGCATTTCATATTTCATTTTTTCTCCTTTTTTAGTGTATCAATTATACTTGGCTGACTTACAACATATCACGTAAAATATACCAAGATAGATTCTTAGAAATAATAAAAGAAGTAAATGATTCTTTAGCATAATAGCTGTTTGACAAATGGAGATGTTACCAAATGCTAATTTTGTATTAAAAGGAATGAAAAAAATTTTTTTCCATCATAGGATAATTTTAAACATAAAGACTATGTTGACCATCAGAAGGATAAAGTTGCATTAACTCTGGCTCGTCTAGCCCGTCATGTTGAAGTAGAGAAACAGCAAAAAGAAGAGAAGAATAGAGCATTCAGGGTAGGTGGCTATTTTAATTGGTATTTTACTACTTTATAGAATTGTTTTGAATACAGATGTAATGAGAAAACTTTGATAAGAAAATGTATGATTGACTCTAATTTCAGCATGTACTCTGGATAGCTCATCAATTCAGTAGTAATTCTTACAGGCTTTTGTTTTTAATATTGGGGGTTAGACCCAGGATTGCTTTACTGCTGAGTTACATCCCCAGTTATTTTTATTTTTGAGACAAAGAGTCTAAGTTACTGAGGCTGATCCTCCTGCCTCAGCCTCCCAGGCTGCTGGGATTATAGGCATGCACCACTCTGCCTAGCTCATATAGCTTTTTACATTTTTGTTTTTAGTTTGTTGGATGTGTATCCCCTGTGTGCATAGGAAAGAAGAAAACATACAAATAACCAAATGGACTTTGATTTGGAGAATGAAAAATCATGACATTTCTTAAGGCAGATAAGTAGTTAAATGTTTTGAGATACTTTATTACATGAGTGAAAGATTTTATCAGGCATTTTATAGAATAAGTTATTGAAAGGTTATTCACTTTTATAAGGATTGAACTCAGTGCCTTGCACATGCTAGGCAAGTGCTTTGCACTGAGCTATAGCCCCAGTCTCTGAAAGGTCATTTTCTACCAGATAGAGCCAAATCACTTTCTCAAAACTCACACTCTTGTCTCCAACTTACACAACTAGTAAAAAGAAGTAATTTGAAGTGGGGTTGTAGAAGAGCTATGTAAAACAAAGCCTAATGTAGAATCTTTTATGTTACAAATTTTTTACTTGACTTGCTTTAGAAGGCACCAAATGAATTACTTAAAGAATTCCTTCAGTGACTAGCAAAAATCTATTAAACTTAAAAAGTTAATGCATTGGGTAAAACAAGTCTCTATAGTAGAGTTATAAAAAGGTTTATTATCATAACTGCCAGCAGCTGTTTGGATTTCATCAGATCCTTAATTCTTGTAGACTTCGGTTTTTATTCTATAAAGAAACAAGTTGAAGATGTTCTCCCAGGTCAAAATAAGCACTAGGATTTTATAATTTTGTTAAAATATTTATTTATTTATTTATTTATTTAAGTTGTTAATGAACTTTTATTTATTTTTTATATTTATTTTTAATTTTTTTTTAGTCAACAGTGGACTTTATTTTTATTTTTTAAACCCAGTGCCTCACACATACTAGGCAAGTGCTTTACCAACTAAGCCACGACTCCAGCCCTGGATTTTTTTAATTTATAAGCGATGCTGAGAATCAAACCCAGTGCCTCGTGATATTTGAGGCAAGTGCTCTACCACTGAGCCACAACCCCAGCCCCGGATTTTATAATTTTAATGTCATGTTTTTGATTCCTTGTTTCATTGATTATTAAAAAGAAGTTTATATTTCTGTAGCATCTGTTTTAATATCTTCCAGCTGATAATGCAAACTGATCTTGGGCAGGGGTTGTAGCTCAGCAGTAGAATGCTTGCCTAGAATGCATGAGGCCCTGAATTTGATCCCCAGCACTGCAAAAGCGAATGAATGAATGAATAAAGTACACAAATCTTTAAATTTAGATGTGGGTCAGTTCAGGGTCTTTAACTTTTTGGTATAATAGTAATTAAATTAGACTATGTATTCTACTTGTGTATTTAAAATGTTTATTTGTAAAAAAAAAAAAAAAAAAGTTATTTTTCTCTCCTGGTAGAAACACTATTCAATTAAATTTCTTTTTTCTTTTGGCATTACTGGGGATTGAACTCAAGGGTACTCTACCCTTGCACTACATTTACATCCCTTTTAAAATACTTTTTCAATTTTGAGACAGGGTCTCACAAATTGTTGAGGGTGATCTTTGAGTCTTGAGTTGCTGGAATTACAGGCGTGCACCTCCATGTGTGACTACAGAAATAATTTTTGCAGAATTGTAGTGAGTGATAATTCTAGGTAAAAATAGATATAGAAATTGTCTTCTATTTTAGGCTTTTTGAATTGTGTCTTTATTAATAAAGTAGATTGTCCTTTTTAATTTTTATTTTATTTTAATTTTTTTATTTTTAATTTTTAAAAAATATTTATTTTTTTAGGTGTAGATGGACACAACACAATGCCTTTATTTTTATGTGGTGCTGAGGATTGAACCCGGGCCCCGCCCATGCTAGGCGAGAGCTCTACTGCTGAGCCACAATCCCAGCCCAAGATTGTCCTTTTTTTAATGAAGAGATTTGTGTGTGTGTGTGAGCGTGTGTGAGCTCACTGAGCCACATCCCCAGCCCTTCTAAAAATTTTTTTGAGACAGTCTTGCTCAGGGCCTTGTAAGTTGCTTAGGCTGGCTTTGAAGTTATGATCCTCCTGCCTCAACCTCCGAGTTGCTAGAATTACAGGCATGCACCACCATGCCTGACAAATGAAGAGGTTTTAAAGAGAAAAGATTCATTAAAATCTTCACTGGATACTTCAGTTTCTGAGATCATGTGTTATGCTGATCAGGTAACCAGCTGTCAGCTTTGTTTATTGACTTGTAAGAAGGACTATAACCCTAAAGTCTGTGGAAGTAGTTTGTGACAAAGGAGAAAAGGGTGGCTAATTTTTGAAATAATTTCAGTCAGTAAATATTTTGGGGCATTAATTATGCATGTTCACAGAATTTAAATCCTATTATAAGAAATGCCAGATAACTTTTTAGAAAAGGTTAATTTTAATATTAGAAATTGCCTAAGTAGACTGTTAACTGACATGTACTAATATTTAATCTCCAATTTACTATTTTTTCAAAAAAAATTTTAAAGGTTTTTTGTTGTTGTTGTTGTAGATGGACACAATATCTTTGTTTTATTTATTTATTTTTTATATGGTGCTGAGGATTGAACCCAGTGTTTACACATACATGTGAGGCAAGCACTCAACCACTGAGCTACAACCCCAGCCCCTCCATTTTACTATTTTATTTGAAGGGTTTTATTGGAATAAATTTTTCTGAGCAACTGATTTGTGAAGTTGGGAAACTATTTGCTTTCTGTATGGAAAAATCACAGTGTACATTAGCACTTTGAACTTCAGAAGCTTGTATGAAATGAATATTTTTTTTATTAAAACCAGTTTTTGTATACTTACATAATTTGATTACAGAGAATTTTAAATAATGTTTATAATGCATACTAATATCCTTAAGAATTAGTATTCTGTGGCTGTCCTTTTAATAATTTTTTGTGAATTTTTTTCACATTAATATCTTTTTCTTTTTTTGCCGTTCTGGGGATTGAACCCAGGGCCTTGTGCATGTGAGGCAAGCACTCTACCAACTGAGCTATATCTATATCCTCAGCCTTGCATTAATATCTTGATCCACCTTTTCCCTTCACTTACCCTTCCTTATAGAAAATTTTGTTATATTGCTAACTAGACCATGTACTATTCTGGCCTGTATCTTTCAAATTCAGTGTTTCTGACTCTGAGATTTCTTTTTAAGCACCATTGTGGGGGATTGGTTCCTAGAAAAAATTTGCGGATATTCAAGTCCCTAATAAAAAATGGCTTGTTATCTGCATATAACCTACACACATCCTCCTGTATATTTTAAATCTCTCTAGGTTACTTGTAATACCTAATGCAATACAAGTGCTATCTATGCAAATCTTTGTTACACTGTATTGTTTAGGGAATAATGATAAGAAAAAAAGTATGTGTTCAGTACAGATGCAGTTTGTTTTCTGACGTGTTTGATTAGAGATTGGTTGAATTTATGCACATGGAACATATGGATATGAGGGGCTTACTATACATATAAATGTTTTTTGAGAGGCAGTATGATATGCTCATTTAGTGCATGGATTCTAAAATCAGATTGCCAGAATTTGAATCCTGACATTGTTATATATCCTTGGGCAATATATCTGACATGTCTGTACCTCAGTCTTTCCATCATAACATGGGCATGATAATAGTACCTATTTCATAGGGTTACTTTGAGAATTAAATATAAAGTCTTTTTATAACAATGCCTGGTATGTGTTAGATGGTCAGCAATTACTAATTGTTATATACAACATGATTAATGAATATAAAAATAGATTTATGGGTTACATAAGTAAAAAAAAATTGAGACTTTTAACGTTTTAAAGCATCTTTTTCAGTAATTGGCACTGGCTGCCTGTTTATACGTAAGGCTCACTGGAACCGTCATACTCATTAGTTTGCATATGGTCTGTGGTTGTGCTATATAGCATCAGAGTTGAGAAGTTGCATTGGAGACTGTGTAGCTTGCCAAGCGCATGAAATATTCTCTGACCCTTTTTGAAATAGATCTAGAAGCAACGAATGCTTCTAGCACATATTAAGTGCTAATGAGTACCTGATACTAATAGTATTCAATGAACAAGTATTTATTATCCTTTTGTGTATTTCAGTCTAAATATGGAATATTTGGAAAAAAGTGCATAAAAGTTTAAAAATAAAAATAATCCTTAATATTTCCATTCCTGCACATAGCCATATAGCTTTAATAACATTTAGTGTATATAGTTTTAGCTTTATTCCCCTCTTTGGACGTAATTGTGCATAAATTGAGATTAGTTTTTATTTACATTTTGCCTTATCTGCTTAATACAATTTGATTATCTACTTGATATCAAAAGTATATTCTTGAACAGCACTGGAAATTTTTAGTGTTTCTAATGACTTCTGACAAATACAAGGACCCTAATCACTTAAACAATACCCTATTGTTGTAGATATAGTTTGTAGCAAACTATGAGCAAATAACATTAAGATCATCAGCATCTTAGAATATGAACCTTTATTATGATATATGTATAACTTTACAATAGATTTCTAGATGTGTAATTCTTGGGATTAGGAGTTCTCTGTATTTTCTGATCATTGATGTATCAAAATCTTTATCCTAAGGAAACCAGGTAGCAATCAAAGTCAATTGAATTTTTTCTTAATATCTTTAGGAAAAAATCGATTTTCAACATGCGCATGGGTTACAAGAATTGGAGTTTATTCAAGGACATTCTGATACAGAAGCAGCAAGACAGTGTGTGGACCAGTGGCTAAAAATGCCAGGTATTCTTTAGAAATTATGTTAAGGTTACTAAGCTTCCAGAAAGCCCTAAGGCAGAAAGTATGTCTGTTTCATTCATTTGCTAATAAGCATGTAAGGTGTTGAAATTTAGTTTTAGTGATAGTAATATCACTTCATAATGGCTTACTTTATAATGGCCTCCTTCATCAGTTGTGTTTCTTCTTTGGCAGAAGTATATTTTGAGAAGAAGCAATATAGATCATCTCTGAGCTCAGAAGACACTGTTTATAATTCATTCATATATTTCATATTTATTGCATTAAGTAGTATGTATCTGTCAGAGGCTGTATAACAGTTTATTTGAGATCAGAAAAGGTCTAAGAAAATGAAATTTAAACTATTATCTAGAGGATTATTGTTTATGTATTCATCAATGTAGTCTACGTAGATATTTTGTAAGGAAATATCTGCTACTCACTCTTTGCAGACCTGAGCTTTCTGGAAGCATTACTGTGAAACAGTTCTTCCCCAGCTAGATAATTTGGAATTTTCAACAGCTATTAGGAGAACCCCACTGTGACAGCTTTTCTAGCCTTTCTTATAGTATATCCACAGGAATCTTACTTATGGATTTAATCTAGAATGTCTCATTGCAAAAAATCATCAGAAATCTATGTGTGAAGTGCTTAACTTTGTTGAACCTAGATATCTTATCATCCCAAAGTTAATTATCAGGGGGCTTTCCTTTGACTACAGTTACCACTTACAAAAGATTTTAAATAATTTATATTTATTGATATTTAGCAGTTATCACGGATACAATATTCTTTTTGACAGTTGGCCACCACTCAAACTATATTTTCTTCTTTTTTTTAATATTTATTTTTTAGTTGTAGGTGGACACGCAATCTTTCTTTCATTTTTATGTGGTGCTAAGGATCGAACCCAGTGCCTCATGTGTGCTAGGCAAGCACTCTACCACTGAGCCACAACCCCAGCCCCTATATTTCCTTCTTAACCCTCAATCTGCTTGTGTATAACAAACTTCCACTCAGCCTATCCCAACCCACACATCTTTTAAAGTAACTTTCACTTTTTTTTTCTTATTTGTCTGTAAGGCTAATACATATTTCCTGTTCCTCCAGTACTCAGTACTGGGGATTGCTGAGTTTATTTATGGTTGTCGTATGTCATGTTTAATTATGTGTTAAGCCTATCTTGGTTTATTTTGAGTAGGGTTAGTTGCTCAGCCCCCTTGAGCTACTATCTTATAGTACCTTATTTGTTTCTTTAATGCAGTATTTACTTATTCTTTTATGTTGAATTGATCTGTTTCTGTTTGTCTCTTCCAGCAGACAGTATGTTCTTTGAGGACAGAGAACACAAGTTTTTTTTTAGTGTCAGTTCATATAAAGAATACCCAGCACAGATATGCTCTATATCTGTTGGTTGACTGTTGTATTGAGGTGGGCTGTAAGTATTTACATAATAAACATGGAAGCCTAGAACTTGGGTTCCAAACTAGATGATTAGCAGTTAAATAAACAAATGTTATGGCATTCCAGACCACCTTTACCTTTGGAAAATTTGATAAATGATTTTGCCTCTTGAGATGTTCTTTTAAAGTTTATAGTTAAAAAAAATACCTCTTAATGCGAAGTCATTTCTCAGTGGAAGAAGTTACTGATTAGCTCAGTGGTTTCACCTTGACTGCATTAGAATCACCTGGGAACTTGTAAACATATGCCTAGGCCCGGTTATCTCCAGAGGATCTTTTAGAGTATCTGCAGTTTGGGGAATATTTCTGGGTAGACAGGAAAATGGGCTAAAACTACAAGCCTGTGTTATCTTTAAGACTACTTCTAAAAATCACCAATCTCGTATATGAGTCTAACCATACAAAATGTTTGTTGGGTCAGTAATATGTTCTTTTAGACCTAATTCATGGCTTCTAGAGTGTCAGAATTTTTTAAGGCATAGTAAATTCAATTCTTGAACATTTAATTATTCATTTTCCTGAGCAGACCTGAGTTTTTTAGTTGTGTCTTTATGGTACTAAGAAGACTAGGTATTCTCTCTACCTTCAGGTCATGCCTGGCTCGCTGATAGCACATAAACTTGAGTTCAGTGTTAAATTCTGCAGTTATCTCTGTGTGGTAGTGTGTGTGTGTGTGTGTGTGTGTATGAGAGAGAGAGAGAGAGAGAGAGAGAGAGAGAGAGAGAGAGATCAGTCGATCCATCAAGGTAGCTTTTTACTTGGTTTTTGAGACAATATAAAAATGAAGTTTGAATTCATTGCTAGAATAGCTGCTTTGTTGTTGGGCTGTAATTGGTATGTTGGGCTTTATTTAGACCTTTTAAGAGGGTATAACTGGGAGAAACAGAGAGAAGTTGTGGTTTTGTTTATAAAAAGTGTGATCCTAGTGGCTGGAGTTGTGGCTCAGCCGTACTGCGCTTACCTAGTCTGTTCAGGGCCCTGGGTTCCATCTTCAGCACCACATAAATCAAATAAAGGTATTATGTCTACCTACAACTAAAAACATATTTAAAAAAAATGAGATTCTACTTCTTAGTAGTTTTAAGTACGCATTCAATCTTATTTCAAAGTACTCAGCTATTATAATTCAGTTTTTTTAATTAAAGCTACTTTAAGTATTTTATAATCACTCAGACTTTGGACATTTTTTGTTGTTATTATTATTTCTTGTTTGTAGTGCTGGGGATTGAATCCAGGACCTAGTGCATGCTCGACAAGTATTCTACTCTGAGCCACACCCCTAGCCCTGGACCGTCTACTTTTTATGGACCTTTATAGTTGAGCCAGTTGCATACATTTAAATACTAAATAATTTTAAGGCATTGCACCCAAAACTATTTAAGGAAAAAGGCTTTTTAATCTTTGTGTTTTGCTCTTCCATGGGGAATATTTATTTTCTTTTGATAGGTTGTTTTTTTTCCAACTTAATTTTTATTGAGTTGCTGTTTGTAGCTAAATAAAGGTCCTAGTGGAAGACATCTGGAATATGAATGGACAGATGTAAAAATTGTCATACTCTGACTACATTAAAAAAGTTAAAGATAGGACTGGGTATATAGCTCAATGATAGAGTATTTATCTTGCCTTGTGTGTTCCAAGCTCTCTAACTTCAACCCCCAGCACCACACATGCAGACTTAAAGATAAAAGGTGCATTAACATTTAAGGCCTCATTAAAACTAAAATATGATTAAGGCTGTGGTATCCATTATTTGTTGTCAGAATACATTTAAAAACATTTTGATAGTTTAATAGAGGCATTTCCCCCATTAGGACTAAAACAGCAGAAAAACAGTTAAAACCTTAAACATTTACACCCATTTTTGGGATTAAAAAACTAGATTATGTTAAAGGAATAATTCTAGTCCAGTAAATGTTTAGGGACTTTGTAGAAACTACCCAATTTTCCATTGTTATGGAATATTCAAGGCATTTAAATGAAACAGTTCATAAGAGATAATAATAAAAGATAGTAATCAAACTATCATTGCATCAGAATCCTCCTGACATTATAATTTTTTTATACAACATAATTCTAAATTTCCCATCATATATCAAGTGTTGGGAGTTTCCGAGAGCAAATTTTGACTAGGGAGATTAGTCTAAAGAGTTGTGTAACTATATAATCAAGATGGTAAAGAATGAACCCATTATTAATATTGGGTTCAGAGAGAGAGCAACATTAAACAAATCTCTGCTTTATATTCTATAAATTTGTTGTTACTGACACTGCATTACTTGATGTCCAGGTTGGAAATGATTGATCAGTGGCTAGATTTGTCAGAAAATAGCACTCTTATCTTCCTTTGCCTCTCTGCTTTCTTTATTCCTAGCCTTCACTTCATTTACATTGTTTAACACAATTTTCACAAAACGCAAGTACTCTATAAGACAAGCTCAACCTTTTCTTTTTTTTCTTTCATATTTTTTTAGTTGTAGATGGACATAGTACCTTTATTTTTAATTTGGTACTGAAGATTGAACCCAGTGCCTCACACATGCCAGCCAAATGCTCTACCACTGGATAAGCTCAACCTTTAAATCTGTTTAAGACAGTTAAAAGAGAAAATAAGAATTGGAAGAAATGATCTTGGCAAATATATATGAATGAGATGAAGGAAGTAGGGGCTGAATTTTGTAGGGCATTTTATCCTCAACATTTCTTGGCTGTTGAATTTAAGAAGATGGATTTATCCCCTGAAGAAAATGCTTGTGGAAAAGTTAAGGACTGTTTTTGTCCAAAATAACTAATTAACTTTAAAGTTATTTTATCTTTTATAAGAGATATAATAAACAATTACAATTAGAATCATACACTTGATGTTGTATTCTAATTTTCATTGTTTTGCCATAATTTTGATTGTCATTCCAAAGGACAATTATCTGAAAATAGTAACTTAAGAATTTATATTCTAATGATGCAGGACTCAAAACAGGTACAATTAATTCTGGAACAAAAAGTTCATTCCAAAGAGGAGGCCAAATGCGGAAGTGTGGGAAGCCAATTTCATGTCCTATAATGCACTGTAACAAGGAATTTGACAATGGGCACCTTCTCTTAGGGCATTTGAAAAGGTAAGTAGGATATTCAGAATAAAGGACACTTATGAACAAGTGAAGTACAAAGCAAAATTATTTATTTATTTATTGTGCTCTCGGGGATCAAATCCAGGCTTGCATGTGCTAAATTAATGCTTTACCACTGGGCTATATCCCCAGCTCCTGCAGTAATTTTGTTAAATGAAAGTGTGATATATTTCTGTCGTTGTGATTATAGCTATATATTTGAAATTCAAGATGTTTTGTGCTATCTTGATGTAATTATTTCTAATTTATATTTAGGTTCCCTAAAAAAGCTTGGTGAAGTCAGATTTTTCTAGTGATATTCTGTCTTTATGGGTGTAGCCTTTTAAGTATGTATTTTTCCCTAATATGTCTCATAAAATGCTGAGCAGCCTTTACATTGAACTGCAGTTGAATTTGTTATAGCCCATAAATGTAAATTTTTTTATATTTATTTTTTAGTTGTAGTTTAGTTGGACACAATACCTTTGTTTTTATTTATTTTTATGTGGTGTTAAGGATCAAACCCAGGGCCTCGCACGTGCTAGATAAGCACTCTAACACTGAGCCACAACCCCAGCCCCCATAAATGTAAATTTTAAGAGATGCAGAACACTTTCGATATTGGTCTATCCTAAAGTTGTTAGTAGGCATTTAAAAAAATACTAAAGGCAAACCAGTGGAAGTAAAATTAATAATAAGGAAATACTCTATGAAACTCATTTAATCAATTTACTGAGATTTTTCGTAGAAGAACAGAAGAAAGTGAAGGTGGCATAAAGATAGTAGACATTATTTTCTCCATAGTCTCCCTTTCTAATAGCTGAAAGGGGGGAAGTTGAGAATTTGGGGCTCCAAACCATGTCTTTTCCAGATGTCCTACTCTACTTATGCCTGCCTTTACCTTTATTTTTTTTGTTGTTTATTTTTTATTGGTGCATTATAATTACACATAACAGTGGGATTCAGTATGCCATATTTTACCTTACCTTTAAAAGGTCTTTGAGGCAGTTTAAAATGGCACATATTTGGTCTGGGGCTGGGACTTAGTGGCAGCGTGCTTCCCTGGCACCATGATGCATTTTATTTTATAAAAAATAAAATAAAGGTATTATGTTTACCTATAACTTAAAAAATACATATTAAAAAAATGACACAGATTTAAGTGGTTAAAGTGAACACTGAAAGGATTAAAAACCATTTGTAGGTGCTCAGGATTGAACCCAAGACCTCTCCTATGCTAGGCAAGTACTCTACCACTGAGCCATAACCCCAGTCCATGCCACAAAATCTTAACATGAGATTATTATTGCAGTGATTTATTTAAAGTTATTTGTGAGTCTTATGGTAATCAAAGCAAGAAGGAAAACATAATAGGCTTATAATTTTCAAACTGGAAGTTTACTAGTCTGGCAAGAAATATTTAAATCCATTTTATTGGATCTTGAGTATTTTTATGAAATCTTGAGTTAACTGTTGACCACTGAGGATATTGGAGCCACTTGAAAGTTCTTGAACTTGAAGAACATTATTTAATATTTCAATGAAGTAGTACAAAAAGTTTTGAGTATGTGTGTGTATTTAGCTTCACAAATAAAGCAAAATAATTTATCCTCTAGAATGTGGATCTTTCTAATGTCCCTTCTCTTTTGCTGTGTAGGTTTGATCACTCTCCATGTGATCCAACCATTACATTACGTGGACCTTTCTCCAGTTCCTTTGCTTGTGTAATATGTTGTAAAAATTTTGTTACTCAGCAGCAATATAGGGATCATCTTTTTGCTAAGGTAAGAGCATATTCTAAGAGTAGATATTCTTTTTCTAAATAACCTTGGAGTTGGGTATAGGTTTATGTTCATACTGCTTTTAAGCTTGCAGTCACACGTAAGGTTAGAATGTACTCTCTACTGAAAATAATATGATTGTGGCACTAAATTATTGTGAGCAGGTAAGCTTCATAGCTGAGAGCCAGTAGTCTATGAGTTTATATTGAAAGCTTTCCTTTCATGCAGTTGCTCTATGAAATTAAATTAAACTGCCTTGTTTAAGATTCTCTATGAGTTGGTCACATGTGAGAAATAGAGTCTGCTGTCTGTAGTAAGTCTGCCCCCAGTTAGTAAATGAAAACTTTTATTTATGCTAGAATTAATAATTTATTAATGCTAGTATTAAGAAATAGTATTAATATTTATAAAACTTTGTTTTTTAATTCTCCTTAAAGTGTTTAATCTCAAGAGACATGAATTGATTCCTGGATATGCACATCAAGGGATTGGGATATAGCCCTGTGGGATAGAGTACTCACTTTGCATGGATATTAAGCTACTTATAATAGAAACTCTCATGGGTTTTTACCATATTATATAGTAGATATATTTAATGACTTATTAACATTACAAAAGTAATTCAGTTGGTCCTCCATATCTATATCCTCCATCTGTGGATTCAACAAACTGGATCAAAAATATATATTTTTAAATTATATCTATAATAAATATGTACAAACCTTTTTTCTTAACATTAATTCCCAAACAATACCATATAACAACTATTTATTGAGCATTACATTGTATTGGGTATTATAAGTAATCCTGAGATGACTTAAAATACACAGGAGCAGGTGCAGAGGTTGTATCAAATATTGTGCCATTTTATATAAGGGACTTGAGCATCAGATTTTGGTATCTACAGTGGGTCCTAGAATCAGTCCCCCACCAGATACTGAGGGATGACTATAGGTGTTCATATTTAAAATCTAACAGAAGGAAATTAAGAACTCACTTTTATTCTCAGTTAACGACTGTTAATAATGTGATATATGTCTTTAATATTCTCCATATTTTTGGAGCCAGGGTTGTGGCTCAGTGGTAGAGCACTTGCCTAGCATGCATGAGGCACTGGATTTGATCCCCAGCACCACATTAAATATCCTGGTGACTTAAAACCTTTGAGAAGATCCATATTTGATGTATTACTGAATGAAGAGTAGTTTTTGCAATAGGGATGTGCTAGTATGCACATCCCTATTGCAAATTTTAATTTCAATTGTGCTTTCATAATTTGCTTATATCTAGAACTATATCCGAAACTTAATGTAGGGAATAGCTCGAATTTTGTGTAGGTTCACAGTACAGAATTAAAGCTTATAATCTAAATTATATCTAATTGAGTTCTGTAGTCTTCCCATCCTGTGCTCCAGCTCTAGAGAACATTTTGAGAACATACATACAATCAGTCATTAACTTTTAAGAGCCTTCATCTGTAGTATAAGAGAAATCAACTGTAGTTCTTACACACAGCTTGTGCTCTAAAACAAAAAGTCTTGTTGGTAAAACATAAAGTAAAATAGGAACTAAGAGAAAGGGGAGAGAAGTGTCAGAGAATGTTATTTTACAGTGCATTATGAAAAACAGTAGGTCTTCAAAGATTGGATGTAGTTAGATGGAAAGTGCAAGTGATGAAATTCAGATAAGTTTGAAGAGCCTGAACAGAATAAGCAACTGTAGAAAGCGACTGTTCAGAAGAGTTAATAGGCTTGAGACTACCATCCTTAAAAAGACTTGCTTGCAATGTTGGCCCTCGACTAATGTCTAAGAACTTGGATTTTGGGGAGAATTTCCATTATTCTTTTGATATGAGAGGCTCACTTTGCCTGAATTCTGTGTGCAAACATTATGGTTTATGCCAAGCACCTGTTTTCCTTATAGGAGCCTAGAATTTTGATACATGCTAGGCTGAGACTGCCTATAGTAATAGCCCTTGAATACTAAATCTCTAGTAAATTTCTGTAGTAGACCACAGTTGGAATGTGTCTATCACCTTGTTGGTAGAGGAATTAAATGTGCCTATATGACTACACTGAGAAAGATTCCTCGGAATATTATACCTGGACTTTGCCCCTTGTACTTTTTTCCTCTGCTGATTTTGCATAACCTTGCACTCAAAAGTTTTGGCTGTATGACAGTGTACTTTGTCTTGTAAGTTCTCTTGGCAAAGTGTTGAACCCCTGAGGGTAATCTTATAACATAGATTAATAATCTTTTAACATATTCCTCTACTAACCTGATTGTAAAGACACAGGATTTTAAATCTGATATTGGCAAGAGGGAGCCATTATAGAACCATTATAGATGGAACACTGTTGTAGAACAATGACATGATAAAAATAATGATTTATACCTTTAGAACTGGAAGTATTTATAATTTTTCAACCCAGTTTCTTTCCTGTTTTTAGGGACACCAAGAAGACTGAATGGTATTAGAGTAATAGTTATGTTCAGAGTGGACTCAAAGATGTGAACAGGAGACTAGTTTAGGTGACTTTTGCAGTAATTTAGTTTTTTATTTTTTAATTGTCAGTGGATCTTTATTTTTATTTATTTATATGTGGAGAATTGAACCCAGCGCCTCACACATGCTAAGCAAGTACTCTACCACTGAGCCTCAAACCCAGCCTCAAAAATATTCAGTTTTGAGATGAGAAAAAGCTTTGACTTAAATACTGATATTTAGAATGAAAACCTTAACATGAAGCCGAAAGACATGTTGAAGGAAAAAATGATAGAGGGCTATCTGTTGCCACTACAGATGGAAAGTTTGGGTAAAGAAGGGAGAAAGGGTACAAAAGACTGCATTCCATAATTTTTTTTAGTGTTTTTAGTAGTTCACTAATATTCTGACTTTTCAGAACTAGAGTTCTTTGGGGCATGTTTCTCTATTCCATGCTCTAAGTATTTTTTCTGTTGTAATGAACATACTTATGTTTTAGAAAATGTGAGTAGGTGATTTATAATTAAAATTAATTCTTTCATTTGTATTTCCCTGTATTTCATTAATTCGCTCATTTTCTTTCTGAGAAAGAAAATCAAACATTCCATGCTATTTTGCTCTCTCTTTTGTCTTTTCTCCGGAAGTAGATTTATGACTTTCAGCCTGCTGAGAGGCAATATTCTACAATACAGAAAAGATTTTGATGTCAGACCTGGGTTTCATTTTAATTGGTGTATTATAGTTATATGTAATGATGGGATTTGTTGTTACATATTGGTACATTCACATAATACAAAATATAGCAATATAATTTGGCCCATATCACTCAGCATCATTTTCTCCCTCCCTCCCTTCTTCCTACTCCCTGGTCCTTTTCATCTACTTATCTCCCTTTGATTTTCATGATATCCCTGTCTGCCAACCTTTCTTTTCCTTTTTTCCTGTCTAGCTTATGAGAGAAAACATAATGCTTCTTTCCTTCTGAGTTTGGCTTATTTCACCTAATATGATTGTAAGTTCCATCCACTTTTGTGCAAATGATATAATTTCGTTTTTCTTATGGCTGAATTAAACTCCATTGTGTGTATAAACCACATTTTTGTTATCCATTCATCCATTGATGAACACCTAGGTTGGTTCATGGTTTGGCCATTGTGAATTGTGCTGTTATAAATATAGGTGTGCCTGTGTCACTATAATATACTGACATATTGATCCTTTTTATTTTTATTTTTTTGGTATTGAGGATTGAACCCAGAGGTACTTAACCTCTGAGCTACATCCCCAGTTCTTTTTATTTTTTATTTTGAGACATTGTAGGGCATCTAGGTTGCTTTCACAGTTTAGCTATTGTGAAAAGAGCTGCTATCAAAACATTGTTGTGGCTGTGTTACTATACTATGCTGATTTAAGTCCTTTGAGTATAGACCAAGGAGTGGGATAGCTGGGTCAAATGGTGGTTCCATTCCAAGTTTTCTAAGGAATCTCCATACTGCTTTCCAGAGTGGTTGCAGTCCAATTTGCAATCCCGAGAGTAACATATGAGTATGCCTTTTTCCCACTTCCTCATCAACACTTACTGTTGTTTGTATTCTTGATAACTGCCATTCTGACTCGTATGAGATGAAATCTTAGAGTAATTTTGATATGCATTTCTCTAATTACTAAATATGTTGAACATTTTTTCACATATTTATTGATCAAATGTATATATATCTTCTTTTGAGAAGTGTCTGTTCAGCTCCTTAGCCCATTTATTGATGGGATTGTTTGTTCTTTTGGTGTTAAGTTTTTTGAGTTCTTTATATATCGGAATATATATTAGTGCTATATCTAATCAGATTAGTGCTATATCTGATGTGCGTGTGGCAAGTTGCTTAGGGCCTCACTAAGTTGCTGAGGCTGGCCTTGAACTTGTAATCTTCCTGCCTCAGCCTTTCTAGTTGCTGGGATTACAGATCTGCCCCACCATGCCTGGCCTGATTTTGATTCTTTAGGGTAAATAACGAGGAGTGGTATAGTTGGGTCATAGGATGGTTCCATTTTAGTCTTTTGAGGAACATCCATATTGATTTCCAAATGGTTATACTAATTTAGTTCCTTTTTCTCCACATCTTCTCCAGCATTTATTATTATTTGTATTCTTGATGATTGCCATTCTGATAGAAGATGAAAACTCAGTGTAGTTTTAATTTGCATTTCTGCAATTAGCATGTATTCGTTGGCTATTTATATTTGTATTCCTTCTTTTGAGTTGATTCTGTTTAATTCATTTGCCCACTTATTAATTGGGTTATTTCATGTTTTTGTGTTAAGTTTTTTGGTGTTAAGTTTTTTGAGTTCTTTATATATTCTAGATATTAATCCTCTGTCAGAAGAGTAACTAGCAAAGATTTTCTCCCATTCTGAAGTTCTCTATTCACATTCTTCATCGTTTCCTTTGGTGTGAAAAAATTTTTAATTTGATACCATCACATTTATTAACTCATGGCATTATTTCCTGAGCTTTAGGAATCCTATTGAGAAAGCCATTGCCTGTGCCTATATGCTGGAGTGTTGGCCCCATGTCTTCTTCTATTAGATGCATAGTTTCTAGTTTAATTCCTAGGTGTTTGATCCATTTTGCGTTGATTTTTTTACAGGGTAAGAGATAAGTGTATAATCTCATTCTTCTACATATGGATAACCAGTTTTCCCAGAACCATTTGTTAAAAAGTCTGTCTTTTCTCCAAAGTATGTTTTTGGCATCTTTGTCAAGGATCAGATGACTATAGATGTATGGATTAGTCTCGTTGATCTATTTGTCTGTTCTTAAGAAAGTCCCATGCAGTTTTTGTTACTTTAACCCTGTACTATTATTTGAAGTCAGGTATTGAGATGCCTCCAGCATTGATTTTTTTTGGCTTAGAATTGCTTTGGCCATTCTCATTCCTATGAAGAATGTCATTGGTATTTTGATGGGGATTACATTGAATCTGAATATTGCTTATGGCAGTATGGTCATTTTAGCAATATTAATTCTGCCTATTCATGAACATGGGAAGCATTTCCACCTTCTGAGGTCTTCTTCAATTTCTTCAATGTTCTAGAGTTTTCATTGTAGAGGTCTTTCACCTCCTTGATTAGATTTATTCCTAGGTATTTAATTTTTTGAGACTATTGTAAATGGAATTGCTTTCCTGATTTCTTTCTCAATGGATTCATTGTTGGTATATAGAAAAGCTATTGATTTTTGTATGTTGATTTTGCAACCTGATGCTTTGCCAAGTTTGTTTATTAGCTCTAGAAGTCTTTTGGTGGAGTGTTGTTTTTTTTTTTTTTTTTTTAAATCTTCTATGTATAGGAGCACATCATCTATAAACAGTGATAATTTGACTTCTTCCTTCCTTTTTTTTTGAAGGAGATACCAGGGATTGAACTCGGGAGCATTTGACCACTGAGCCACATCCCCAGCCCTATTTTGTATTTTATTTAGAGACAGTCTCACTGAATTGCTTAGTGCCTAGCTTTTACAGAGGCTGGCTTTGAACTCGCGATCCTCCTGCCTCAGCCTCCTGAACCACTGGGATTAAAATTGTACACAACCATGCCCAGCTTCCTTTCCTATTTTTATCCCTTTATTTCTCTCTCTTGCCTAATTGTTCTGATTAGAATTTCTAGCACTATATTAAAATAGAAGTTGTAATAGTTGGCATCTTGTCTTGTCCCAGATTTTAAAGAAAATGCCTTCAGTTTTTTCCCCATTTACTATGCGATTGGCTTTGGTATTTTTATGTATAGCCTTTATGAGGTTGAGGTAGGTTCCTTCTGTCTCTAGTCTCTTCAGTGTTTTTATCATGAATGGGTGCTGAATTTTATTGATGGCCTTCTGTGTATCTGTTGAGATGACTTTATTTATGTGGATTTTGTTGTGTTGATTTCTGTATGCTGAAGTGTTGGCCCCATGTCTTCTTCTATTAGATGCATAGTTTCTAGTTTAATTCCTAGATAAGATGCAAAGAATTATATCCATTATGATCTGATAAGATGCAAAGAATTATACCAGTTTTTTTTTATATTTGTTAAGAGTTACTTTGTGGCCTAAAATATAGTCTCTTTTGGAGAAGGCTCCTTGAGCCACTGATAAGAAAATGAATTCAGCTTTGTTGGATAAAGTGTTTTGTAAATGTCTATTAACGTTCATTTGATTTATAATATTTTTCAGGTCCAAAGAGTCCTGAGTTTATATCTATATGACCCATCTATTGAGACAGATGTGTTGAAATCTAGTATTATTGTACTAGGGTGTTTCCTGAGATTAAATTTGATTTGTATCTCTTTTATGTAACTAGTAGCACCCACATTTGGGGTATAAACATTTATTATTATTATTTCTTCTTTTGGGATTGTTTCCTTTACCAGTATGAAATAACCTTCTTTGTCTCTTCTGATTAATTTTGGTTTGAAGTTTGCTTTTTCAGAAATGAGAGTAGTACTCCTCCTTGTTTTCATGCTCCTTTCATGTAATTTGTATGTAGAACAAGGTGTGCTGTTGTTGAGAGCCACAGCCGAAGGGGCCCCAGCAAACTTCCACCTGCCAGCAAACTTCCAGCTGCCAGCTGATGATTGGCTCACAGCGGCCCCAGCAACTTCTAGCTGCCAACTGATTGGCTCCTCTGCGGTGATGCTCATTGGGCTGTTTCCCTGCCCTTTCAGACCACGGAGCTGCTCATTGGGGGACTTTTTTGGCTCCGCCCACGCGACCCAGCCAATGGCCTCAAGAGCAGGAGGAGTGGGGGAGGTGGAGAGGCTTGTGGGAAGCCGGTGGTGGCAGTTGGGCTCTGAAGGTTTTTCCTGAGGAGCTGTGTGGTGTGGTGTGTGTGGTTCCAAAAATAAAGTTAGTTTCTTTTGACAAGTGGCTCCTGAATTGTGCCCAGCCAGATTGCGGCATGCTGTCTTTTGGCTGAGTTTAGTTCAGCCCCAGAGTCTCTACCTTGTTTACTTGTAGTGTCTCTGTAAGTTCCTACCACCTCATAGAATAGGGCCACAACATGGAACACTTCAAAAATTTACATATCATCCTTGTGCAGAGGCCATGTTAATCTTCTCAGTATTGTTCCAATTATAGTATATGTGCTCCTGAAGTGGGTACTCCACTGTCACTTTTATAAGCTAAATGTTCTTAAGTTATTAAATGCTTCTTGAATTTAGTTTCTTTATCTCTAAAATGGTGTTATTATACTTAAACATACAAGGTTAAGAGAAGATATAATAGTGTGTAAGGAACTTTGGGCCTGACTTATAGACTTTAATTAATACTCCTTATTGCATATTCCTAGGTATACCAGTCATGAGGACTCTAATCAAACTTGGACTCTAAACCTTTACACTAGTATGTATTTGGTTGTAATTGCCTTTCCCACCAACCAGAAAAGGTGCTGGAAGATTGTATAAGCCACATTGTTTTTTATACCTATGAGTTATATTTTTGTAAAAATGGCATCCCTCAATGAAGGAGTTATTTGCAATTAGTGTTATTTTCCTTGCCTGTCTCTCCTTTTCTTTCATTTCCAATTTCTTCCCTCATGGCCAATCTTCTTAAACTTTAATGTGCATATGAATAACCTAGAAAATATTTAACATGTAGATTCTGATTCAGAATGACTGCATGTTAACAATTTGTAGGAGATATTTGCAGATATGCCATACTTTTATAATAGGTATGTTCTGACAAAATTTATTTATTTATTTGTAGTTGTAAATGGACAGAATGCCTTTATTTTATTTGTTTATTTTTATGTGGTGCTGAAGATCGAACCGAGGGCCTCGCAGGTACGCTGGGCAAGCACTCTACCACTGAGCCCTCCAACAAAATTTTATGTATATTCACATTTTGGTTCTTTTGAGCAAATCATTTAAACTTTTTTTTTTTTTTTTAAATCTATTTATAATTCTCTTTGGTGCACACCTGTAATCCCAGTGGCTCTGGAGGCTGAGACAGGAGGATTGCGGGTTCAGAGCCAGCCTCAGCAACAGCTGTTTCCCTGTTTCTAAATAAAATACAAAATAGGGCGGGGGATGTGGCTCAGTGGTTGAGTGCCCCCTGAGTTCAATCCTTAGTACCCTGCTCCAAAATCTATTTATAACTTTCAATTGAAGTAAAATTGATTTATTTACTTTATTTAAGGCTCTTCAAGTAGCCTTAAACTTATTAAATTGATGGTTAGTAAATGGCTTTGTTGTTCATGTCATTTAGAATCTTCTAGCTTCAGAATGTCCTTCTGGGTGTTTCTTCTTTTGCATGGGACACAACTTCATGAAATTAAAACAGGAGCAGGTGTTGTAGGGAATGGTGAAAAGGGCATAGAATTTATAATGAAGGATACAAAACCAGGTTTGAATGATAGGTTTGTCTCTTCTGTGGGTACAATTTGTGCGGTGGTTAATATTGGTAATTGTAAACAATTAAAATGGTACCTCATGAGGTTTTGATAAGAATTAAATGTATAAATATGTTCAGAATCCTTGTGTGAGGCTTGAAAAGTACTCAATATAAATGTAATCTGTTATCTTGCTGCATCCGTTAAGCATCCTGTAAACTGTTGCATACTTAATGATTAGTAAATACAGAAGGCACAGTAGGTCTGGGGTTATGGCTCAGTGGTAGAGTGCTTGCGTAGCATGAGTGAGACACTGGGTTTGATCTCAGAACCAAATAAATAAATAGATAGATAGATAAAAATAAAATAAGGTATTGTGTCCATTTACAACTGAAAAAAATTATAAAAAGAAGAAGGCAGCATAATATAATTTTTAGGGCTATTATTCTAAAGACTTAATAAGAAGTTAAATTATACTTCTAATAATTAGCACCCACACACTTATAAATGTACACTTTTCTTTTACAGTTTCCAGTTTTAAGATAGAGGAGACTTGAACCAAGTTTGGAAACGCAGATGCTAGAAGAGGTGTACCTCTTTGATTATGTCAGAATTTTGAGAGTGACCATAAACAAAATTAGTGGATAAATGTTTGGGGAAATAATTGCAGAATGGAAGATGACATAGAAGAGTTGATTCTAGTAACAAAGGACTAATATAAATTATTTCAGAAGGGTTGAAAACAAAACAATTAAAAAATAAGGTTAAAGAATACAAACCAAGAATTTTACAGAACACACACACAAGCTAGGTATGGTGGCACACACCTGTAATTCCCATGGCTCTGAGGCTAAAGCAAGAAGATTGAAAGTTCAAAGCCAGCCTCAGCAATTTAGTGAGGCCCTAAGCAACTTAGACCCTGTCTCGCTCAGTGGTTGAGTGCCCCAGGATTTAGTCCCTGGTACCAAAAAAACCAAACAAACAAACAAAAACATATCTACATACCCAGCAAATGTGTAAATTAAGGCTCAAGCTCAATTATAGACAGGAAATGCAAATTAAAATAACATTGAGTATTATACCTGGTAGACTAGCAAAAATGAAAAAGATACATAATCTGTTTCTGACAGGCTCATTCAGTACTAAGTGTATATTAATTGGTTAAGCCTTTTTGAAAAGCAATCCTATAGTATCTTTTTTGTGTGTGTGTGTGTGTGTGCCAGGGGTTGAACCCAGGGAGACTTTACCATGAGCTTCCTCCTCAACCCCCCCCCCCCTTTTTTTTTTTTTAAATTGAGGTAGGGTTTTGCTAAATTGCATAGGGCTTCTCTAAGTTGCTGAGGTTGGCCTCCAACTTGTGATCCTCCTTCCTCAGCCTCCTGAGGTGCTGGGATTCCAGGCATGTGTCAACCATGTTCAGCCCAATAGTGTCTTTTTATTCAAATAAATATATCCTTTTTCCCCGTACTGACACAATAATGAAAAAAAAAAAGTAACTATAAGTAAGGGTACATATATATTTAAGGATGTTTGTAATAGCATTGTTTATATGGGAAAAGAAATCCCAAACCAAAAAAAACCTAGAAATGAGTGGTTGAATCATATTTTACAACCAGTAAGAGGTCTGATTTACACCTATACCATAGGAATTCCATTATTTGTTATGGAATGAGAAAACTAGTAGGCAGAAGTCTATAAGATGACAATATCTGATAAAACAGTGCCTTTCCTGCTTGTAAGTTTATTTCTATATGTCTTTTTAAATGATTACATAGAAAAGTTTATGAAAGAATTTATTTGTAAATATCAGTTATGTTGCAGGAGAATAAACAAAGCAAACCATGAGAAAGAGTGCATGTTCTGTGATTACATTTCTGTATTAATATATTACATATGAATTGTATGTAAGAAATGAAAAATGTGCTTTTTATCACAGAAAGATGGCTATAATTTGTTCTTGAAGAAAAATTTAAATTTCACATGTTACTTTGTGATAAAAGTTCTGTAATTCACACTTAAGAAAGAAAAAATTTTAAAAAAATATTTATTTTTTAGTTGTAGTTGGACACAATACCTTTATTTATTTGTTTGTTTATTTATTTATATGTGGTACTGAGGATCAAACCCAGGGCCTCACATGTGGTAGGTGAACACTCTACTGCTGAGCCCCAGCCCCAGGGAAGAAAAGTTTTCATAGTAAAAATTAATACAGAATTTTCCAGATAAGTAGGAAAACTTGAAAGTTAATTTTTTAAAAATTGAGTATTGATTTTAGTTGTCTGTAATACAACTTTGCCTTATATTTTAGGAAGCTGAAGATGATGGACATAACAACAGCCTTCTTCCTCAGGTTATTCAGTGTTTTGCATGTCCAAGTTGCTTTCTTCTTTTTAGCAATAAGGATGACTGTCTAAAGCATATGTCTGGAAAGAACCATTTCCACCAAAGCTTTAAGAATCATTTCCATCAAAGCTTTAAACTGGGCGGTATGTTAATATCTTCTGCTGCAAATTATTAAACCACATTAATGTTACGTAACTAATTTATCATACTTCTTTACCATTCTTTTTTTCTTTTTTGGGGGGGTGAGGAGGAGTACCAGGGATCGAACCTAGGGGGGCAGTCAGCCAATGAGCCACATCCCCAGTCCTATTTTATTTAGAGAGAGGGTCTCAATGAGTTGCTTAGCACCTCACCTTTGCTGAGGCTGTCTCTGAACTCACGATCCTCCTGCCTCAGCCTCCCAAGCAACACCGCACTCGGCTTCTTATACCATTCTTTATGTTGCTTATTTTCCTATTAGTTTTAAAAACTATGAAAGTGAAAGATTTTCATTTGAATTCTTATTTTTAATAAAGATTCTCAATATTTATTTGAGTAAGGATTGCTTTGAGGAGGACTACTTTGAAGAGTGAAGAAAACTTGGAAAGAAAACATTTATTCAGTATATATGTTATATTCATGATATCTTGGAAACTGGGTATTTCTCTACATTTTATGCTCAATTTCTAATTTGAGTATAGGGTATCTCTTGTATTTAAGGCTAGAAAGTGACTTCCCTTATAATTTCATCTACATTGTTTTACTTAATTCAACTGATGTTGAGAAAGGGAAAGGGGAGAAAGATTGGATCATTGTATATTCAAATGACTTTGCAAGTTATCATTTATTTTGTCTTTCAGCTGACAAGGGAATAGCACATCCAGTGTCATTTCCATCTTATGCAAAGAAACTTTTGATCTCTCTGTGCAAAGATGTTCCATTTCAAGTAAAATGTGTGGCTTGCCACCAGACACTGCGTTCTCATATGGAGCTCACTGCCCATTTCAGGTTGGTACAGTTCTAGTCTTAAGCTGTTAGGATATCCTTATGAGCTGTTCATCAGTGGGAGGATTCGAGAAATACTTTCCTATTCATGTTTTTCTACTTTTCAAATAAGAATATACATTTTCTTGGAAATTAACCAAATTTAGCATAGTGAGAGAAAGGTGTAGCTTGGTGATAAAGCACTCTAGGTTCAATCTCCAGTACTGCCAAAACAAACAAAACCACTTATTTTTTTAAAAAATATTATTTTAGTTATAGATGGATAGAATATCTTTGTTTACTTTTGTGTGGTGCTAAGGATTGAACCCAGGGCCCTACATGTTCAAGGCAAGTGCTCTACCACTGAGCTACAGCCCTGGCCCAAAACCACTAATTTTTTAAGGTGTCTTATAGTATCACATTTTTTTTAAAGCCCTTTTCAGCCAGGCTCGGTGGCATATGCCTATAATCCCACGGCTCGGGAGGCTGAGGCAGGAGGATCGTGAGTTCAAAGACAGCCTCGGCAAAATCAAGGCACCAAGCAACTCACTGAGAATCCTATCTTTAATAAAATACAAAATTGGTCTGGGGATGTGGCTCAGTGTTTGAGTGGCCCCGAATTCAATCCCCGGTTTAAAAAAAAAAAAAAAAAAAAGCCCCTTTTATTTATAGTACAACTGAAGTACTTAACAGATGAAATGGAATGATATCTAGGATTTACTTCAAAATAATTAACTTGTGGAGGTTAGGAATATAAATCAAACATGACTGTTATTATGATAACTACTAAAAGCAGGTTGTAAAAGTTACAGTGGTGGTCTTTATACTATTCTCCCTACTTTCATGTATAACTTAAAAAAATTACATTGTAAAGACAAAGCAAAAGCATATTGGAATCCTCCTTCATTACTCAATAAATTTAGCCTATCACTGAGACTTAATCTTTCACATGTGTATGATATTTTCCAGTTAACTTAAAGCCCAGGCACTATTTTAACCCTGTCACCTCCCATTCACAGAACACATACACAACTTAGAACTATTAGCTTGTAATTTGTTTATCAGTTCTCATGTTGATGGACATGTAGGGTTTCTTTTTGCAGTTTATAGCTATTATGAAAAAACTGCTAGGAATATTTTACACAAGTCTTTTTGTAGATATATATTTTCATTTCTCTTAGGTAAACATGTAAGAGTGGAATTGCTGAGTAAAAAGTAGATATATATTTAACTTTATAAGAAATGATTAAATATTTTCCCAAAGTAGTTGTACCACTTTACATTTATACGAGCAAGGTATGAAAGTTCTAATTTCGTGCTTGCCAACATTTCCTTTTTACCTATTCTTATGTTTCATTGTGATTTTAATTATCAAGTTTTGTTTTGTTTTGTTTTGTTTTGTTTTTGATGACAGATGTTGAGCACTAATTGCTTATGAAAAGTCTGTTGAAGGATTGTGCCTATTTTAAAAATAGGATTGTTTGATCTTTTAGTAGTGAGCTGGGGTTCTTCATATATACAAACTTTTGTCAAATTTCTATTTAGATTATGGGACTTTCTAGAATTATATGTGTCATGGTTTGGAAATGGTTGGTACCACAAAGGTTCATGTGCTGGAAGCTTGGTCCCCATTAATGGTATTGAGAAGTAGTAGAACCTTTAAGAAGTAAGTAGGTTATGAGTGCACCGCCCTGAGAGGAGATTGATGCCTGTTTCATGGAGAAGGTAAGGTCTCATGGGACTGGATAAGTCATCCTGAGAGTGGGTTGTTGTAAAGCAAGGCCTCTTCTACATGCACCTGCTGTCCTCTCTCACAGATAGATGTTCCTGCCTTTGCTAGATGCAGAGATCTTGAACTTCTCTGCTTCCAAAACTGTGGGTTAAGTAAATCCCTTTGTAATAAGGTACTCAGCTTCAAGTATTTTGTTATATATACATAAAGACAATACAAATATTTTTTTAGTTGTAGATTGACATATTTTTTTTAATTTATTTATCTTTGTGTGGTGCTGAGGATTGAACTCAGTTCCTCACAGATGCAAGACAAGCACTCTACCACTGAGCTACAACCCCAGCCCTCAAATATTCTTGAATATATTTTCCCAGTCTATTATTTGTATATTCATATTATTAATTATATCTTTTGAAGAACACACTCTCTTAACCTCATTGAGTATAATTTGTGTTTGCCTGTTCTTGCTTCAAGAATATATTCTATTTTATTTTGGGGTTGTACTGGGGATTGAACTTAGGGACACTGAGCCATATCCCCAGCCCTATTTTGTGTTTTATTTAGAGGCATGTTCTCACTGAGTTGCTTAGCACCTTGGGTTTTGTGAACCTGGCTTTGAATTCTCGATTCTCCTGCCTCAGCCTCCAGAGCTGCTGGGATTATAGACATATGCCACCACACCGGCTTTTTAAAACAATATTAACATTTAAAGGTATAGATTTCCCTCTAAGCACTGTGTTACCTGCATTCTATAGATTTTGATAAATTATGATTTCTTTTGCATTCAGTTAAAAATATTTTATTTTTTTCTTAAATAATTAAAAATAGTTATTGTATGAGTTGGCAATTTCCACTTCTAGAGATACAGCCAAAAAAAAAAATGAAAACATAGGTCCATGCAAATAATTTATGTTTGTTTGAAGCAGCATTATTCATGATTCTTTCAACTGACAAAGAAAATGAGGCATATCCATACAATGGAGTATCATTTGACTTTTAAAAGGAATGAAATACTGTGCATGCTACAACCCAAGGAACCTTGAAAACATGCTAAATGATATAAGCCAGTCAGAAGAGTCCATTTACTATATAATTTCATTCATATAACATTCCAGAATGGGGAAATTCACAGAAACGGAATGTAGTTGCACAGGGCTCAGTGATTGTTTTGGGGTTGGGAAGCATTAGGGTGAAAAGGATAGATACAGTGTGTGGAATTTCTTTTTGATGTGATATAGTGTTCTCAAACTAATAATGGTTGTGCATATTTATTATTGAATTTTGCTCTTTAGGCAAGCATATTCCTGATGTAAAATTAATCAGGTAAATACAAGGTTATCTACGGTCTTATGTTAGTATTCCTCCAAATAGTTTTAATTGCTTGGAGAGTCAATTTGTTTGTCTGATAAAGGTGATAAGGTCATGTATCAGTGCATTTGATTCCGACTTTAATTTTCTTGTGTTTACTTGGATATTTTTTAATCTTCTGATTCTAGTTTTAACTTTTTGTGTATGGGTTAGAAATAGATAATACTTAGGTACTTTGAGATGATACAGTATCATTAAATTTCCTGTATCCTTATTGAAAAATATGTATCAGTATTTATATGTTAGTTATTTAAAAATACCTGTCATAAAAAGCAAAAATGGTATATTTGGAAAATTCTTACAAAGGAATGTTTTGTTTCGTTTTAATCCAATTTAGGGTTCGTTGTCGTAGTGCTGGACCTGTAGCTATAGCTGAGAAAAGCATTACTCAGGTTGCAGAAAAATTCATATTAAGAGGCTATTGTCCAAATTGCAACCAGGTCTTTATGGATGAAACCAGCACCCTAATTCACAAGCAGAATTCAGGACACAAAATCCGAGTCGCTAACTCAGTCCAAGAATCAGTCTTACTATATTGCCACAGTAGTGAAGGGAACAGACCTCCTTCTGACTTGAATTTATTAGATCAACCACAGCTTTCATCACTTAAAAGAACTATGTCTACTAAAGAATCTAGCTCACAGGATTGCAGCATGATTCCAAAAAAGAAGATGAATTTAGAAGATAAAAGGCATGAAGGTGTGGTTTGTGTCCAGAAAGAAAGGTCAGTAATTAAAACCTGGTTTTGTGAATGCAATCAGCGATTCCCAAGTGAAGATGCAGTAGAAAAGCATGTTTTTTCAGCAAACACAATGTGTTACAAGTGTGTGGTCTGTGGAAAGGTGTGCGAAGATTCAGGGGTCATCCGTTTACACATGAGTCGTATTCATGGAGGGGCACATTTAAATAACTTTCTTTTTTGGTGTCGGACATGCAAAAAGGAGTTAATGAAGAAAGATACTATCATGGCACATGTGACTGAATATCATAATGGGCACAGATATTTTTATGAGATGGATGAGATACAAGATGAAACTTTGCCATCATCCTCTATGGTGAATAATTTGGCTGCTAACAAACCTCCTTCAGCTATTACTGTTGATCATATCCCAGCAAATAGCCCTCCAAGAGGCAAATGGCAATGCCAAATTTGTGAAGATATGTTTGATTCCCAAGAATGTGTGAAAAAACACTGCTTGTCTTTGGCAAGTCACCAATTTCATAGATACAGCTGTGCCCATTGCAAAAAGACTTTTCATAAGATAGAAACCTTATACCGGCATTGCCAAGATGAACATAACAATGAAATAAAGATTAAATACTTCTGTGGACTCTGTGATCTTATCTTTAATGTGGAAGAAGCATTTCTGAGTCATTATAAGGAGCACCACAGCACAGATTATGTGTTTGTGTCAGAAAAAACTGAAACTTCAATTAAAACTGAGGAAGATTTTCCAGTTATAGAGACCGGTATCCTGTTAACCTGTGGTTGCCGTGAGAGTTACATCTGTAAAGTCAACAGAAAGGAAGATTATGGTAGATGTCTTCAAATCATGCTAGATAAAGGTAAACTATGGTTTCGCTGCAATTTGTGTTCAGCAACAGCACAGAATTTAGCCAGCATTAACTCTCATATCCTTCAAGTACATGGAGAAGAAAAGAGGGATAAAGAGGAGCAGCAGTATGTAATCAAATGTGGCATTTGTACCAAAGCATTTCATAATCCTGAGAGTGCTCAGCAGCACTTCCATAGAAAACATGGCTTCTTACAGAAACCCAGCGTGGCTCATTTTGGATCTGAAAAAGGGAGCACATACAAGTTTACTGCCAGTGCCCCACGTACAGAGAAAAAACCAAAACAGGCAGTGAGTTGTCCAAAAAACTCAGACATCGAGAAAGGAGCTGAAAATGACCTAAGCTGGCAGAATATAGGTATGGCTTTACAATTCTGCACATTTCACATAGTAATATAAAAACTTGTATGCAGTGCATCCACCATTTTTGTGAAAGTTAAAGATTCAGTTTTGAAGTAAGAAACAGGATGATACATCATTCACTTAATTACTGCAGCATATACTTTTTGGGGATTTGTATTCCTACTACTCCCTTCATCCACTTTCTAAACTTAAGAGGGGGGAGAGTGTTGGCTTTAAATAATACATATTTTAGATCTTGTTTCTTTTACAAAAGGCATGGGATTTTCAGAAAAAGGAAGTTGATAAATTTTCTGAAAGATTTGAAATTCTGAATCTTACTATCATTTAGATTTTTCAGTACCATTTATTTAGATTCATTAAAAAATAAAATAGATTAAATTATTTTTATTGTCTGGCCTTTTGTTTAAGTATGAGAAATCTTAAAGGCAATTTCAGCATTTATATATTTTTGTTGCAATTTATTTGAAAGCAAAGCTTTAACATACAGCTAAAATAGCAATTAGAAGTAGAATTAAAAGTGGTAGAAACTAGAGATAAATTGAGATATGAATCCCCTTGTTTATACATATTCTGAACTTTGTTTCTTTCATATTATAGGATTCAGTAAGTAGTATAGTGATTTGATTTTGTTTAGAAGTTTAAGCGCCTGTTGTTTTAGAGTATAATTTTAAGTCTGTAGCCTTTTAAACAAATATTAGTTCATGGTGATTTACATAATGGATAGTGGAGGCGATGAGAACATGTGAAAATTTTGGCTTATAAAATGTTTTTGTGAACCATTGCATTATTGTTTATTTGTTTATTTTTAGAAACAGTCTGTTTTGCTCAGGCTGATCAAACTTGTGGGCTCAAGTGATCCTTCTACCTTAGCCTCCTGAGTAGCTGGGACTACAGGTGTGCACCACCACACCCAGCTATGAACCACTGAATTTTTATAGGTTTGCACACATAAAATCAACATTACCTTTTTTTATCATGGCACGTTTTCAGTAAGAAAGAGTTAAATCGTGTCCAGCATAGTCAACTCTACTACTCTAGATAGTGAAAATAATGGTCACACCATTTTATGTTTTTATGTTTGGCTTTTGCTTTTCTCAGTAATTTTGCATTAATCTATCTTTGATAAAAGATGACTAATATATAAATATAGAATTATTAAGAACTTGAAGATATAAAGTGGCTTGGAAATGGAAGGGGATGGTAGTAGTATATTTGAAGAAAACTCTATTAGGCAGAGTAAAAACTTCATTTTTAAGATAATTTAATATTTTAAAGTCTGCATTACTAATACTGGAAACAGGAAGTTCTTGTCAAGGTAAAAGAGTATGAAATAAGGGAAAGGAGAGAGAGAGAGAATGAGGGAGAATGGAAGGAGATGAAAGAATTTGAGAGAACCAAGAAAGATATATCTATGATTAAAGGTATTAATGGGCAATTACCACCTGTTTCTACCACTGCTTTATGGCAATTGGGTTGTAGGTTATCTTATTTCTGCTCTCCAGGGAATTTTCTATTCTTTCCTTTCCTTTTCTTTCCTCTTCTTTCTTTTGAACCTAGGGGTTCCTTAGCACTGAGCTACATCCCCAGCCCTTTTTATTTTTTATTTTAAAACAGGTTCTCACTAAGTTGCTGAGGCTGGTTAGAACTTGAAATCCTCCTGCCTCAACCTCCCAAGTCACTGGGATTACAAACATGTGGCACCATGCTTGGCTTTTTAGGGGATTTAATCTTAGAGCCAGGGGGCTCCTAATAAATCAGTCTAAATTAGGAAAAAAAGCAAATTCTAGTGGCAAGGACATTCTTGCCAGTCACCTTGAAATTTTATTTTGGTGGATGGTGTGAATTGTAAGTTCTTGGTTATATACTGTTGACACTTGATTTTCTAGTACATTGATTTGTTTAAAACTTTCTTTTATGAATGACTTAAATAATAATAAATAATAATAAAATGACTTATTATTTTTTTAAATCAAAGAAAGATATTTATAAAATATATAATCAAGTATTTTAAGCATAAACCAATACCATGTATAAATTTGAATTACCTTAAAAGTTTTAGATAGATGAATTAATATATAAAATTAATTATTTTGCCTGTTAGGCCTGTAATATCTTTTAGACTGAGAAAATAGAATGTTTATAGCAGATTCTTACTAAATTCATGTTAATGTTTCTGTATTCTCAGAGGAAGAAGTTGAGCTTCCAGATTTGGATTACCTGCGAACCATGACTCATATAGTCTTTGTAGATTTTGATAATTGGTCAAACTTTTTTGGTCATCTACCAGGGCATCTTAACCAAGGAACATTTATTTGGGGCTTTCAAGGTATGATCAATAAGGAAAACATGTGAGATAACCTCTCTCCATAATGATTTCTTTTAAGAAATTCCATAGAACCTTCCTGAATATAACATAATTTGAATAGTGTTACTTTGCATTATAGTTAACTTTCCTAGAATATTTTTCTTTTTACATGTCTTTATGGTAAACATTAGCTCTTTTTGGTGACCCAAAGTTTATAAATCTTTTTTGGGGGGTGGGAGCAGCGGCTACTAGGGATTATACTGAGGGGCACTTGACCACTGAGCCACATCTCCAGCCTTATTATGTATTTTATTTATTTATTTATTTTAATTTTTTTTAGTTCTACATGGGCACAGTATCTTTAGTTTTGTTTATTTTTATGTGGTGCTGAGGATTGAACCCAGGGTCTCACGCGTGAGAGGCGAGTGCTCTACCGCTGAGCCACAACTCCAGCCCCTTATTTTGTATTTTATTTAAAGACAGGATCTCACTGAATTTCTTAGAGCCTTGCTAAGTTGCTGAGGCTGGCTTTGAATTTGCACTCATTCTGCCTTAGCCTCCTAAGTTGCTGTGATTACAGGCGTGTGCCACTGTGTCTGGCAATATACATCTTTTGATACAGAGTAAAAAAGATTTTATTCACCACCTATAATGTGCCAGACTCTACTGCTTGATACAAACACGGATACTGATTATTATTATTTTTTTAAAATACAAGGAAACAGACTGAGAAGTTTATTATTTTTTTAAAGTGATAACTAATAAAAAGCAGTAAGCTTTTGAGCTTCCGTCTCTTACCTATAGAACTAGTGTTATTTCCAACATGCCACAACTGCCTCTTCAGTTCATCCTTCCTTTCTTAAGTATGTACCTTCATCTAAATCTCTTTATAAACCAAACCACGGACCAGACCTGAGGGAGATGATTTTGGGTTTGCATAGCTTTTAGTATAGTGAGTATCTAATATAGCTTATATTTGAGAGGAAATGGCTTATAAAGAGGATGATTGGGATTAAAGATAGAAATATACTGCCCTATATAAATTAGCCAGTATAAAGTTTTATTAGGTCTAGCTTTCCTGATTGCTCATCATTTCTGTCCACTGCCCATCTGTGTCATGTTTGTAAAAAACATTAATTTGCATTCATGTAGAATAATGCCTTCAAAGAATTTTCACACATATTACTTTAGATTTTATTTAACATCCCTGTGAATTTTCACACGAGTAGGCAGATCAGGGAATTTGGCCTACATTTCCAAGATTTTAAAGTAACAAGATGGTGATGCCTATACAAGACCTGCGTTCCCCACATTCTATCTAGTACTTTCTCTCTAGAAAAAAAAAAAAAGTTTAGTGTTTCCCTTGATACAGTTTTTAGTCTTTTCCTCCTGTTTGACTGTCATTTTACCTTTTCTAAAATTATTAGGAGGAAACACGAACTGGAAGCCTCCACTCAATTGTAAGATCTATAATTACTTGAACAGAATTGGATGCTTCTTCCTTCATCCTCGCTGTAGTAAAAGAAAAGATGCTGCTGATTTTGCCATATGTATGCATGTGAGTCATTGTTTAATTCAAAATGTAATGTGAATCCAGGATCCACTTGAATTTTTTTCCCATTTGAACTGTATGTAATGTCAGTATAGATCATTCTTCAGTACTATATTTTTGAATGAAACCTATGTCAGGTTCTACTTTTGACTACTGTGAGAGTAGAGGCCTGTGGCATGTTGTTTATTGCTATATCCCCCAATTCCCAGCAGACCCTCAACTATACATAGTAGATCTACCTTCATTATTTATGGAATGAGTGATTGAGATGATACTGTACTTTATTTATGCTAAGTTACTTCACATTTGTATTTCTGACATTCAGAGACACTGTTCACAGTCACTGTTGATTGAGATAGAATTTTCATTTACATCTGTCTCTGCCAGTCACCTAGAGAAACCACTGACCTAGGGCCCATTGTATATTAAATTCTCTACTAGAAACTTTGTCACACTGATAATGTGAACGTATTGATGTTGATTTATTAATGTGAAGGTAAACCACAAGAGATTAAACCATAAGAGATTTCCTTTCCTTCTATCCAGTGCCAAGATTGAATCATGCAAATTACCTTGCTTCCCTTTCTCTATTATGGATTTATTTCTTATTTTCCCTTACATTGAGTGTGTAGTCCTTTGGTGTTACTGCTTTATGTGGATCCTCCTGTCGGACTTCATTTTGGCCTTTTCTTTTACCATGGTTGTATAAATGATGGCATCTTATATTTGATTCTTTTTACATGTCTTTATGGTAAACATTAGCTCTTTTTTTTTCATATTTCATTTATGAAGACGTAGGCTAGGAAATAAGCTTAATGTGCTTTTTTAGATATGTGAAGTAGATGTAACTTGATTTGAAACTCATATTGATTTTTACAACCTATGCCATTTGTTCCAACATAGGCTGGCCGTCTAGATGAACAACTACCCAAGCAAATTCCTTTCACCATCCTCTCAGGAGATCAAGGTTTTCTGGAGCTAGAGAATCAATTTAAGAAGACTCAGAGGCCAGCTCATATACTAAACCCTCACCACTTAGAGGGAGATATGATGTGTGCCTTGTTAAATAGCATTTCTGATACCACCAAAGGTATGCAGCTGCAGTCACAGTGCAAACCACCCAAGAGGAGGAGACTTCACTGCTGAGAGAAACCAATAAACTGCTGTCCTCTAGTGAACTTTTGCCTGTTTATAAACCTTCATGTTGTCATACTTCTATCTTATTTATCTTTTCCCTATTTCCCTTTAATTCTTTAGTGTTTTAGAAGGACAATAATTCACAGTAATTTTCCATAGCCTTTTTTTAAAATCTAGTAGATAAAAAAACCATACTCATGGGCTGGGGTTGTGGCTCAGTGGTAGAGCATTCGTCTAGCACATGTGAGGCCCTGGATTCGATCCTCAGCACCACATAATAAATAAAATTAAGGTATTGTATCCAACTACAACTGAAAAATAAATATTAAAAAAATCATCTATATAAAATATGTAGTTATAGGTTGAAATATTATAATTTTAGAAACTTCAGAATTCAGATCTTTGTTTCTGAAATTTCAGATTTAGCTTCAGTTATATCTATATATTTATTGTGGTGCTGGGGATTGAACCCAGGGCCTTGTGCATGCTAGGCAAGCATTCTACCAACTGAGCTGTATCCCCCAGTCCCTTTCTATTTTTTATTTTGAGACAAGGTCTTTAAATTACTATGATGGGTCTCCAACTTGCAATCCTCCTGCCTCATCCTCCTGAGTCACTGGGATTATAGCTACCATGCCTGTTGGTACATCCTATCTTATTGCTATAACTCATTATTATGAAATTGAAAGGAATGCTAATGATGGCTAGTTTTACTTCTCATTTAGGGATTCAGAAGATTTGGTTCCCCCCACACACACCTCCCCAGTACTGGGAATCAAACCCAGGGTCTTTTTAAAAATGTTAATTTTGAGACTGGGTTTGCTAATTTGGGCCATCTGGTCTCCAACTTGCCATCCTCCTGCCTCAGGCTCCCAAGTGGCTGGGATTAAAGGCATGCACCATTATACCTGACCACATTCAATTTTTCATAATTTCTGAAATAAATATGGGAGAATGAAAACAATAAAATAATAATTTTTACTTCTCCTAATAGTTTGAATTCATAAATGAAATTTGAAGATATTAATGAATGATTAAATAACAAATAGTGGCTACTTTTTGGCATTTTGTTTTATGCCTTTAAATTTTCCAACTCTGCTTGCTTTTCAGTTATTTTTTTTCTTTTAATATATTTGGAACCATATTTTAAATTGAAAGTCCATTCTGAAGAATCTTGCTCTTTTCACTAATAACAGTGGATCAATACACTTTTGCAAAATTGAGAATTGGTAATCTACTTAGCACAACTATATTCTTTATCAAAGTACTGATGCAAGGTTATAAAGGAAAATGACCTCTTACATGTTTATGTTACATGTTAGTGCTGAATATTATCTTCCTGTTCTGCATTTTTCATTTTAATCCACTTAAAAAAATTTTTTTTTAGTTGTTGATGGACCTTTATTTTATTTATTTATATGTAGTACTGATAATCAAACCCAGTGCCTCACATGTGTTAGGCAAGCACTCTACCACTGAGCTACAATCCCAGCCCCTCCTCCACTCTTTATATATTGGTTTCCTTTTTATAAAAATTATTTTCTTCCATTCTTTTATCACCCTTTCCTTTATCCTCAACAACATAATATTCTATATTCTATAAAATACTTTTATAAATATTCTGTAAAATACTTAAATTTTTACCTTTTCCACACTAGGCCAACTTCCTTTTCCTTCTCTTATGCTGCTTCTTTGGGGAACATTTCTTTTTAAATTTATAATGTAAAACCTGTTATGAATTTCCCTCTATTTCTGTTTAACTTGAATGAGAGCTGTATATGAGAAGGCCTGCATGGATACATTAGGGTTGGAGGTAAAATATGGTTTATTAATATGCTCATTAAGCCCTTCTGAATGTATTCTATTTTTTATATATATA
>NW_025999982.1:23532384-23645613 GCF_001458135.2 Marmota marmota marmota
TTTTAATATTTTTTAGTTACAGATGGACACAATACCTTTTTTTTTTTTTAATTTATTTTTATGTGGTGCTGAGGCTCAAACCCAGTGCCTCACACATGCTAGGCAAGTACTCTACCACTGAGCTATAATCCCAACCCACTCTATGTACTCTTTATCATTCATATGTAGTACTTATTTGAATATACTGCTTTTTGAAAACACATGTATATTTTATTCTGAATTTTTGTGAAATGCAGACATCGTCCAATACATAAAGAAGGGCATGGGTTTTGAGTGCTAACTTTGCTACTTCCTAGCAGTGTGATTTCAGGCAAGATACTTAACTTTTTCAGAATCTCATTGTTTATATCTTTCTGGTTATAAGAATTAGTGATCTATGTAAAATGTCTAGCACAGCATATAAAGCACTCTATGGGCTCAACAAATGGTAGCTCTTTGTATTAGTACTATCATAAAAAGAAAATAAGACTCCTCGCCACTACATTTTATGTATGCATTTTTAGTTGTTGGTGGACATAATACCTTTATTTTTATGTGGTGCCAAGGATCGAACCACCTCACACATGCCAGGTGAGCGTTCTATTACTGAGTCACGGCCACAGCCCACCTCAGCCCCAGCCTTAACCACTACATTTTTAAAGTAATGAAAATAATTAAGTGCTTGAAGAAGTGTAGTATCTTTAAAACAGAAGATTTTACCTTTACCTAGATTTAAGGATCAAATGAATAATGCTTTCAAAACTCTAAAATTAAAAAAAAAAAAAGTTATATGAAAACAGTATATTCAAAGTTTAGTTATCTGAATCAATATCAAAGTTTTTCTTTATTCCATCATTTTTCCTAGTAAATGCTTTGTGAATGGTAGAATAATAGTTTGTAATGGAGTGGTATTTAATATATATTTTGGTATTTTAAAAATCTTTCAGTGTCCACTAATCATTTTATTTATTTACTTACTTATTTAGAGATGTGGTGTCTCACTATGATGTTCAGGCTGACCTTGAACTCTGGGGCTCAAGTGATTCTCTTGGCCTCACCCATCCAGGTAGCTGGGACTACTGGTGTATTTCCCCATGCCTGGCTTCACACTAGTTTTTCTCACTGGGTCTTTAGATAGTTTTGGTCACCACAAGAATGCCAGAATAACTCCTTGCATGTAGTTTAGCATTGGTGTTCTTGTCTTCCGATTTGACAGTTTGTTAAAGGCTTTGTGGTTTTGGGGTGGGATACTGATATCTTTTTGAGAATCAGATGAAAGTTTTCTTACTCCCCAATAAACAGCCTGTATATACAACATTACTTAAAATTTCAGGGGATTTGTGGTCTCAGCATTCCTGTTTACTAACCAACAAACAACTCTCATCTTTCAGGATACAGGGAGAAGTTGATGTTGTATGTAACAGTGAGAAGTTCTCTCATACTTACTATTACACAGACAGTCTGGTGATTTTACATGTTTTTAAATTTTTCACTAGAGCATAAAGAAATGATACAAGTTTGTGTTTCTTATTCTGAGTTTTCAGAAAGTTAGACTGGATATTCCTGTGTAATCAGAAAGAATCTGTGGGATAGTGTCATGAGGATCAATGGTCATGAGATATCTTATACTTGGAGAGTTTAGTCTTTGCCTCTTTTCTGTTAATTGAAAAAATTTCAGGAGATACTTAGTAAAAATAGAGATATTTGGAGTAGCTTTTCTGTATATTGAGTTCTAGTCATTTGACACTAAGGCATTACTTTTTGTTGATAGGGAAGGGAAAGGTAGATAGTTTTACTATGGTATTTTTTTTTTTTAGGCGTCTGACTTGCTTACATCAAGTAAATCAGTATTAGGTGAACCTTTAGAGAAAGTTCAAGGTTTGGTTGTGTCATGGGTTTTGCTGTATTTTTTCTCTAAGCTCTTCAGTGTTCCAGTTACCAACATTTTGATTATAGCTGTGATAAATAGTATAAATCCTTTTAAAGACATATAAAAATATCCAGTGATCTGTCCTTAATTGATCCTTTGGCGGCCTTATCCTTCATCAGTTCTTTTATTTTTTTCAATTTTATTTTTTATTGCAGTCATTTGCACTTTCTTAAAACTTAGCAAATACAATGGATCCTTTCTGGTAATCCTTATCAGAGGAGCCAGGTAGACTTTGCTTTAGACCTTTTACATTTTATTCACAAGTACATCTTCCTTCTAACTTAAGTCTCATGTTTCAGAGTTGGGGATATAACTTGACATTTTAATAGTCAGTTTTAAAGAGACATGAACTAAACTTTATTGAGGACATATTATGTGCCAGCCAACATGCTTGCTCCTTTTATAGTTGTTTAAACATTTAAAGGTATTTAAACACTTTTTTTATTTTTAATTTTAAATTGTTATATATGACAACAGAAAGCATTACAATTCATATTACACTTATAGATCACAATTTTTCGTATCTCTGGTTGTATACTTTAAACACATTTTAAGAGCTTCTTCCATGTGTTTTTAAATCCTCTTTGCATTCTGTGAGGTAGGATATGTTACATTACCCCATTTTACAGATGAGGAAATAGAGGTTCAGAGAGTTTAAATAACCTATATGTGACCATGCAAGTGCTTTTTATCAGTATTAACTGCTATGGGTAAAGCTTTCATTGACAGACTTGATTTCATGATGTAGAAATAACCACCCAGTGTGAATTAGTGATACTTACCATGTCCATGAAGAGTGAAGATAATGAGAGATGTTCTGCCATAGTCTTAACAACATTGCAGAATTAATATTAAGATATTAAACATTTTTTTAAAAAATAACATTAAGGAACCTGATATTTTGGTGAGAAGATAAAATTATTTGGTTGTTGGGAGTTCTGATACTTTTAAAAGTAAACTAATTAAATGTCCAGCATAGGTCAAGGAAAATGATTAGCAGTGTTACTCTCATAATTAAACCAACATTTCTGTCTTTAGAGGCTGGGCAGGATATTGGCCAAGAACTTTAAGCACTACAGTGAGCTATTTCATTAGTACAACATGCAGTTCTAAAAAATTCACTAGAAATCCCCTTCCATTATATCTTCCACCTTTACTCACTGTAAATGTTTCAAAATAAGTACAAGTTAGTATAGTCAGTATTTGCCCCGGGTAAGGAATTTGTTGACACAGGAGCAATTTTGTTTGTTCTTTTTTTCTATTTTTAAAATTGGTTCATTATACTTGTACATAGTGATGGGAATTTTTATATTCATACATGCAAACAATATAACAGTATAATCTAGCTAATATCACAAGAGCACTGTTAATTAAAACTGTGGTGTTTTCTCCATACAGATGATTTTCAAAATACAAAAAAAAAAAAACTTTGTCACCATTTTTAATACTCTTTGGTAAGCATTAAAAAAATTAAACCCCTGGCTAAATGATATAATACTAATGAACTGTAACTAGTGAGCTTGGATATGAAAGAAATCATTGAAAACAATATTGTTTGAGAATATGTAATTTATGGTGCAATAACTTTTTCAGAAATACATTTGCATTTATTGATTCTGTCTTACAGAATGTGACAGTGATGATAATGTGGGAGCAAAAGGTACTTCAGTTGAAGAATTCAGTTCCACAGAAGGTAACCTAATAAAATTAATCCTTATTTTTCTGTTTTAAAAAATTTCTCCCTATGTCAGCCCTTCACCTTCTCCCTACTCCACCCTTAAAACAACCAACAACAAAAGTTTTCTCAGTTTAAGAGATTTCTTGCATTTTCTTACATATGATGATTTAAATTTAAAGGTAAACCTAGTTCTAAGACTAGAACAGGTATCAATCCATTATGGTTTTTGTGCCAAATACAGTATACCACCTGGCTTTATAAACAAAGTTTTAGCTGCACAGACTATTTTCTCTCTTCTTGAAAGAAAGGCTCTTTCCTTCTATAAATTAGAGAAAGTTTTTGTGTTACTTGACATAAATTCCTGGCTGTACCACTATTTGTACCATATACCCATTTTTTACTTTGGCTTTTCCATAATAAGCTGAATTTTTTAATAACCAGGGAGGAAATGAGATGATGCTTTTAGCTGCATTGAAGGAGTGGAAAGTATTAGTGTCTTTGGCATTAAAATAGTAGAAGTCTTTATAGAGATTCCAGTATACTAGTGTTTATGGTTGGAGATTTGAGGATGGGAATTTGGAGGCTGGAAAGTAAGGAAGGAAATGTGGCTTAACACACAGATAGCCCAGTTGATTTGTTTTCTGTGCGTTTATGTGCTCTCTCATTTAATGCAGTTAGTTTCACTAAGGGCATAGTAGAGCTTTGTGCTATTAGGATTCAGAAATTTGAGTATGGCAGTGAAATTGATTCATCCTTCTGATCAAGTAGAAAACTCTTATCTTTCTTAATAGCCAAAATTCATTGATTAAACAAAGTTGACAGAAAATGCACAATTTAATTGGAAACAAGTTTTGGGTTTTTTTGCCCAATTTTTTTTTTCCATCATGGGTCTTTCAAGGTTTAGCTCAATGCTTAGCAGCCACATAATGAGAAGTTAGATAAATAAAAGAACTTTTGTGAGCTTTAAACAAAATCTGCCAAGTAAGTTGTTTATCAGAGCCACTAAAAGATAAACACTGTTGAAATCTAAGTTCAGATTTTGCATACCATGAATAATTCCAGGAAAATGCCAGTCAGAGTTAAAACTTAAGTAACCACGCTTTGGAAGCTTTTACAGTTTTGAAGCTTTTACAGTTTTGTGGGCTTTTACCCAAGAACTCTGAGATGTGTATAACTGGATATGTATCAGAACTTATGCTATACTATTATCTGTGCAATGCATTATGTGGTTTAGGGATTGAGATTTTTACGTTTTTATAATACTTTACTTTGGAAAAATAATTATTATTAAAGGATTCAAGAAAAGATCATTTAAACTTTTCACTAGTTGTTATTTGAGGTGGCAACAGAGGACCTCATTCCAAGAAAATTAAAGGACACATGTATTTGAGCTTTCTTTTATTTTCTGATGCATCTGTATCAAGTTAAGTGTGAGGAGTATGCAATGTTCCATGCAGGTTAAGGAATATGGTCTCCTATGCACTTTCCTCTAATAATCTTTTTTTTACTCTTCTTTACCCAACAAGAAACAGCCCAAATGTCATCTCTTAGGTTGAACCACATAAAATTACCATTTTTGTGTCATCAGTGCCTGTTCTAGATTTTTGGTCTTTAAACAGAGCTAACCACTGCTTCTACTAGGCTCCCACGGTTAAGTACCAAATAGATTTAAAATATTTCTGTCTACATTTTTTATTTTCACCAGGTTCCTCAAGGATTCAGAATCACATTTTATTTACTTTCCTTCAGTAGTACTTAGCATAGCGTTTAGTACTAAATTATTACTTGTTGAATAAGTATACATAAAACATGTTAGAGCCACCAGGACCCTTCTTCCTACAACTGGTTAAGGAAAATTAATACAGGACAATTTGGAAGAAAATTGAGTGATTTGCTGACCCTGCACCATGGAACAAGTAATGTTCTTATCTGGAGCTGATAAGACTCACAAGTCTCTTCTCTTCTGTCTCCTCCTAAAACAACACAGTGAGTGCTTAACAAATAGTGGCAAAGGAAGGATAAATTTGCTTGTGGCTTTTGCCTTGTGGGGAGAGCTAACCTCCTCCACCATGATTTGTTTCCTTCTTTGTTGTTCTCGATAAATCAATACAAAATTCTGATCACCCAGGCTAATAATAGCAGTCCCATATAATCTCTTTTGGTTATTAGATAAGGGAAGTAGAAGCCACATGGTGTGGTGATGAAGAGTACAGATATTGGATTCAGACTGCCTAAGTTAAAATTCAGCTTTGCTTCTTATAAGTTGTGTAATATTGGGCAAGTCATTTAATATCATACTTTCTTGTTTATTTATATTCTTTTTGTTCTTGTTTTTGTTGTTGAAAATTGGATATTCAATTATTATCATTTGGCACCTCTGGAAATCATTCTTCCCCTTCCCCAGGGTTCACTGTTTTGGGTTGTTGGATGCTATAGATGTGCATCTAACTTCATTGTGCTTCATTTTCCTTATTTTAAAAATGGGAATACTAGCATACCTACCTTAATAGAATAATGTGGTAAACTTATACAGTGTATGTATAAGTTGTTGCTGCTGTTAGTGTGACCATAATTATCCTTATTACCACTGTTCACTTATCTTCATCCAAAGTTTGCTGTGGAGGTATGCCTACTCAAAACCCTGGGAAACAGGACAGCACTGTGTGAATTAAATGTCAGCAATTTAACTTACTCTTAGAGTTCCTTCAGTTAATATAGTCATCCACATTTTATTGATGTAGCATAAATACTAAAACTACTTAATGTAGCCAATTTTTAAAGATCAAAACCAGTGTTAATTTTTAAAATTTGTTTGCTCTTTAACAAACACTACTTTTAAAACTGCTCTTAACTTCTGAAAGTCAAAACATTCATTTCATATATTTAAAAAAACAGGCTTCTAAACATTAAGTAATTTAGCTTCCCATTCACAGCTTGAAAATGATTTGTTATAGGTCTTCTAGTTCTTATTACTGGGTTCTTTCTTAATCTGCCATGATTACAACTTCCATATAGTGCAGTTAAGGCAGAGGAAAAGTAGAGTAAGAGGAACATAGAACTAGCCACAGAATAAAAAGGGGGAAAGAGGCCAAACCAGATTTTACACAAAGTACTTTTTATTTCTGCTGTGACTTCAGATTACTACTTTCTTTTGTTCTTTAATCTCAGTCTAAATGATTCCTTTTAGCATTTCTTGTATGACAGGTTTATTAGTAATGAACTCTTTTTATTTCTTTAAATCTGGTTTTTTCTTCATTCTGAAGATAAGTTTTGGTAGATAAAGAATTCTTCATTAAACAGGTTATTTGGTTTTTATTTCAGCACTTTATGTTATCCACTGTCTTCTGGCTTCCATGGCTTTTGCTGAAAAATCAGCTATTAATCTTAACTGGGGATCTTTTATATGTGATGAGTTGCTTCATTTTTCTCATCATGTTATCTTTGACTTTTGGCAATTTGACTGTAACATCTCAATGTGAATCTCTTTGAGTTTATCCTTCTTGGAATTCATGGGCATCTTGGATGTGTTAATTCATATCTTTCATCACATTTTGGATTTTTTTCAGCCATTATTTCAATAAATATTCTTTCTGTTCCTGTCTTGTTCTTGTTTTGAGACACACATAATATGCATGTTAGTCTACTTGAAGGTGGTCCCTTAGATTCTTTTTTCATTTTTCTTTCTGTTTCTTACACTGGATAATTTAAATCCTTCTGTCTTCAAATTTGTTGATTCATTCTTCTTAGTAGATCAGATCTGTTAAACTCATCAAAAGAATTTTTCATTTTAGTTATCGGTACTTTCAGCTGAGGAGCTGAGGACTTTTATTATAATTTTTATTTATTGATACTATAATTTTGTTCATATGTTCATTGTTGTTTGTTTTTGTTCTTGTTTCATTGTTGAAAACTAGATAATTGAATATTATAACGTGTTACCTCTGGAAATCATGTTCTTTTTCTTTTACTGTTTACTGTTTTTGTTTACTGGGTTTACTGTTCTTGATCGTTGAATTCAGCAGTTTTCTTGATTGTTAAATTGAGCAGTTGTGCATTTTTTGCTTACTTTTCCATATTACTTTTGCAAAAACTGTATTCCTTGTATGCAATCACTGAAGTCTCTCTTCCTTTAGTTTGTGTTCAGCTAGTGTTTTCACAGATTTCTTGAATGCCAGGGGCTCAAAACAAACACAAACATACCACTCCTAATCTTTGCAGGTTGGCTCTATGCTGGGGCTCTCCTTTGCACATTTATTCAGACTCACATTAACTCTATAGACTGGGCAGTGATGAAAGTTAAGGGTCTTTTCGGGTGTTTTCTCAGCTTATATCTTGTCCTGGGCACATACTTGGCTTTCTAAATTGCTCAGTACACACAACCACTTTTCAGTGCTTTATTTCCTAAAGAAATTCTCTTCCTGGGTTTTCCTCCAAGGCTTTAGGTAGTCTACCCGTAATCTTTTGACCCAATCTCTGTGGGCCTTACATTTTTTCCAGCACTACTTGGTGTGAAATAGATGAATAGGTCCTAAGCTAGGTGAAATAGATGAATGCTTTGAGCTTGTCCTTCAGCTAGCTCCCAGATAGATTAAAACAAACACAACAATTTGTGAGTAAGATTTTTGCTCTCTCTGGAACCAGGGACCAGGATCCCATACTGGGAATGGGCTGCTGTCTTCAAGACTACTGCCAAGTTGGGGAGGAAGTAGTGGGGAAAAGGCAAAATACAGATACCAGAGGCTTTTCTGCTGTCTTTATGTTGTCATTTTTCTTTTTCTCCTTTTTAATTCAGCATTTGCTTGGTTGCTGCAAACCTTTGTTTTTTTTCCAGAGTTTTGATAAAATTATTTCTGCCAGTGTTTCAGTGTATCCCTGAAGGTATGTGTATTTGGAGCTGACTACACTCCCACTGTATTAAATTCACCCCAAGAGTGGTTTTTATTTCTTTCTTAAATGTTTCATAGAATTCACTGATGAACTATCTAGCCTGGATTTTTTTTTTAATCTATCTGTAGATACACAGATTTTTCAGTTTTTATTTTATGTCAGTTTGAAGTTTTGTGATTTTCAAGAAATTTGTACATTTTACCTAAATTTTCAAATGTCCCAATGTGAATGTGCTCAGAATAATATTTCATTGTAATTTTTTTTTAAATATTGTAGATGTACAGCATGCCTTTATTTAATTTTTTATGTGGTACTCAGGATTAAACCCAGTACCTCACACATGCTAGGCAAGGGCTGTGCCACTGAGCTACAGCCCTAGCCCTGTAATATATTTTTATTTCTGCTAAATTCAGACTTCAAACTGTTCCCCCAATAGCAAGCAACAGCTAAAATTGCTTATTCGAAGTTTTGGGTTTCCAGCTGTTGATATTCACTGGGGAATGAATCTTTTCTCATGTATGATGCATACTTACACTTCTGAAGTAAACTCAGTACTTATAGATTTAGGGGAACCTTCTTTGTTGCTTTCTCATTTCTCTGGGATAAACCTCTTTTTTAAAAAATATTTATTTATTTAGTTGCAGTTGGACACAATACCTTTATTTTATTTACTTATTTTTATGTGGTGCTGAGGATCGAACCCAGGGCCTTGCATGGGCCAGGCGAGCGCTCTACTGCTGAGCCCCAGCCCCAGCCCTGGGATATACCTCTTATACCCCATCCCCACCCCCACACTTTCTAGCTTCTCTGTAGATGGACACCCTATCTTGATTACTCAAGCCACTAAGAGTTTGGCTTTCTAAATGAAGTCTGTTCATCTTACTGCATAAGGAATGGAAAGTACCCTAAGGCAAAACTGATAAAGCTATAAATTTAACCTTGTAATATTCATTTATTTTAAGGGTCAACATCTGTTTGTTTGTACCTGTTTTTCTTTCTTTCTTTTTTTCTTTGTGTCTTTATTACTCTACAGTGTCTTGAAGTAGTATATAGTTGTATCTGTGGGGACTGGTTGTGGTGGAGCAATGGTGGAGCACTTGCCTAGTACACAAAAGTTCCTGGGTTTAATGCCAAGTACAGGGAAAAATATCTACGTGCACACACAGACACCACACACATGTGTGTATATAATCTTATCTATGGGAGGATTAATCCAATATAAGCTACTCTGCTATTATTGGAAGTGAAACCATATAGTTGTTTTTTGTTTTTTATCCAGTTTTAATTGGCAAGTTTAATTCATATAAGCTCACTGTAGATATTGGTATGTTTGTATTTTTTTTTTTGCTACTTCAGTCTAAGCTTTCTCTTTTTTAAAAAATTGGTTAGCGAGTTATTTTATGGTTACCTTCAAATTTTACCACGCCCCACACACCATAATTTAAAAACTAAACTATACCTGTATCTTGTCCACCTTTTGCAGTAAAAGGACTTTAGAACACTTCAACTTTGGTCCTCTCCTCCTGACTTACATGCTGGTATTTTTCTAGTACTTGATTCTGTATGTGTGTGCATGTGTGATATAATGCACACACAAAATATACAAAACATCTTATAAAGTAGCTAACCACCTCTCTGGTTAAAAAGTAAATCACCTCCAATATTTTAGTTTCCTAAGGCTTCCTTAACGAATTACTACAAACTGAGTGGGTTCAAACAATAGAAATTTAATTTCTATCAGTTTGGAAGCTAAATGTTTAAAATCAAGCTTTCAACAGGACTATGTACCCTCTTGTAGCTTTTGGCAATTACTGACAATCCTAAGCATTTTTTTAGTTTATATATTTATCACTTCAGTATCTGCCTCCATTTTCATGTGGTCCTCTTCTCCCTATATGTCTGCCTTTGCATGGTATTTTCCTCCTCTTATAAGGATAACAGTCTTACTAGACTAACCCTAGGGCTAAGACTAGTAAAACTAACCCTAGGGCTGGGGGTATAGCTCAGTAGTATAATGCTTGCCTAGCATGTACCAGGCTCTGGATGCAATCCCCAGCACTGCAGGGGGTGGGGGAAGACACCCAAATAACCTCATCTTAATTATACTTGCAAAGACCTTATTTTCAAATCAGATTATTTTCTAGAAATAATGTCTAATTGCTATGTCAAATGTCTCCCCCAAAACTATTGAAATTTAATTGTCATTGTGATGGTATTAATAAGTAGAAAGTGGAACTAAAGAGGCGATTAGGGTATGAGGCCTTCATAAATGAATTAATGTTATCTTGGGACTGGGTTTATTTAGAGTGGGTGGTTATAATATCAAGTTCAGCCCTCTCTTGCTGTTTTGTGCACGTGCTTTCTTGTCCTTCTGTCTTCTGCCTTGAGATGATGCAACAAGAAGGCCCTCACCAGATGCAGGCCCCTTGACCCTGGACTTCTAAACCTCCAGAATTGTAAGAAATAATTTCTTTTCTTTATATTTACCCAGCCTCAGGTATTCTGGTATAGCAACACAAAAATGGGCTAAGACATGGGGGGTGGGTAGGACATATCTTTTACAGGGACACAAATCAGCCCTTAACAGTTAGTATGCTAGAAGAGTCCCCCTCATGTTCTCTTCTAGTTACTTCCCCTCTTCTCCTTTCCAAAGCTTAGTAACCACTTTGTAACTTCAACACGATAGTAGTGCTTGATTTTTAACTTCATTTAGATGGGATCTTATGGACCATTACTGTCCAAATATGGTCCACTATGGTTGCCACCAGTCACATGGGTATTAAGCACTTGAAATGGGACTTGATTGAGATATTGAATTTAAATTTCATTTAATTTTAATTAATTTTTAAATATAAATAGCCACATAAGTTAGTGTCCATCATATTGAATATAAGTATAGGCTATAGTATTCTGGGTCTGGTTTCCTTTAACCAACATTGATTTAGAGATTCATCTGTGTTTTGTTATGTAGCTTTGGTTTATTTCTTTTTTTTTTTTTTTGTTTATTTCTAATACTTATGTAATAATCTATGTATATACTACAACCAATTATTTATAGACTTTTAAAAATTTTTTATTTGTTCTTTTTAGATATACATGACAGTAGAATATGTTTTGACATATTATGCATACATGGAGTATAAACTTCCCATTCTTGTGGTTGTACATGATGTGGAGTGTGGGAGGCCATCCTTGCACGTGATTTGAGTTACCTCCCTGGCTGGGTGAGAGGCGCTTAGACACAGCTGTGTTAAAAGCCTTCCCCACCCTTTCCCAGGTCCAAGGGCTTGTCCGTGTAGAGACGTGCCTGGCCACTGACCTGAAGACCCAATCATCGTCCTTGACCTTGGGATGCTGCCCCCCTTAACCTTCATTGGGTGGGATTTTCCCTGGAATTTTTTGTTCCCCAATAAAAGCTCACTCCCTGGCGAGCTCTCCCTCTCTCGCTAGTCTCTTCTGTAAACCTCACCACCGCATTAGGTGGCTGGAGGCGGGAGCTAGGAGAAGCCATCTCAGAGCTGGTGTTAAAGGTAATGAGAGTCTGTCTCTTTAATTCAAAACTCACTAGCAGTTTCTTATGAACCGAACCTTCTTTCATGAAGCCTGCGCTGGTCGCATGGCAGAGTGGAGTTACACTGGTTGTGTGTTCACATATGAACATAGGAAAGTTATGTCCAATTCATTCCGCTATTTTTCCTATTCCCATCTCCCTTCCCTTAATTTATACTTCATGGCTAATATAAGTAATTCAGCTGTGAACATTCCTGTTTTTTTCTTTAATCCTTTTAACCTAAATATATGAATTCTAAGTTAGTTGGGAAACTGTGATACCTATATATTAGAATACATGATCTATATATGCATTAACATGTATTCTATTCCTTCGATACAATTTTGTACAGTAGCACAAAAAATACAAAGCAAATATGATATTGTGAACATATCAACACAAAAACATGTTTTCAGATACGTTTATACTAGTAGGTTTCTGGTCTCCTTTAGAAAACAAACTCAAGAATTCATTATCCTGAGTCTCTTCAAGGCCACTTGATGTTTTGTGGTTATATCTTTAATTACATTTCCTCAAGACTTCTTCTAATAGCTTCTTCTAATTCCACATCTGTATTAAAAAACAGAATTTTAAAACTTAGGGCANGCGGGGGGGTACTGGGGATTGAACCCAGAGGCTTTCTTCCACTGAGCTATATTTCTAGTCCTTTTTATTTTTTGAGATATTGTCCCACTAGGTTACCTAGACTGGTTTTAGAACTCTGGGCTCAAGTGATCCTCATGCCTCAGCCTCCCAAGTATAATGGCACCTTTTGGTGGGCACAATTTTAATTCAGTGGAATTCACCATCATTTCCATAATGGTTTTTGAATTTTGTTTAATAAATCTTCATCTACACTGATCATAAACATACTGCCCTATATTTTCTTATAAAAGCTTTTTCATTTTGCCTCTCACAGATATATAGAATATCAGAAATACGTTTTTGTGTTTTCCTTAAGATAGGGATAAAATTATTTTTCCTATATGACTTATCATTTGATTTACCACCATTTATTAAAAAGACCCTATTTCCCTTGTATGTTGTAGTATTACCTTTGCAATTAAAGTGTACATATAATCATGGGTCTGTTTCTGAAATTCCTCTGCTGTTCTTTTGGTCTCTTTGTATATTCTTACACTAGTACCACATTCTTTCTTACTGTAACTACATAATAACATTTTCTATCTTATACAAGTCTTATCACCTTATTCTTCACTAGAAATGTCTTGGCTTTACTTTGTGTTAACTCATCCCTTTGAGTTCATCTCAGGGCAACTCTGTGACCTTAGAATGTACCTTTAATTTAATGCACAGTTTCTACTAGTTTGTAGTATTTTAAATTGCAGACACCGTAACAGTGCCCCTGCTCAGAGGAAACTACACTTGCATCCTAGAGGAATCACTGGTGCCTGTAAACTAAGGAGGCTCTGGGAGGCTGTGAACCATGTATGATAAGATAAATCTGGTATGAGAAACCAGTGAAAGGAAGGAGTTGACCCCTAATTCTACCCTCCTAGGTTTTAGAAGCATTCCCAGGGAAGAGATGGAGAGAGACCTGTTGAGCCCAATGATGTCTTTCTTGTTTGCTTTTGTATTCTTGTTCCTGGTATATGGTGGGCATTCAATAAATATTGGTTAAATGAGTTGTGTGTGTATACATACATTTCTCAGATAACATTATATAGCCATGAGTTTCACTCTGCCTAAGATGCTAGAAAGTTTAGAGCTGATTTTTCTCATCAGGCTTTATTGAAGTATAGTTGACAAAACAAAAAGTAAAATTTAATAACCTGTGAGATTTTTGCTGTTTCATAATGTTAACCTTTCTGTTTCAACTTCATCTTTATATGTATCACTTCAAGTCTTTTAGGAAATAAGTGATAAGGATTTCTTTCAATATTGAAACAAGTGATTATGTATGTGTGAGTGACTGAAAATTTGTTGACTTTCTGCATCCCTAAATAGAAATAACTTTTAAGTTCAAATATGTAGTTATTATCATATCCAGATACTCAGTTCAAAATATTCAAATAATACAGAGAAACTCCAATATAGCCTAAGTTCTTCAATTTTGATTTTTCTTTCCTTCTTGAAAAGATGAATATAGTTGATAAAACTTACATAAAGAACATGTTGATTAGTTTTCTGCCCTAAGTTTTAAAATTCTGTTTTTTAATACAGATGTGGAATTAGAAGAAGCTATTAGAAGAAGTCTTGAGGAAATGTAATTAAAGATATAACCACAAAACATCAAGTGGCCTTGAAGAGACTCAGGATAATGAATTCTTGAGTTTGTTTTCTAAAGGAGACCAGAAACCTACTAGTATAAACGTATCTGAAAACATGTTTTTGTGTTGATATGTTCACAATATCATATTTGCTTTGTATTTTTTGTGCTACTGTACAAAATTGTATCGAAGGAATAGAATACATGTTAATGCATATATAGATCATGTATTCTAATATATAGGTATCACAGTTTCCCAACTAACTTAGAATTCATATATTTAGGTTAAAAGGATTAAAGAAAAAAAGGAAAGTTTTGCCTATTGTTTGGTTTCCAAGTATCATTAGTTCCTTTTTTTCTTTTTTTTTTTGTACTGTACAGATGATTCTAGTTTATTTTTTTAGGATTGAAAAATGAGTATAAATAAAGGTGCCATAACTCAAGTTTTTCCGTAAATTCTATGTCTCATCTGGCACTAATATATAATACCTTTGAGATCTTTGGTTATGATTATCAGAAGAGGGTAATGGAAATTGATAATGAAAACAGATTAAAAATTTTACCAGTGATGTTCTTTGTGGGTATCACACAGATATATATTCTTGCTTTATTTAGAGAATCTCATTGCTAAAATAAAAGCACACTTTTTTCAAAAAAACTAAAATGAAACCTTTTCCATTCCTTTTACATGCTTAGACTTTTATGTGACTTGTATGATCTACTGTTTAAAGGAATGTCAAAATATATGCATAGAATTAAACTTATTTTAATAATATTACTCTTCTTATATATTTTTATATGCGTAATTTTCTTCAAAAGTAATGTTTGTTGCTGGGCAAATGTGTAATTCCAGCAGCTTTGGAGGCTGAGGCAGGAGGATCATGGCCTGGGCAACTTAGCAAGACTTGTGTCTCAAAGTGAAATAAAAAGGACTGGGGATATTGCTCAATTGTAGAATGCTTGGCTAGAATATGTGAGGCTAAGGGTTCAATTCCCAGTACTACAAAAAATAAATAAATAAAATAATAATAGTAATGGAAATGTTGAGGGTCTTCTCAGGAATAATTTTCCTTAACTCTCTAAAATTTAGTTTCATATGGAGTATTTTCACTTTAGTTATTCAAATTCACTGAATTGTCTATTTCATACATTTGGTATTCCCTATTTTTATATGTTGAAGCCTTGTTATAATTTTTGTAAAAATTGCATAAGTGGAAAACTAAAAAGGACTAATATTATCTTCACATATGCTTCATGTTATTTAACTAAAAACATCTTCATCTCTAAAAATTTTTAGTAATTATTTACTAAATGTAAAAAAATATTTCTATACAGTTTTTCTTTATATTTCAGATGGAAAGATATCATGGCCAAAATTTTGTTTTTTTCTCTGACACTAGATATTTTTTTTTTGACACTAGATATTTTAATGTTCAACAGATTGCTGGTTTATTAACTATAGTCTTTTCAATCTATATTTGAAACCAAATTGTGTTTTTATTTCTTTAATGTCATTTCTCTTCCTACTTGCATTTTTAAAGGTTGGCATTGTATATTGAGGATTTATTAATCATGTTTCTAAAATGACCACATTGTGCATTTAATTTTTATGTTAAAGTTGTCAGGCACTAGGCTATACAGTAATGGAGCTGGACCTTAAACACATCTGCAGGAGTTTGCTAAATAGTGAGAAGCAGAAGGGACATTCCAGAGAGAAGAGTAGTTAAGTGGATGTGGGGCAAGAGCAGGTAGCATCTCTGTTAGCAATGACACACAGGTGTGATGAAAACAGGTGCTCTGCTAAGGTTTCTTGGTGTGTTATGCTAGTAACTGAAGCTTTTGGTATAATAAGAAAGGGGTGTTTCACCTTAAGTAAAGATAATTGGGTTATTTAATGTTTAAATTTATAATTGTCACTGATTGTATTTCTACTCATTAATTAAAATCATTTTAAAATTATAATTTGGACTTAACTTAGACATAGGAGATGTAACTAGTAGAATACATTAAGGAAAGGTATATTATCAAAAGTAAATGTTTCTAATCCTGACATAGATGCTGATTTTTTTCATTCTACCATTCATTTATTTACCATCTACTAACAAAATACTTATTGAATACCTACTATATGCAAGCAACAGTTCTCAGCAAATGACACACACCAGTGAGCAAAACAAAGCTCCATGCCCGGTATGGAACACACACTGTGGGAGTATTAAATAGTAAACAAGTAAATAAAACAGTGTATCTGATGGTGATAAGTATAATGAAGTAAATAAAGAAGGAAGGATATAAACAGTGCAGGGAGCTGAGGGAGGGAAGGCTCTCTATTAGGATAGTCAAGAAAGATCTCATTGATCAGTGAACTTGAGCAAAGACCTGAGGAAGGTGAAGGAATGAGCCATGCAAATATATACAGGTGGTCCCTGACTTAGGGTGGTTTGACTTATTTATTTGGACTTTAGGATGGTGCAAAAGCTGTATACATTCAGGAGAAACCATATTTTGAATCTTGATCTTGTCCCAGGTTAATGTTTTGCCATACTCTCTCAGGCCCTGCATGGGCGAGTTGCAGCTCCCAGCATGAGGGTATGCCGTGCCCTGTACCACTGAGCAATGTTGTTCAGTAGGTTGAGTGTATTAAGCCTACTGTTTAGTAGGTTGAGTGCATTTTTGATTTATGATATTTTCAACTTACATCAGAATGTAACCTCATTCTAACTGGGGAGTATCTATATAGAGAGGAATGTTCCAGGTGGAAAATGAGAAAGTCTAGAGGGGAAGTTGGTATATTCAAGGAAAAGCAAAATGTCAGTATGACTAAAGCAGGATGAGTTTAAGAGAGTAAAAGACAAGTCCTTAAGGCTTTTTTGGGGACCTTGGCTTTTACTGTGAAATGAGAAGCCATTAAAAGTTTCTGAGAATAAGTGGTGTGGTGTGCCTTATTTGGTTATATTGAAAATACATAAGAGGCAAAGGTAGACACAGAGGCCAGAGAGGAAGGAATTGCAATAATCCAGGTGCAACTGACTAAGTGGCTTGAACTGGAATGGTGTAAGTCCAATGAAAAGGAAGAATCTATTCTGAAGGCAAAAATGACGGGATTTTTTTTTTTAAAGAGAGAGAATTTTTTTAATATTCATTTTTTTAGTTTTCGGCGGACACAACATCTTTGTTTGTATGTGGTGCTGAGGATGAACCCGGGCTGCATACCCGGCGAGCGCTCTGCGGCTTGAGCCATATCCCCAGCCCCAATGACGGTATTTATTAATGGATTGGATCTAGAATGTGACAGATTCTAGGACGATTCTAAAGTCAAATTATAAGACTTTCAGACTATTCACAAAGTGTGTTTATATTTCAAGTTTCTGTCATAAAATGACAACGTTTAATGAGGTCAAATAATCCCATGCGTTTGGGTGGAATTGGGATCAAGGGTTAAGATAACTTTGAAGGTCGTGATTCAGCTTCAAAGATTTATTATTTATTATTTTCTGTGCCCTGTACATTTTCATCTCCGCAGTATGAGGCACAGAACTATCATAAGAGGGAACTAAAGCACAATTTTTTAAATAAAAAATCATTTTTATTCCTAGCCCTAGTCGGTCCTTTACTGACCTGTAAGCATCTGACCTAAGGGCCGACTGCATCTTTATATTGTTAACAGGAGACTTAAGTTGGACGTGAAGTAACAGATAATTTTTTCAGTAAGAAAAACAGTCACTAAAAAATCCCTTCGTTAGGGTGGAAGTGGAGCAGTTCACCTATTTCCCACATGTAGACAGGGAAAGATGTGGTAGCTTGTTCTTTATAACTTTGCCTCAGTGTTGTCCAGGCTTTCATTTTTCTCATCTCAGGAAAATGGTAACCCAACTTGTCAGGCCAGTGTAGACTGCCATTGGTGTAGAGACCTTCTGTTTCACAGAGGGACCTTTTTTCCACACATCAAAGGATCCAGCGGGTTTTGTTCTGGCTGTGAATGTGGGTACTGGAGAACAAATGAAGCCATAGTGGGCAGTGCAGCTCCTGCCTGTCTGCCGTTAGGTACCTTCGCAGGCGGATATCCTTTCAGGCAGCACGGAAAGTCGGGGCCACGAGCGAGGCTGGGTGTTCAGGGGTGCCCCCCGCCCCGGTTTCGGGTTCCGCGGCCCGAGTCCGCTGCGGGAGGCAGCCGCCAGCTCAGGACCTCCCCTTTCTGCGGCGGACTGGCGGCGTCTCAAGCCCGGGCCCCACCGGCCCCTCGGCGAGCCCCCTCTCCGACTCGTACCCTTGCCGCAGGCGGTGCGCCTGTCCTTCTTTGGCCACGCGGCAGCGGCAGAGTCGGCGCGTCTGCCCGGGCCGCCCCCACGGGCGTCAGAGGGAGGCGGGCGCCCCGCGCGGTGACGGCGACGCCCGCGGCCCCGGGAGCGCTCTGCTCGCCACCGCCGGAGAGGCCGGTGACCTCTCTGCCGCCCCGCCTCGGAGGCTCAGATGGCTCAGGCGAAGATCAACGCCAAAGCCAACGAGGGGCGCTTCTGCCGCTCCTCCTCCATGGCCGACCGCTCCAGCCGCCTGCTGGAGAGTCTAGACCAGCTGGAGCTCAGGTGAGCCGCCGAGCCCTCACGGGCGGCGCGGGCAGAGGCCGCGGGCGTCCCGGGCCCAGTCCCGGGCAGGCTGCGGCGGGACGGGTTGCTTGTTGCGATTTGTTGTGGGTGGAGAGGATGCAGTTTGTTTCGTAGCGGATATTCCTCCCCTGGTCGGAGAGAAAAATGCATCCGATTCAACTAAACCTGTGAGCGCGGTGGCCACGTTCTCACTAATACACCTGGACGTGCGTTTGGGAGCACAGAAAAATCAGAAGAGATGGTGACATCACTAGGGATTAAGACGGCACCTTGGGTCTATAGAAATTCTAGAACCTTCTGCGTGGTCCCAGCTTCCTTAAGCTTAAATGTTTCCCAATTATGCACTTTTAAAGGAGGCAGCAGTTTCTAGTGGCTCCTGGTGTGTTATGAGGGGTTTTTTTGCTCCAAAACACTTGACAGCAAAAAAGAAAGGTGAGTTGGGGGGCCAGGAATCCCCTCTAGAGCCAGAGTTAGAGAGGGGTGAGATAAACCAAGGGATGAACGCAGTTGGCTTGTACTCCCCTAACCTCCTGTATGGTACTCAGCCAGTCCCTTAGTCTCAGTATTTATTGAGCACCCCCTAGCATGGAAGATACTGCTCACACCTTTAACGTGCCAGTCCTTGGCCTAAAAGTGCGAAAAGGTAGTATCTTCATCTGCTTATGGTTTTACTAAGAAATCAGACTTGTATAGAATTTCTTTATTTCATTGGTTAGAATTTTCTAAATAATTGAGTATTAGTAAATTTTGAAAACATTTTTCTTTAACTGTGTTTGCCAAATTTTATGTACTTAATGTGAACGTTTTTAAACATCCTGTAAATATCTCTGAAATTACTGTGTAAATTTTTTAAAAATATTTATTTTTTTTAGTTATAGGTGGACACAATATCTTTATTTTTATGTGGTGTTGAGGATTGAACCCAGTATCTCACAAATACAAATCTGAGCCACAATCCCAGCTCCATTGTGTAAATTTTTATTGTACGCAGGTATAAATAATGAAAATCTTGCTAAGGCACCTGCTGTCTCCTGAAACTGCATAGTTTTTTTGCCAGGTTCTGGATAAAGATAGGAGAATGTGAGCCAGAAAGCTTAAGAAGCACTTGCCTGTGTCTTTATCTCCCTGTAATCATAAGGCAAAACACCCCACATAACACATTAATAACCACAGTATCTCCTGGCATTTTAGGTATTTGTTACTACTGGGAGAAAAGTGCTAGAAAGTGAGAAATTTTCCACCTACAGCATTTTTATGAACTGCACCAGATAGAGAAACTAGGGCCCTGCACCTGGTTCTGGGAATCTGTTCAGAATGAGACAAATGGAAGGGAGAGGTAATGCTGTTTAAGGGATCTCACAAAAATATCAACTCACCTGCTCACTGGCAGAGAAAGTGGAGCAAAATTGGGGAACTACAGATCAGTGGTCCCAGCTACTGATCAAAAGCCCTCTGAGGAATAGTTCTTTTCTTGTAGCAGTGATCCACAGTCTTTAGATCTTTGAGAATATTCTCAATCATTTCAGTCTCTCTTGGATAGTCAGAAAACTTTTTCTTAAAGCCTTGAGGAGGATGTTTTCGCCTCTTTGCTTCAAGCTGAGTCATTGTACTCAAACTTGAATTAATGCCTCCCATGTATGTGGTATGTACAAAAGTACTCTGAGTGCTTCTTTTTAAAAGCAAACCTCTGATTTTGAGTATTATTATATTCTAATGTTTAATTAATGAAAATAACTTGCTTAACATTTGCACCAAAGAGGAAAACCTAATTAATATGTGTCTAATTGTCCATTTTAAGGAATTTTTTATTCTTCCTTTAAAAAAGTAATACTGAAAAGTAAAGAAGTATTTCAGAAGGTAAGCAAAAACAGAAAAATGCTAATGCTGCTCCCATTAATTCTTTTTTCTCTTTTTGAAGCTATAAGGGCAGTGTCACAGACCCCTACACTATTAAAAACTAGACTTGTGCCCAGGGGGAGATTGACTTTTAGAAAAACACATGAAACTTATATGTAATTTTGCTTTTCTACTTTGATTTCATATTAATTATGACTTTAAAGTAGTAGGCTGGGTAAACAGTGTAGTCTGTACCTAATTCCTCATCCACACTGATTCTGCTGGTTGTGGAAGAAACTTCTTCCATCTATGAAACTAAAAACAGGATTATACCAAATGCTCTATGACTTGGGGTATAAACTGGCCTATAAGATGTTTAAAATGCCTTAAATTGTTTGGCCATGGTCTACAGACTTAAAGCTTGCCATTGGTTTCTAATATTTTTATTACGCTAGCCTTTAAAAATCTTTTTTCCCCCGTCAGTTCATCTCCTTTACTTCCTCTTAATAAACCAATTCTGTGGAATCTGAAGTTCACATTTGCCTGTGGCTCAAGACACCCTGCTTATTATTGCTATTTCTAACAGTAATAATAACTTAGAAATAATATGTTAACATTTACTCATTTAATGAGCACTGTCTAAATATCTATATATAATGCCCCATGCTATTATCTCCAATCTACAGATGAGAAATTGAGGCTAACACATAGATGACTTGTCTAAAGTCACACAGCTAAAGAGTAGTGGACTTCAAATTTGAACACTGGAAGACTGGCTCTCCAGGCTCTAACACTTTGTGCCTGAATTTTCTTAAATATGTCCTGTTCCATAATGTTGGGTTGGTGTATGAATGGATATATGATTTTACTAAAAATGATGAAAATTATATTAAACTTCCATTCAATAAAAACTAAACACCCACTGTGTGACAGGCGTAGTGACTCCTAGAAGGCCCAGGGAGAAAAGGAAAATGTTTAGGGGATGGGTATTAGAGACTGGCAGAGGGGAAATAGGGAGATTGGCTTTTGTCACATTCCCCCAAACTAATCATAGTCATTCCTTCCTTTGTCACATCAGCTGTGGGCACAGCTGGGAAATGAAGGGTTGGGCAGGAGATGAAGTGTATCATTCCTGTGGCTTAAAGTTTCTCAGCACTTAAAGTCTGTCATGGTGTGTGAAATGTTCCAGGACTCAAAAAGCAAGATAACATCATAGTTAATTCTGCATAACAGCCTATAATTTAAAAGAACACGTTCCATAAAAATTGTCATTGAAAACTTAGAAACCTTTGAGGTAGGAGAAGGGCACATATTATTATCTCTTAGAAATGAGGGAACTAAGGTCTAGAGGGATTAAATGGCTTGCCTGAGGCCTCATTACTGATGAGTAGCTATTAACACGAAAATACCCATCCCTTTTTTATACCAGTATCTTGATAGTGAATGAACTTTAACGTTAAAAAAATATATTTTTAGTTGTAGATGAACACAATGCCTTTATCTTATTTATTTATTTTTATGTGGTGCTGGGGCTCAAACTCAGTCCCTCACTGTGCTAGGTTATAGTCCCAGCCCAAACTTTAATATTTTAATGATTAGAAAAACACTTCAATTTTTTCACATTGCCCAAAATATTAAGGGAATATTGTTGCAGTTTTTTAAAATGCAGGAGTATCAAATAAGATACTGTTTTGGAAATTATTTCTTTCAGATAAATCATAATGTGAGCATTTCCCATTTTCCCTCCATTTGATGAAAAATGAATTCTTGTTATTAATTAAATGAGTTTGTGGTGATGGTAAGTACATAATAACTGCTGTGAAGCTGATGTATGCCAGCACCAATTCTAAGCACATCATACATATGAAAAAATATATATATATATATATATATTTTTTTTTTTTTTTAATCACTGCACCAGTCACTGCATTAAACTCATCACCTCTTTACTTCATTTAGTCATAGCCACCATCTCCTCATTATCCCTTTTTCATAGGTGAGGGAATTGTAGCCAAGAGTGAATAAGTACTCAAAGCCATATAGCCAGAAAGTGGCAGCACAAGACAGTTTTCACTGCACACTTTATTAGCTAAGGTATCAGTAGCTCCAGGTTAGGTGTGCACCTTTCCCAAGTCTCCCACCAATTTGTCTTTTTGATACCTAAGCTGCAGAAATTTTGTATGGTGCCCAAGACCTGGGGACTACCTTAGGTTGCATGCACTCCAGTTTTGTCCTCAGTAATATTCCGATGAAAGTGGGGCTTTTGTTTGTTTGTTTGTTTGTCAAAGCCTGCTTAGAAGCCCATTTCAGTGGGGCAACCTGTAATCCCAGTGATTTTGGAGGTTGAGGCAGGAGGATTGCAAGTACAAGGCCAGTCTCGGTAACTTAGCAAGACCCTGTCTCAAAGTAAAAGAAAGCTGGGGGCTGAGGTTGTGGCTCAGTGGTAGAGTGCTCGCCTAGCATGCATGAGGCACTGAGTTTGATCCTCAGCACCACATAAATATAAAATAAGGATATTGTGTCCACCTAAAACTAAAAAATAAATATTAAAAAAAAAAAGCTGGGATGGTAGAGCACTCCTGGGTTCAATCCCCAGGATTGGGGTTGAAGGGGGTGGGGGAGTCTGCTTAGTTGTGATTTAACATGGAGAGTTTTCCAAGAGCACAGCCCAGACCAGCCTTGATGTGAGGATAAGTTCTTTCCCAATTTGGACATGTAGCTGCTTCCAAGATCTGTTAGTAAATACAGAACTGCCCTTTGCCGCCAAGAGAAGTGTTGTCAGATGAGATACTAAAAGCATGAAGGAAAAAGTGAGGTGGCCCAAGTGAGATGAAACCAGAGTTCCAGAAGAAAATAATTGAAAGGGAGACAGGAATATTCAAGGATACAATAGCTAAGAATTTTCTGGAATTAATGAAAAAGCTATAGACAAATCTATACTAGCTGATAAACAGTACAAATACTACTGCTACTACTATACTACACAGATGAACAATGCCAAAGGTGTTAATTACCTCAAGGGAAAGGAAAGAGGAGTTGTTAAGGAAAAAGTTCCTGTCAAAGGGGCTTTGGGTTTTGAAAAAGATCACCTAGTAGATAAGGGTCTAAGGGTCGGGGGAGAGAAGGTTGCAGGAAGAAGGAAGAGTAAAAAGTAAAAAGCCCCTGGTGCCAACACCCCTGGAATCCATATTTTGAAGAATGGCAGTTTACTTTTGCCTTGAAAGGGAAAAGGTACAAGAAGTTCTTTAAAGATCAAATCTGTTTTTTTGCGAGGAAAAGGCCCTGGCACTTTCTGTTCTGTATAAAGAAGTTTTATGGGGGAAAAAAAATCCCCCATAAATAGAGTTCTAGCTAATTTCATTTGGTCTTATTCATTGATAAAATTTCTCTTTATATGACATATTTACATTTTTTCTACATTTTTCTTTTAATCTGTTAACAATTCCACAAACTCACTATTGTATGTACAGCCTGCCTTGTAGCATTCAATTCTGTCTTTATCATCTTACATGTGAATACAAACTCAGGAGTGTTTAAAAAATTTATTATTCTCATTTACCAATCACATGATTCTTTTGTGTCAGTTATCTAAATATTAGTCATGGTGTGTTTAGTATAAATATTTCATTAGTGGCTACTAAGTCTCTTTCACATATATCTGTGAGACTTTGTAAAATATTTGAATAAATGGTGAGTGGTGCAGGAAGAGGGCCGGATACTGTATTATTACCACTTTATGGAATATTATATTTGATTGTGTCTTCCAGCCAGATTTGTCACATCAGATTCTTACCAGCTCTTTGCTTTTACTGGTTCCTATAAACACAGAATCCTACACATATTTAATATCTTGAAGAATAACCATGCTGTGGTTATATAGCCTTTCAGTGCTATTTTGGGGTATAACAGGTGGGTGAGTGGATGGAAAAAAAGCATGTGCGGGGCTGGGGAGAGAGGTGAGGGATCCTTTCACAGAATTGACATGCCAAAATATTGGTGAGGTTGTTCCTTCTGTGCCCACTTTAGGCACAATCTAGGTTAGATCTCCCATGATCCTGTATTTCTAGGATCATCCAAATTCTGAGGATAAGTCTGATACTGTCATTTTACAAGATTTGGTACCTTAGTTACTGTAACCTTTCAAAAGCAAATGTCAGACAACTTTTAATTATGCAACATGTCATTTTTTTCTTCCTGCTTTCATAATTCTACCACCTAGTTTTTTAGTGAATGGGCATGTTCTTGTGTTTGTGTAGTGAAGGAGGCATGTGTGTCTAGTTGAAGGAGGTGGAGAAAGAAGTGCTTCTATAGTTTGATCAGGGCTTTACACCAAAAACCTACCAAAGCTTGCCTTTAAATCTGTGAAAAAGACAAAAGATGCTCCCAACACCACCACCATTTCATATAGTACCAGAGGACCTTAGTACTACAAAGGAAAAAACAAGAGCTATTTGGATTGGAAAGGAGAAGACACAAGCGGTCTTTTTTTTTTTTTTTTTCGCCAATGATATGATCATCATCCTAGAAGAACCAAGAGAATCAACAGAGACACCATTAAAATTAATAAGTATAAATCAAGGATTCCAGTTACAATCTTGAACCTATAAAAACAGCATTTTTTGAACTAACAGTCATTGATTAGAAATGTAATTGGAGTTATCCACAACATCAATGATATCTACAATGTATCTAGAACACTCAAAGAGTCCACAAGGCTACTATGGAGAATTTTTCAAAACTCTAATAAAGAATATAGAAGATCTAAATGAAGAGATGTATCATACCCCTGAGAGAAATGACTCTTATTATAAAGATGTCAAATTTCTCCCAATTTTTTTTTAGAACCCAGTAAACTTACTGAACAGTTTGTACAATGGAAAAAGGTCCCATTAAATAGCTAAGTTATCTTTAAAGAAAATTGGGCAGTTGGGGGAGGCTACTCTACCAAATATTAAGGCAAAATGCAAGACTGGGGTTATGGCTCAATAGCAGAGTGCTTGCCTCACACATTTGAGGCACTGGGTTCAATTTTCAGCACCACATAAAAATAAATACATAAAATAGAGATATTGCGCCCATGTATAATTTAAAAATTTTTTAAATGGGTGTTGGTATAAAAACAGTTAAATACACTAATATATGGAATACAGATTTCAGAAATAACAAAATTGTAGGGAAAGATGAATTTTGTGGTAAATAATTTGAGGGGAAATGTCTATTTGGATAAAATAAATAAAATATTTATGTAACCACATATAAGAATGGGTTCTAGTGGATTAAATATGAGAAAGATAAAACTATGAACTTAATGGAGCAAAATATTTTATGACCTAGGGGGGTGGGAAAGGCCTTAAACAAAACTTCAAAGCATAAACCACAAACGAGAGACTAACCCATCCCATCATCATAAGGACCTCATAACTGGGCATTGTGGCATATGTGTAAAATCCCAGCTGTTGGGGAGGCTGAGGCAAGAGGCTTTTGAGTTTGAGACCAGCCTGAGCAACTTAGCATCTCAGAAAAAAAGAAAAAGAAAAAAACCCAGGATCTCAAATGAAGGCAATCCCAGACTAGGTTCACATATGACAAGATGAAAGCAGTTGCCAACCAGAAATTAATATGCAAATTCTCAGGCCCATAGGGGACATGTTGTCAACTTTAAGTGTTATTGCCTTAATGAGAAGATGGTAGACAACCTGAGCGCCCGTCTCTGGGAATGGACAGGCAACATCAGGTGTTTATACATATACAGTAATTAGAAGCTACTGCTTAGACATACACCCAAAATCCTGGATTATTCTGAACAAAATGGAAATTTTAAAAATGGGATAAGGTATAGATTTAAAATATGCAAATATACAAATAATACAGATTTTGTAATAACAGAGAAACAACAAATAGAATAATTGTTCTATGGGCAGAGATGAAAGTGGGAGTGAAGTAAGTGAATTAAAAAAAGTAGAAAAATGAAATGTTTAAAAAGGTCTAAAGAAATTTTAAAATGCATTCCTAATAACCTTTAAGACTGACTTGGATTGAATGAGAAAATGAAGAAAATTAATAAAAAGAACACCATCCATGTAATTAATGACTGTTTTGTTTCCCCAATTTACATAGGGTTGAAGCTTTAAGAGAAGCAGCAACTGCTGTTGAGCAAGAGAAAGAAATCCTCTTGGAAATGATCCACAGTATCCAAAATAGCCAGGACATGAGGCAGATCAGTGACGGTGAGAGCCATTTCCACAGAAGGGGGCTCCTCTCTTACACTGCTTTAGGGGATTTGTGATAAGCATGGGCCAGTTTTTGCCCGACTTCTGGTATGCATACACTAGGCTTCAGTATTTCACGTGAGCTACATCGAGCAGCTGTGGCTGTCAATTACAGCAGCCACTTATGTAGAGATCATTGTTCCTATGTGCTGCCTACCCCAGATCTGGAAAAGGCCTGAAAGCTCCAGAAGAGTGGGGCCCAAGCCATAAGGCCATGTGTCTCCTGTCAGGTTCACACTCTTAACTTCAATTTTTCCAAGTTCCTGGACTCGGAAAAGCAGAGGATAAAGCAGAGAATAAAGGGGAAAGTGAAGGCAGAGGAGAGCAAAAAAGAGATGAATTGAGGTGTAAGTTAGAGAGGAAATGGAGAAAATTCAGAGGAAAGGTAAATTTCAGGACCAAAAGAAGACACTGATGTGCTGTCCTCTTCATTTGAAGAACGCCACTGCCTGTGGAGGAATAGGACCCTGGGGTGTTCTTCCCTTGGCATTGGATTCCCAACTGGGTTCCTTTGGTGCTCTACGGGGTAAGCCAGTGGGTCATAGAACAGTAAGCTTAACTTCAGATCCAAACTGGTAAACATCCACAGTGGGTCATGATCTAGTTTGTCTCTTCATTATTGTGGCCCAAGGTCATGAGTCAGGAATGAGGTTATAGGACAAAGAGGAGATCATGGGCTTTTTTATATAGTGCACTGTTGGCAGAGCCCTGTTTACCATCATTGCCTCCTTGTGCCAGCCACGATTCGGGACCTCTGATCTTCCTCAGACTGCCTGGAGGGGATGAAGTCAGTGCTTGGTTTTGAGGCCAGCTTATTCTCTACTGTCATGGCTCTGACTCCTTGGCCACACCTGCACACCCTCATATGGTACAGTCTCATCACCACAGCTCTACCCAGCACAAACCCTAGTATGCTCCTTGCTCACAATGATGTGATTGTTCTTCATCTCAGACACAAATCTGCACACACTTGTGCAGACATGTGAACCTGAGAAGTCATTTGGTACACTGTCACAGATTTTCAGAGAAAGGTACTCTGCGACCTCTAGTATTTCGTCTGTTAATCTTACATGCTGTAGTTTTAGTCTTAACCTTAAAATTTTCACAGCACAAGTTCTTATAGAAAATAAATCTAGCCATAAATGAATGCCTTAGTGTTCTTGACATGAATAAGCTTGTGTCCCATATTGATTGATATTTCAAAACTTTTTATGTTTAGGAGAAAGAGAAGAATTAAATCTGACTGCAAACCGTTTGATGGGACGAACCCTCACCGTTGAAGTTTCAGTAGAAACAATTAGAAATCCCCAACAGCAAGAATCCCTAAAGCATGCCACAAGGATTATAGATGAGGTGGTCAATAAGTTTCTGGATGATTTGGGAAATGCCAAGAATCATTTAATGTCACTCTACAGTGCATGTTTGTCTGAGGTGCCACCTGGGCCTGTTGATCAAAAATTTCAATCTATAGTAATTGGCTGTGCTCTTGAAGATCAGAAGAAAATTAAGAGAAGATTAGAGACTTTGCTTAGAAATATTGAAAATTCTGACAAGGCCATCAAGCTATTGGAGCATTCTAAAGGAGCTGGTTCTAAAACTCTGCAACAAAATGCTGAAAGCAAATTTAAGTAGTCTTGAAACCTAAGGGTACCTACAAATGATGATATAAAAATAATAAGATGCTATTTTAGTTCTTTGTCAGGTATAACCACTTACTTGATACAGTTGTTTCAGATGAGGAAAATACTCCAGTGTTAACATTTTTGCAAATAATAATTAAAATTTAAAGTATTTTAATTATCTAGAAGTTTTTAGATTGAATTCTTATCTTGTACTAGGATCTAGCACTATATATTTTACTATTTTGTGGATGAATGAATACATAGTATGTAGAAAAAAATGTATTCGGCCGGGGTTAAAGCATTCCTGGACTTTGTCTGGCATGGAAACACACAGGCACATGAGCATTTAGTTAGCTAGAAATTCCTTACCCCAACAGTGTACACATGTGCATGCATGTACACACACACACACCCCACATACACACACGCAGTACACTCAAGTACTAAATACTGTGCTTAGAGGGATAAAAGGAATCACAACATAAGGACCTTTACCTGCATTTACATGATTATTTTGTTTTTAAGATTTGTGCATCTTACGGTACGAATGTATTTTGTATATACATGGCAACGTGAGAAAAAGCAGCTCTAATTTTGCAACAGTTGAACAATTATATGTCCACTTGATCTCTCAAATGCATTAGTTGTCTAAACTTTCAGTGTTGAACCTTGCCTTTTATTTTTTTCTTCCTTTAAGCCACTATAAAGGCTGCTTAATTGCAGTTTCAAAAGCTCTATTTTGTGTAGTGGTCCAACTTGTTGCTATTACTGCAACTTAACTAAGCTTTATCCTTTGTTTTTGATTTTTGTACAAATTCTCAGCAGGTGGATTTATTGGGTCAAGGGGTATATAGATTTTCATGGCCTAACACATATTTATAAATTGATAACTTTCATACAAAGAATTCAGAAATGTCTGTCTTCAGTAATTAAAGTGTAGTTATTTCACTGAAATTCTAGCATTGAGCCTTAAATTTTTCTAGTTGTAGACTTAAAACACCTGAATTTAATTTGCATCTTGCTTACTAACAAGGCTGACCAATGTATTGATCCTTCTTTTATAAATAAAGTATAGCACAACTTTGTTAAAATTAACTAGTGCTTTTGAGCACAACTTCCCCAAATACTGTGAAACAAATACTTCAACTCAATTTCTATTAGAATATAGGTAATCACAAAAAATATTCAGATTGATTTTATATATCTATATTTCTCAGTGCAAACAAGATTGAGCAGAATTTTCTGTACAAAAGATGCCAAGTTAGTTGGGGGTAGGGGTTAAAAAAAAAAAAAGATGCCAAGTTAGATATACTGAGGACATTCATAGTTGATCTTTGCCAGCCCCAACTCTGCTCATTTAAGTCTTTCTATTTTTGGGAAATGTTAATTCTATCTGTGGCAATAGTTCTTGGTTTGTCAATGGATTCTGAGTTGCTGTCATCAGGTTGCACAGATGAAAAAAAAAAATTGTGCCACCTTGTTTTTTTAGCAGCTTTTTGAAAATTAAGAAAGGGATGATCAAGTTTTCCTCAGATTCTCTAGTGTTGTCAGTTTCGGAAAGCTCTTTTCCCTCTGGGTGGTACCCCCTGCCCTCTACCCTCCCATTCCATTCACTCCATATCAGTCCAGGACTTTTTCCTTCACAGATTATTGTTGTCATGCTTCCTTGACTTGTATTCTTTGCTACATGAGCCACATGATAGATAATGACAGATAATAGACTTGAAGGACACTTAGAGTATGTTTTGACTTATCATAATCCAACACAATTTAAGAATGTAACATGCAATTTGAGGACAGCTCTTTGTCTCATTTCCATCCCTGTCTGTCCCAAGGCTTCTCCATAAAGCCTGCTTTCTGCCTTCATTTTTAACGATAGGCTTTCTGAAGTATGGTAGCTGGCAAACGGACCTGCAAAGGAGATGTTAACTCAAATTCATCAACTGAGGACAAAGTGAAAATCCACCTTGTTAAGTATGGCAAATATAGAACTGAGCTTTGTGGTGTTTTAATTTAGGGACTCTGATATTGAAAAAGTTCCTAGTGCTTTTAAGTGGGAAGGGGACCTTTAACAGCAATGAATTTGAACTTGAGGTTTCCAGTGGCCTTTGCCTTTCCACTGATGGATTCTCTCTTTAAAAAAAAAAAAATGTATTTAGTTGTAGATGAACACACAGTATCTTTATTTATTTTTATGTGGTGCTGAGGATTGAACCCAGTGCCTCACACATACAAGGCAAGCACTTTACCACTGAGCTACAGCCTCAGCCCTTCCACTATTGGATTCTCTAGGACACATGGTATCCTGTGAATGGGCTCTTCCTTTTCATTTAATGAAACATTAGTCAAGTATGATGCACAAGGACAAACACTTGAGTGCAGGCATGGTACCCTGTTGATGCAGCTCAGTCTAGCATTGACCAGAGTGCTTAGAATCCGCCCTAAAGAGGTTAACAACTAACGAAATTCTGTTTAATGTATTTATACCCTTTAAATGACTGACTGATAAATGTGGAGACATTTCATATATGTGAAAATGCTGTCTCTGAAGGCAGAATTTACAGTTACCCAAAGACACAAAATAAGGTAAAAGAGCTAAGAATCTTTGGAAAGAAAAGGCAACAAAGGTGTGAGTAAATGTAGGCTCAGCCACCTCTGTATTTGTGTGTGTGTGTGTGTGTGTACTCACACCAAAGAAGCCAAAGGAAAATGGATAAAACAGAAAACAGGCTCAGTACTACTGGGTTAATAAGCATCCCTGGAAGACGTAGCCTGAGTGCCCAACTCCATCTCTTACCAGCAGAGGGCCCAGGAGCATTTCCTTTAACAAGAATCTTGCCCTTTGCAACTGAAAAATCTGGGTTACAATGCTCCTTCAAGCTTTTATGTGCAAGAGATACCACATGCTCACATGTGGAAAAAACTTGTGAAATCAATTAGAACTGTATGGTTATTTTATACCACAAGACAAAGTAAATGTGTTATTTGGAGGACTAAAAGCCTCAGAACAAGACAAAATAAAAGCATGATATTGCTACAATGCTAGAAGAAACATCTATATGCCATGGTGCTACTAAGTTGCATTAAATAACCACTATCAAAATGAATATATTCCATACTGATCCATGATCAGGAGTATGAACTATTTTTAGGTTATTTTTATTTTTAAAGAAGTCACATTATACCTTTTACTACTGAGTTTCACCTTGGTGATAACATCACACATATCACATGAAATTCTAGCTTTGAAATGCATGGTTTTTTTTAATTATTATTGGAATTCATCTCCACTGAAATTTTAATCAAATAGCACATTTTAAATTAATCTTAAGGGCATAACTGCTACTCAGTACAAATTCATACAAGTGGTTTTCCATTTAAATTTACAAAAGTATTATTTATTACTCACAAAAAATATAGAAGTGGTTCAGTTTTCCTTTTAATCCAGTTTTTATTTTTAAAATACCATTTACCAACATTCTGTTAGAGATACTTAAAGAAAGCCAAAAAGGGGCACTAGCTGGTAAAAGAGTATCATAGTCAGATTACCCAGTTACTCATGTGTTTGATGACTGGGTATCTTAAAGACTACTGGGGTTTTAAATATTTTTTTTTGTTGTTGTTTACAAACAAATTCAATTTTATGTAGATATACAAGTTTTATATATGAAAGCCTAAAGAGTGACAATAAGTACACGATATTAATAATTACTGAGGAAATCTACCTGTTTATCAAATGACTGTGCAACGAAAGACAAGCTTTCACCACATCAGTTCATTTTGTTTTCAGAGAAATACACTAATGATATATTTCAGAAAATAATAACTATTTCAAAAGCTTTGAAAAAGAGGCTAACAATATCTTACATTAAAACAGTACAATGTTTGAAGTTAGAACATTGGGTTCTAAGGACAACTCCTCACTAGAAGATTTTCAAAAAAGGTCCCAGTCCCTAAAGCCCCAGGTGCAATGGAGTACATATTACTGAGATTTCTTTCTCAATGCATTGCCAACTTTGGAACAACCACATAGCTTCACTCCATAATGAAGAAAGTTGCTTGTCCTTTTTAATAGTGTTAAGCTTTATTCTGAAAAACCACGTGTGCTACCAATTTTGAACAGGTAAAAAGAACCTTTTAAAATATATTGCCTTATATGGACTATTTTGTACATACTATTTAATTCACAGGCAGAGACTGAAAAAGGAAACCAGAGGAACTGAAATATGGCAGTTGTTCCACAGCTATATGTCTGTATGCTAAAAATTACCCATAAAAGTAGACTGGAGCACAAATGCATGCTAACCCAGAATCTTAGTCGTGTCTCTTTAGTATCCATAGTTTCATGATAAGTTAATAAAATTACTTTAAAGAGTAAAGGATCACAAAGGAAAAATATCAATCTTTAAAGTTTTAGAAGATTAAATTGAGAACTTATTTAACATATCACTGGTTTTCAGACCTTTTATTTTAAATGATTATGATTAGGTGTAAAATATAACAATGCCAAGTAAAAATTTAGGTCTCTTCAGTTCTCTTAAGGAAAAACAAGGATAAACCAAACGTAACTACAATCATCATTGGAGATTACATTTTTTATACAGAGAAGTAACACACATTTATCCACACAATTAATATGAAATTGAACTACAACACATTATATAACAAGAGACTTTTCTTCTGATAAAGATCATGAGATTATTTGACACAAATATTTTTTGTGCAAAAATTAAAGAGTAAAAAAGATGCATTCCTTAGCAGGTTATCATTGTAAGAAGCTGAGTTTTTCCCCCAACACTTGTCCCACTGCCAGCAATGGGAGTGGTAACAACTGATGACATAAAAATAAACTTTTATATTACTTTGAAATAGATAATGCCGGATTATTTCAATATTATGAAAAGCAAACATTCATACTTGATCACTTAACCAAGACATACTGCAGGAAATTCTACATGTTCTCAATATTAATCTGGACAAAAGGATGAGGGTGGTGCAGATGGAAGACTTAAAAAAAGAAAAATATATAAAACACATGTATTTAGTATAAATAATGAAAATGACTTCATGACACATTATTCAAGAGAAATTTTTGCATATTTTAAAATCCTGTAAAAAGGAGATATATTGAAATGGGTTAATTATATATTAAAAAACAACCACGGATGAATGATAATCAGAATTACAATCGATTACAGAGTTCATGCGATTATCTCTGTTTGAAAGGCTACTGTCCCAAGTCACAAAATTTATGCTCTGATACATCCTTTCATATTAGATTGTTTCTTATATTATTCTGTATGTGGTGCTGACAGCTCTTGAGAAAGTGCTAAACAAACCAAAGGTTATAGAAATTTTTAAGCAAGAATGGTAAAATAATATATGAAAGTATGTAAACAAAAGGATGCTTCAGAGTTGCAGGTTATTATAAAATACCTAACTTAGATTAGGACTAAAGATCATATTTTAAAAATAGTTAGCATACTCTTAAAAGTTCAAAGTTGGGTTCTCAGTCAGCAGCAAAAGGTGCTAGATGCACAAACTTTGAAGGACCTCCTGAATGACCGTGCATGAACAGTGTACCTTCTTGGGACTTGGCTAACCTATGACAGCATGAATGCACCATGTTTACAGTGACTACACAGAAAAGATTTTGCAATAAGTCTCATACCAGGAAGATGCTCTAGCAATAAAAATATTTATATTCCCCTTTTATCTGCCTATCAGAGAACTGCTTTTAAAAGACACTATAAACAATAAAAATTTTGATAGTAAAGCACTGTAAAAATTAGGTGATATTTTTGGCACAAAGCACATTTTAAATCTAAGCTCATTTTGCAAAATATATGTCAGGAACTTTTCATTTGAAAATAAAAACGTACACATTGTGTAAATGGCTTACAAATGAATTAATTAAAATCTACATTCCCTTAAATACTGCACATACCTTCAGTTTGCTTCAGTACCAGATATCTGCATGCACACTTCCACATTCTAATTTTTAGATATTGCACAAGTAACATTGCCAAAATACATACTAGTGCAGTCTGGTAAGATTTAGGGTTTGCCTTTCAGCATTATTTTTCCTAAGTATTCGGGTTCAACACTATTATCTAGAAAAGCTAGATGGCCAATTTCAGAAAAAGAATGCTTGTTTTCTTTTCCTTTATCCATATTAAAATCTGTACCAATATATTTAGGCATTGCATATATATTTTCCAGCATTTAAAATTCAGCAAAACCTGTTTTTGACATTTCGTAATAGCATTCCTTCAAAAACAGGAGAAGCCTCGTCTAATGTAAAAAAAAAAAAAAAAAAATTACAATGAGTTCCACAGGGCAGTAATTTTTCCACCAAAGGTCTCACTCTACATTCTGAAAAGCACTGCAGAGCAATGTTTAAATCTGTCAGCTTTCAGAAAGCCATTAGGTACAAAGACTGCTAAAACACTTGTAGCATACTGTGACAGCTGGATGTGTTTCTTAGTGAAGTGTACAATATAATTCAACTTTTTCATCCCTAAAATATTTTAAGGTATGCTACAGCTGCTGAAAGGATTTCTGTTTTTCTTGGTCCTTTGTTTGTTAGGTCTAAGATTGATGACATCTCCACCATTAAGAGTACTTGAATTCTGACCCGAGTGACTTCCACCAGATGTATTAAAGACACCTGTATAAATTGAAGGAAAACACAGAGATTGATACACCCTAGTTACCTGTTGCATCCAGCTTATTAGTATATCAGAATATTTTTAAGTATTTATAATCATTTTCAGTTTTTATTATAATGAAGTATAAATAACAAAATATACTATCTTAACCTTTTTTAAGTGTGCAGTTTAGTGCTATTAAGGACATTCATAATATTATACAACCATCACCACCATCCATCTCCATGATCTTTGTGTCTTTAAAACTGAAACTCTAATACCTATTAACAATAACTCGACATTCTCCCTCCCATCAGCCCCTGGCAACTACCAATCTACTTTTTGTCTCTGTGACTTTGACTACTTCATATAAATGGAATCATACTGTGTTTTTTAGCATCTGGCTTATTTCACTTAGTGTAATATCTTTGATTCATTCATATGATAGCATACTACAGAATTTCCTTGCTTTTTAAGGATAATATTTTATTGTATGTAGATAACATATTTTGTTTATCTTTATCCATTGAGATGTCAATGGGTATTTTAGTACTGAAAATTTTTTTTTTTTGTGTGTGTGTGTGTATGCATGTTTTAATATGAATTTATGCATGGACAGTGTGCACTGTTAATCCCAGCACTCGATACTGAGGCAGGAGGACTGATAGTTTAAGGCCAGCCTGGGCAACACGGAAAAATTTTAGCAGCCCATCTACAATTTAAAAAACGAATACACAGGGTACAAAGGAGGTCACAGTGAAGTGTTCCTTTTCATCACCCTACCTTGCCAGTTTTCTTTCACTGAGGCAAACATGTTGGCAGTTTTCCTTTGTATCCTTCCAGGGATATTTTATGCAGATGTAGTTAGAAACACACACACACACACACACACACACATATATATCTTTTATCCTGTTCTACCCAAATTGTGGCATACACTACATGTCTTTTTCTACACACATCTTTTTCTATTTTCAAAATTTAGAATATGCAAATATAATCATTTTAATGACTTCATTTATTCATTATATACCACATAACTTCCTCAAGAATACCTGATCTGTACTTAACAACAGTACTTGTGAGAATTTATATTAATAATAACATTGCCATGTAAAAGCTGGTGTAATATAGATTTTTCCTATGTTGTCTAAAAAAGTGGTCTACAGCAACAGTAGATAAGAAGAGATGAACTAAACAGAAACCTTTTCTATTTTAATTCACATTTTGAACTATGCTAGTCACAAAACGTAAATCACACACAATTTATGAACTACTTAGCATGTATGATACACAAAACTCTGGGCCAGACACAATAAACAATATCAGGGATACAAACATGACCAATTTTGGCCCACAAGAAGTTTGCAACTTAATAAGTGAGATAAGACACAATACAGATAAGTAATGCTAGAGACTTTATATGTTAAGTGTCAGAAAGGAGAGACAAGATCTCATAGATGGTTCAAAGGAAGAACTAATTAAATTTGATTCATTCATATGATATCATAATACAGAATTTCATAAGAACGAAAAACTACATGAAAGTAGAACTGGACATCTGACAATGCCCTGGACTTTAATTTCTGTTCTGTTAGAGGAAAAGTATGAAGGCTGTGGCTTCAGCCAGATAAAAAGCTGAGAGATCTTTCTAGGTAATCCCTGAAGAATGAATTGTTCTTTGAAAAAAGATGGGAAAGAGAGGTCACTCTCAATAATTAAGTAACAAACGGCAGAACCCAGCAAATGGGGTGTATAGCGATGCATGAAGCTACAATGAGAATGGACAAACTGTCTTTAAATGTTGGCGTGAAGGCAATCAGTGAATTAGAAGGAGGCATGAAGGGGGCCAAGCAGACCAGACCATGCAACAGTCCTATCTTGTTCACAAGGCATTTGAGATGTCCAATGGCAGTCATATATGCAATAAAAATGGAAGAATAAAAAAAGCCAGAGCCAAGGAAAAAGGACAGAATATAGATAACAAAGTCCCTAAGAGACTACACAGAACTTTAGAACCAGCACATTTGGCTCTCATCTCCCTGGAAACCAACATACACCAACAGTTACTGTAAAAGAGAAGACAACACACTTGTTCTTTAGGCAATGCTAAAGTTCTGCTAGCATTTAACATGTAAAAGAAAAAACAATAGCCTTGCACAGTGACACACATCTGTAACTTCAGAGACTCTGGAGGCTGAGGCAGGAGGATCGCAAGTTCAAAGCCAGCCTCAGCAACTTAGCAAGGCCCTAAGCAACTCAGCAAGACCTTATCTAGAAATAAAATCTAAAAAAGGGATAGGAATGTGGCTCAGTGGCTGAGTGCCCCTGGGTTCATTCCCCGTAACAAAAAAAAAAGAAAAAATAATCAACAGGTAATAAGCAAGATAGGAAGAGAAAGGTTCTTAAAAGACAAGTATAGAATGAAAAGAACAAGTAATATAAAGCTCCTTTATATAAAGGATAGACCTTTATAAAAAAGTATTTACATCTCAATTTAACAAGAGATCTGATACTCTTAAATTTAATAATTTTTAATCTAACACTTTTAAATCACATTTTTAAAAGAAATGTGCACATTATATATAAAAAAGTAAATATAATAATGGATGCAGAATAAATACCAGGTAAGCATGGGGAAAATTTTCCTGAGTACTTACCAATTTTGTTACTACTTGAATGCGTTAGTTCTGGATCCTCAGTTATTTGTTGTTTGAGTTTTTGAAGATATTTTTCAGCCAAGTATTTAAAAACTAGAAAACACACACACACACACAGAGTCAATATGATTTATACCAATAAATGTATTATTTCATATTACTTATAATTTTATACTTACTAAATGAAGATAAAATTAAATTGACATTTAATCTAGTTAAAAATTCAACTTTCAAAAATTAACTGAGGGATATCTGAGAACAATGATAATACTAGAAAATAGTAAAGAAATGAAATACTATTTGTAGACATTGGCTATTCATTTTAAATATATGAGTAGCAATTAATACTTAGCAACACCCAACTGATTCAGTCTTGAAGAAATGTCTAGTTTTTCAGGTGAAGAAACTACCCAGAATAAACACTGAAGCCACAACCTAGTTGCAATCTAATAAGTGACAATTCTGGAATGAGAAAAGTCATAATTTTCTTTCTCTAATCTCACTTTCTTAAACTGGGAAATATTATTAAACAAATTAAGGTCATTGTAACTACCTAATGAAATATCTATTACCAAGGAGTACTAAAACAGTTCAGTAATTTTTAAAAGGTATGCATGAAAAACATACATACACACACATTTATAACTTAAATTTTCAAAGATAATGATAAAACTTAAAGTACCACTATAAATTGCCATAGGGAATAAGTTTCAAGGACATTAATTAAATAACCAAGGACTTTTTAAATCAAAGAAGCAGAATGTCTTTAAATTTTACCTAACGTTAGGTGACAAAAAGAAAACGTTCTCAATTTTTTTTTTCTAACAACACAACAGAAAAGACATTAAGAAGAATAAAACAAATTTCCTATTGCAATGTATATTTTTTAAAGATGCAATTTACCTTCACTCACGTTTAGGTCTTCTTTCACTGATGTTCTGTAGAATCTTAACTTTAACCTTTTTGCCAGAGCCTCAGCTTCCTCACTGCACACCAATAAAAAGAGAGAGAGAGAGAGAGAGAAGCAGCAGCTTCTGAAAGCTTGTTTTTAAAAGTTACTTTTAAAAATTACACTTATTAAGATTGGTAGGGTACAGTAGAATAAGGATAGGGAGGTGGAGCAGGTCTTTCAGATAATGTTCATGTTTCTTTTTAAAATCAGCTTGATATTGATGCCCAAATAAATAAAAGTGTTTAAAGTGAAGTTCTCAGTGCTTGAGCAGGATTTTTAGCTTCATTCCTCTTGAGGGATAAACACCAACCATCTATATTGTAAATAGGACACTTTTCTATAAAGTCACTAATTAAAATAATTAAATATCACTTTTATTTATATAATTAGAATGGGGGGTGTGATTGAACTCAGGGGCACTTAACTACTGACCTAAATCCCTAGTCCTTTTTAAAAAATTTTGAAACAGGATTTTACAAAGTCGCCGAAGTCTAGAACTTAAGATCGGCCTGCCTCAGCCTCTTGAATGGCTAGGATAGATCATCAAATGCAGCTTTTATGTAGAATTTTAATTAATTTTCTCTCTTTTCTTTTTGAGAATGTTTGGATTTAATTATACTTTGAATAACTTGTTATATTATTCTTGGCCATGAAATAACTTTGCTGCCCACAGCCAAAGTCAGCCTATTAATGGCTGAGTCTGTAAGAGTGGACCCTTTTTAGCTGTATTAGAATTCTAGTAGCCATGCTCCAGAATGGCTCCTGGTCTTCAAACTCTTGTATAGCCTCTTCCTACCCTGTAATCAAGTTTGGTCTGATACAATAGAAATGACAGTATGTGATTTCTGAGAATAGGTCTTTTAAGAAGCATTGTGGTTTCTGCCTTGCTCTCTCTTGAATCACCTGCCCTGGGGAAACAGCTGCCTTGTTGTGAGAATACTCACACAGCCATAAAAAGAAGCCCACAATGCAAGGAATTAAAGCCTCCTGCAGCAAGATAGCCATCTTAGAAATGGATCTTCCAGCACCTTTTATTATTATTATTTATTCAAAACAACTTTTATATAAATCAGTGTTGAACTCATCTTTGAAGCACTGCTTATTTCTCAAGCTTGTGACTAGTCAACATATTGACTATAACCGAACATAAAACCACTGAGCTAAGCCACTCCCAAATTACTGATCCACAGAAACTGAGATAGAAAAAATGTTTTCTGTACAATGTTGTACAGGTTAAACATATCTACCTTCTGAAACATTTATCCTTTCTCTATGGTGAAACTTTCAATATACTTTCCTCCAGGTTTTTGAAATGTACAGTTTAGTATTATTATTTATTATCACCTTACTGTGCTCATTTAAACATAAACCAATCACAAATAGCTCACAGATAAGTAAATTAAAGCCTATAAATAATTAAGACCTTTAGAACTTAAGTAAATATAAAAATTTTAGTTTTGTAAGTCTAAGCAAAAATTTGTTTTAACTTTACAGAATTAATACCCTTTTCCCCAAAAAGCAGCCATCTTACTTCTTTATACAAGAATCATCCAAAAGGTCAATCTTGTTTTGTACAAGCACAGTTGGTATATCTCCAACTTCAGCTACTACTTTTTCTTTCCAGCTAGAAACTGCTTCAAAAGACTCTCTGTCTGTAGTAGAAAATACAAGTACACAAGCCTGGGCTCCTGTAAGGTCACAAAATAAAAATGTTATTTACATTAATAAAACAAACCTATGCAGGGTGGGGGCAACTTTTAATTTATTCAAAACAACTTTTATGTAAATCAATGTTGAACTCATCTTTGAAACACTACTTATTTTTCAACATAAACATTATTTTCAAATTCAAAGAACTAATTTACATCAAGAACAATTGCCAAAAATGTTAAAGTATCCAGATACCCCCCCCAAACTATACACTCTTCTTTTTAGAACACCACATAATACCACATATTTAATTCTACTGTAAGAGTTAAAGAGACTGTTAAACCTAGCATGAATGATAGACTATTGCTAAGTTTTTCCTGTTAAGATTTCTTTCTTTTAGCACAGATTTAAGAAAAATATATGAGAAAACAAATATAATTTGTCATCAATTTATTTTGTATTATTTTATTTTAGGAAAAAGAGCGGTAATCCTAATATAATTTAAGAACCAGTACCAGAAGTTTAAAAAAAAAAAATCTGTATCTTTCTATCCACCCATCCATCTGATAAAGGAAGGAAAGGCTTAATTTAGCTTTTATCCTGTTTAACTGCATAATTTCCATAATGTAACTATTACTGTCATGTAACTATCAATTGTCATTTTAGGCCAATAATATCTAAAATTAAAACTAAGCAACAACCTCCTGAAACAAGCTGTTTTAGAAACTAGCTGCTGGTTCAGGAAACATGGTGACAGAAACAAGTGTGTAGGTGACAAAAGAAAATCATCCCTAGGCTCAAGAGAATTTCCTGGAATTCAGGCATGTTTTCTTACTGTTACTTCTCCTTCTAGATCCCTCTGGTATTTAGAGTTTCCTACCACAACTCAGGACATGACTAGGCTACCTAAGACAAAAATAGCTTATATATCACCAGAGAGGATACTGTAGAAAGCCAAAGAGAACAGAATGAAAGAAAAACATCAGTCTGCTATTACTATAAAGGCAGAAGACTCATATGGGAAATAGTTTATGAACAAGTTTTAAACTTAATGAATTAATTATATAAAATCCAGGGAGAAATTGAGACCATCTCAGAATTTAAGAAGGAAAAAAACTGTCAAAGTATTCCCAAAACTTGTACATGTTCTTTTTAGAACACCACGAAATGACGTATTTAATTCTATCATAAAAGGTAGACAGAATGGTATCTAAGCATGAGTGGAGGCTATTGTTAAGTTCTTCCTATTAAGTGCTTCAGTATTAAAACAACCCCCCAAATTAGTATTCGTGAATAAATGTATACTTACTTGAAGTGTATCATTTACTAAAACTATAAATAAGAAAACATTAATCAGATTTTAAGAAATTGTTCTTTATTATAAAGTTCTATTTGTTAGCTTTAAGCCTAGAATTTTATAACCAGCCAATTATCATTTCAATTTGAGGATACAATAGGGTATTTCCAAGTATACAAGGTCTCAGACTTGGAAAACAAAAATAAAAAACCTCTTAGAGGAAAAAATATATGATAATAATAATTTTAAAAATCTAAACAGATGGTGCCAAAGATGTGACCAGTAAGAATGATTAATATGAACAATAAGAATGAAAAGTTCAATGTTATTTTTAAAACTTGAGGACCAAAGGATAAAAAGAAAAAGTATATCCATAACATTTAAATTATTTAGTAGGGGATAGAATGGGGAGAAACTAAAGGAATGTGAAAACATGCTGAAATGCTTGTCTGAAGAAGATGTAATATTGAAATGATGTTTAAATAATCACGGGGGGGGGGGGGGGTAGGGGTAAATAAACAATGCAGTGAACACCTGTGGCCCTCAAGCCTCTGTTTTTGGCCACAGTTGTGGAAGACAGTTCTGTGTCTATTGCTAGTATCCTATCTCAAGTACATGCTGCAGGTAGCTCTCTGTTCTGCCTCAGGGCTTTTTCTGATGTTTCTTAAGAGCCCGATCACCAAAGGGAACTAGTGTCTCCTGGGGAAAGGTTTATCTGCAGGACCAATAAATACCTCAGCCTCCTGGGGCTCACCTACCTGATTCTTCAGGGGAACTGACAGACCCCTAGTTACCTACAGTGATATTATCAGCATTCTTTGTTGTATTTTTCCCCCTTTCCTGCCTCACTTTCCCTATTCTTTCCCTTCTTCTTCCTTGGATCATATCCCAAATAAACCACTAGCATCAAGGAGTGTGGGGGAAAGTAGGGGGAAAGGGGGGAGGGGGGTGGGGGGGTAACCTCAAACTAAGACAGTTAATGTCTTAGTTAAAGGCAATTACTGTAAGAATAATAAGACAATTCATGATTATTAAATCACACTAGAAAACTGAATTCATCCCATGTAAAAAAGTAATGTAGATACAAAAACAAAATAAAATGAAACCCCACAACAAAAGCAACCAAAACAGAGCAACGGAAAAAGTTAAACCTGAAATAAGATGTCAAAAATAAGCCCTAAGAGGGGCTGGGGATGTGGCTCAAGCGGTAGCGCGCTCGCCTGCCATGCGTGCAGCCCGGGTTCGATCCTCAGCACCACATACAAAGATGTTATGTCCGCCAATAACTAAAAAAAAAATAAATATTAAAAAAAAATTCTCTCTCTCTCTCTCTCTCTCTCTCCTCTCTCTTTAAAAAAAAAAAAATAAGTCCTAAGAATAGCAATTAAGTCTCTCTGGAAAGAGAACCATGCACAAATCTCCAAGGCAGGATGATTCTAAGCCTTCAGATCAGATGCTACAACCACCTTGTCTAATTTAACCTAAATATATTGCTAAAATGATAAAATAAGAACCAACAGACAATCTGGGTTACTTTTATGGTTCTAATAATTCTAACAAATGTTGGACAATTTGTTTTAATTTCCTCTAACTGAATATTATCCATTACACAAAATGTACTCTGCCAAACAGTGATCCATCATGGTTCTTTTGTACTTAATGACCAAATGACCCTTTCTAATATATAATTTTAAAAAATTAAGATTCCCTTCTTTAAGAATTATGTTTTTTAGTTGTAGGTGGACATAATACCTTCATTTTATTTATTTATTTTTTATGTGGTGCTGAGAATCAAACCCAGTGCCTCACATGTGCAAAGCAAACGCTCTACCATTGAGACACAACCCCAGCCCTCCCTTTTTTAAAAAACAAAATTTTGGCAGAGGTACAATAAAATAGATGACAAAGACAAGATTCCAAAGTATATGAGAGAAGAGATCATTAACTTTAGAGTACACACAGGAAATGAACATAAACCTGTTATACAATTCTGAAATTCCTTCAAGTACTCCAAGAATTCTGTTTTATTTTGCTTTTTTAACTGAGAAAGGGGTTGAAAAGAGAATTTGTAAAAGATTTCTTAAGAGAAAGTACTATTCTCCAAACCCTCTCTCTCTTCCAAGAAGATGGGCTGGGATGAAGGAGGGTACTATCACTGCCACCTTTATCTCAAACCTTGGGGGGAGAATGGACTTCAATAAGATCAATTAAGGAATCTGATGTGTTCCCAGCAACTGGAAGACAGTCTGGATTAGTGGTGTTTCAATTCAAGCTCAAGGAAGGTGCAGCATTAAGACCAAAAGACAAAGACAGACTGCAAATGGAAAGAAATCTGCTCCCATGAAATGGCAGGGCAAAGATCGCAAATCAATTTCCTAAGGGAAATTGATCATCTAACACGGTGATGGAGTTCAGAACATGCTTCCCCAAAATGTGACTGTTGGGTGTATTTTTCCAGAAACAGGTCACAGAACCCTCTGACCTTTCCTTCAGGCTGGTCATGAGACCCTCACTTGAAAGGGGCCCTTCATCCTTATTTCTGAAGATGAAAGGTCTCAAAGAGGACTCCAAAACAAGTCTTGCCAAGTTTCTCCCACTTTACTACATTTACCTCATACTCTACCCTATCAGTTTTCTTCAAGGACTCTCTACTCTTCATCAAACCTACCATTAAAAACACTAAAGTTTAACTGTTTCTTTGGGTCTTCATTTCCTTATGAAAGTTCCTGTGTCATATAAATTACATATATTAAAGCTGTATGCTTTTCTCTTATTAGTCTGCCTTTTGGCATGGGGCCCAGGTCATAAACTTTAGAGGGTTAGCAGGAAAAGATTTCTCACCCCTTCACCAGCATGAGGTCATTTATAATTATGTTCAGTAGGATATTTAGCAGGTGACAGCACTAGCCATAAAGTAAAATAACAGTGGAATTCTTATGAAGGGGTCCAGAAAATTATTTTAAAAAGCAAAAGGAATCTGAGTTCCTGGAACCCCTTATCTGCATTAAAAAAGAGATTGCTAAAAAGCACTCAATTGTCATATATCCCTAGAACAGGGAAGAGACTCTTATGATCACCACATACCCAAATAATCATTGTCACAGAACTGTCACATCCCACATCTGTTCTCTTAAGTACCCATTTATCTTTCCAAAAAGTCATTTGTTTCCCTATAAGTGTCCTTCTTTCCCTCCCCTTCCCCTATTAAGATTGTTTACAGGTTTAAATGCTTCCTTGAGTCACATATTGCTGTGAATTTCTATATGCACATTAGATTAAATTTTGTTTTTTCATCTGCTAATCTATCATTTGCCAGTTTAATTTGCAAGCCCCTGATCACTGAATCAAAGAGGGTATAGGAAGTTTTTCCTCCCCTACACTTGATTCTCATGGGTTACAAGCACCTGCCAATATAGAGTTTACACACCCAGAATAAATCATCTGGGATTCCAAAAAGCTTCTTAATATGATACACGCACTGTTATAACCTAATTATAAGGTCATATTTCAACATGTCTCACTGAACAATTAAGCCAGCAATCCCTGTCTATAAAATAATGTCTCTGAGCAATGGTTTTGGTTATTTCTTAAATTATATAGAATTTTTAAGTTTTTAATTTATTGATTTTTATGCATCATGAGTAATTCTTTTTGGATTTAAATCAGTGAGTCATAAAACTGAATAAAGCAGTTTTTCAATCACCAAATTTGTATCTTAACTCATCTTCCTAATTACATTATTATCTCAATCTATACTAGTAGTAGATATTATCACTTGCCTAGCTGACATCCCTTCCTAAGAACATCTTCCCCCAATATATAATGCCATATGGTTTAGGAAGACTAAACCTAACTTCTGTGGGAGGAGGGGTTTTTGTGGAGGTGGGGTAGGTGATCCAAGCCAATTAATCACATTCCCTTGACTACTGTAATCAGGTCAAGGCTGGTCTAATCAGAGAAAAGCTTGAGACTTTTGGTCTATTGTTGTGAGAAGCAACCTTCTCTCCCCAAGGATATAAACAAAGCATGTGGCTTTCATTGCTCATGGTAGCAATCTTGCAGTCAAGGAGAAAATCAACATGAGAGGAATTCCATACAGGGAGGAGGCAAAGCCAGGTGAATAAGTGAAGTTGCAGTCTAAATAAACCACAATTAAAAGTTATGCTACTTTCAGACTTTTCTATTAAACAAATCAATATACCCTGTTTGTAGTTTAAGTTATAAAATTTGAAAATGCTTTTCTGTTTTCAGCAACCAAAGCATTCTGATGGAACTCCAAATAAAAGCATAAAAGAATGTTCAATATAGCATTTCTTAAACTTATGTAAAACTGTCACTGTTTCTTCCTTAATTCAAGTTGCATTGTGAAGACCTAAGTTTCCCACCCTCTTTGTCATTTTAATAGAGTTGGCTAAAAAAATGTAATGTTATTAAGTCCTCCCCCACCACCAGGGATTAAAACCAGGGGCACTCTAGCACTGAGCCACATCTCCAGCCCTATTATTTTTATTTTTTGAGACAGAGTCTCACTAAGTTGCTTAGGGCCTCTCTAGCTTGCTTAGGCTGACTTTGAACCTGGGATTCTGCCAGGTGTGTACCTGGCTAAGAAAAGCTTTTAACAGACATTTATTTAGAAGCTTAGGGCAACTTTGAGTTAAACTGTTAAATATAGGGAAACCAAATTTTATAAGCCTTTTAATCCAAGTGAAATACAGGGGGAAGTAATTTAAACATCATTCATAGTAAATTAAGATATAAATACTAATAAAGATGGCTCATTCTTTAATTCTGGTATATGTGGAGATCTAAAAAGTACTAAACTACATTAACTATACAATAAACTAGATGATCCAAACAAAACAACTAAATAATAAAAAACTTGGACGGTCTTATAGTAAAAATCAGTGAAAGCATGAATAATAGCTAAACTACAATGGGAAATTAAAATACTTTTAGTTATCTGAACCTTTTTAAAAAATCATCAGGGACCCAAATGATTTACTTAACTAGATAGTTCCAACATTTTCTTTATACTTATACACAAATTAAATCATGTTTTTACATTTGGCCAGATTTTTTTTTTTTTCTTCAGTGGTAGGGATTGAACCCAGGGCTACTTAGCTATATCCCCAGTCCTTTTTTCATTTTGAGACAGGGCCTCCCTACGTTACTGAGACTCACCTTGAACTTGTAGTCTTTCTGACTCAGCCTCCTGAATCACTGGAATTACAGGCATGTAACACTGTACCTACCTAATTTCTAAATTAAACTTTTAATTGGGGATAACTATAGATTCACACAGTTTTGCTTTTTTTTTTTTAAAGTATATGTATACAATGGCAAATGTATTCTCCAAAAATAACTACTGGGCTAAAAAAATAATACTCCCACATGAAATTGTCAAAACCTTAAAAGGAAATAACACAACACTTTTCCTAATATCCATATAGGGCTGGGGTTGTAACTCAGTGTACAGTGGTCACCTGGCATGTGTGAGGCACTGGGTTTGATCACCGGCACCACATAAAAATAAAAAATAAAAAATAAATCAAGATATTGTGTCCACCTAAAACTAAAAAATACATATTTTTTAAAAAAGAACATATATTTCATATAGAAAGTCTAGAGAACAAAGGAGAATAAAAAATAGTGAAAATCTCATGTAATTACTATTTTAGGTATTTATACTTGGGTTTTTTTTGTTTATTTTTTCCTTAGAAAAAAACAGGTAAAGCAGATGGTGAGAATAATCCCATTAAAAAATATGAATAGGGCCAGGTGCCATGGCACATGCCTGTAATCCCAGCAACTTGGAAGGTTGAGGTAGAAGAATTCCAAGTTTAAGGCCACCCTTGGCAACTTAGTGAGACCCTGTCTCACTAAGTTAAAAGGGCTGGGGATGTGGCTCAGTGATAAGGCATGCCTGGTTTCAATCCCCAGCACCAAAAAAACAAAACCAAAAAAATCAATCTAGGGGCTGGGGTTGTGGCTCAGTAGTAAAGTGCTTGCCTAGCACACATGAGGCACTGGGTTCAATCCTCAAGCACCACATAAAAATAAATAAATAAAGGTATTGTGTTCATCTATAACTAAAAAATTTAAAAAAAAAAAAAATCTACTCTAAGAGCTTGAAGTAGTAATAACATAATTCTCAACCCTACACCATGAATACAGGTGCACAAGATCCAAATTGGCAACCATACACAATGATAAAGCCATTCTGATGGGAAGCTATATAAGTTAGCTTTTTACAGCTGTGACCAAAACACATGACAATAACAACTTAAAAGAGGAAGGATTTATTTTGGCTCATAGTTTCTCAGGTTTCAATCCATGGTTAGCTAGCCCCAACCATGCTTTAGGTTTCAGGGGAGGCAGAACACCATGGTGGAAGGTTGTGGAAAGTTGCTCAACTTAGAGCAGCAAGGAAGGAGGAAAGCAGAGAGACAGCTTGAAAGAACACACCAGGCACAAGAAATACCCTTGTAGGGCATCCTTCCAGGGACCTACTTCCTCCAACTTGGTCCCACTTCTTACAATTTCTAGTCCACTCAAATGATTAACATATCAAATTGACTAATCTACTGATATGCTTACAGCCCTGGAGATCCAATCATTTCCTTAAAGCCTCACCTCTGAATACTGCTAAGCAGGGAACCAAGCCCTCAACACTTTCGTCTTTGGGAGACACTTCAAATCCAAACTATAACAAACCTCTAAGGACAGAGTAAATAGAGTGAATAGTAAGCAGCGACATGTAGTCTTAGGATGACACTTATGAGGTATACCACTCTCCTCAAAAAATTAAAATGTTATTTCTCAGAGTAGGCAGTGGAAGTCAATTTTCCTTGGTACCAATTTAGAAAGGCAACTTTAAATATCAGTGAAATTATGTTTTTATTAGATCTCAGTTATTTACTATAATTCTACATTTTCAGAAGTGGAAAAAATAAGATATATATTCAAAAGCTGCCTGAATTCATCCTGTTTCTCAAGGATACATATTTTATATCATATGTGTGAATTTACAAATAGAGTAGCAAGATATTTCAATAAAATTAGTGGTAAATCCCATCTGAAAGTAGAAGTTTATGCATTTGCATGAAACTATATCCAAATAATCATTAACACTGCCAATTCAAACTGGCTATTTAATATACCTATTCTATTTTCAAGTATTGCTCAGATAATCCATTTCATATACACATTCCCTTTCAAGTTGTGTACAGTAACATGTCAAATAAGTTAAGACCTTAACGAAGAAGTCAGTAGAATTTCCATTGTATACAACTGTTATTTCAGTTTCATCAAAACTAAGGTAGGTTATTTTAAGAGACTTTGAACAGATAATTCATTACTGATTCTAAAGTCTTTGGGATTATTTAAATTGCTATCATTCTAATTACTAAGATAAAATACATTTTAAGTTTTACAATTTAAAGAGTAGATTTTAAAACAGAAAAACAAATTTAAGATGTGAAAAAAGGGGGCTGGGGATGTGGCTCAAGCGGTAGCACGCTCGCCTGGCATGCATGCGGCCCAGGTTTGATCCTCAGCACCACATACAAACAAAGATGTTGTGCCCGCCGAAAACTAAAAAATAAATATTAAAAAATTCTCTCTCTCTCTCTCTCTCTCTCTGTCTGTCTCTCACTGTCTCTTTAAAAAAAAGATGTGAAAAAAACATTATCTTTAAGGAAAACTTTTTGGATGTATTTCCAAGAAATGTTACTAGATGAATATAAATACAAGACAAAACAAGGAAGCAGGATTAGATTACAATGCCTACAATCTACCTAGAACACACAAGACACGACATACTCAATACACATTTGCTAAAGGAAACTTTAAATCTTGAGTAACAGGCATAGAGCCAATAATAAAACATATATTATCCTCCTTTCTTGGGGCTTCTAGTGAGAAAGCAAATACTTTTAAGTGAAATAATTTATATTTACAAATGTGTACATATACTATTTTGCCTGTAGCTTAAAGTCAGAATGAAATATCTGTTAGGTAAAAATTTTTATACAATTAAAAAAATTAACCAAATGAATTGGCCTCCTAAGAGCAACTGATTCACTTGAGCCAACATGGGCTATGCAAATGAGAAAAAAAAGACAAAAACTAAAACAAAATAAACCCTACAACTCTGCAGCTCCATTAGCTAGAATCTCAAGTAACTCAGTCTGTTAGGGATAAACATGCAAACACTATATGATGATAAATTCAATAATCATAAAGAAGTAGCTCAAAAGAAAGTGATTAATCTTTTCAGGTGTGGGGGCCATAAAAGGTTTCATAGATTTCTGAGCTGTTCACACTTTAAGGTAGAAGGTCAAAAGTGACAAGAAAGCATTCCAGGCACTGTGAAAAAATAATCTGGAGATTTCACAGGAGTAAAGTGCATGTGAGGAATCAGCAGGAGATGAGGCTAGATACACAAAGAGAAACACAACTATAAAGTCTTCTTACACCATGCTAAAATGCCTGAACTATTTCTCAAACAAGAGGTTACTAGGAGTTTAACCAAAGGACATGATTTGACAATGACAAGAATAAGATAATTTTCATTTGACTGCATTTAATTTCTCAAATATGAAGCAAGGAAGTCATCTGAGAATGGAAAAAAGAAAGGGACCCTAAAGATTAAAGGCAAGAGAAGGCATAAAATAAATATCTCTTTTGGATAACAGGGACTTGAGTAGTGTATAAAGGTATGTGGACACTGAATATTCATTAAAGCTATGTGATCATAACTTCAAGTTCAGTCAAAATGGTCCTAATATTCATGAATAAGGTTCAGTGCTTGGATATATACTGGTAGATAGTGGGGTTTAACTGGGTTGAACATTTTACAGAACAAGAATTACACAGGGAGTGCAGTGCAGGGAGTTAAAGCAAATGTTTACAGAATGAGAAAAACTAAGTTGAGAAAGGAAAGAAGTAAAATCATGTGAAAAGTTATAGTAAAAAAGAGTAGTAAGGTCAGTGAACAGAAGCTCTCAACAAGTTCAAGGACAGTTAAAAGAATATGGATATTAAAGTTAGCAAGCTAGAATCATAAGAACTTGTAATCATCAAGTGGGAGACTCTATAGAGGTTTAAATTTTAGAAGTAATAAAAAGATCATTGACCTTGTGAAGGGCAAGTAAATGAGTAATAAATTGAATTTTCAGAAAGTAATAATAGGTTGGAGGTGTAGCTCAGTGGTAGAGTGTAAGCCTAGTCCTGGATTCAATCCCCAGCACCACACACAAAAAATAAACTGAACAATTCTAAAGGAAAAAAATGATCCAGATACCAATGTTACCAGGAAGGAGGCATGAAGTTGATAAACCATGGTAACCAGGGAGGTAGGTAAAACTCTCATGACTGAATTTCAAGATGCTGAGGTTTCAAAAAGAAGAGAAATGGTTTGGAAACAGAAATGAGAAAGAAAGACACTCCTGCAACAACATCCATCAAGTTTTGAAAAACATGAAGATGTGGTGATGTGAGCAAGAAGACAACTTCCACTAGAGAAGGTAGCAGGGATAACAGCATTTTTAGGAAATGAATCAAATTTTAGTTAGAACAAGAAGGTTAGGCAAAGAGGAAATGTCACAGAAGAAAGGGAAATCAGTACGTTTAATTGAGCCTTTCTTTAGGAATTTAAGCCTACATTTTAGAATTCACTTGAGCCAACATGGGCTATGCAAATGTTGTCATGATTCCTTCCTCTCACATGTATATATCACACTTTCTGGGGGGAGGGGGGTACCAGGGATTGAACTCAGGGGCACTCAACGGCTGAGCCACATCCCCAGCCCTATTTTGTATTTTATTTAGAGACAGGGTCTCACTGAGTTGCTTAGCGCCTTGCCGTTGCTGAGGCTGGCTTTGAACTCGGGATCCTCCTACTACAGCCTCTGGAGTTGATAGGATTACAGGCAAACCACATCTGGCACACTTTTGGGAATGTTTATAACACAGCACTAGTAGGCTTTAGCGCTCAGTTTCATGTGTCACTGTCCCTTTACCTCTTCAACAGCATCTGGAAAATGCAGAGTATTAAACAACTATTGATATGAATTACCAAATCCTTATTAAGCATCAAAAGATCATGCTTGGGGTTGTGGCTCTAGTGGCAGAGCGCTCGCCTTGCACATGCAAGGCTCTGGGTTGGATCCTCAGCACCACATAAAATAAATAAATAAAATAAAGGTATTGTGTCCTAACACAACTAAAAAAAAAAAAAGATCATGCTATATGATACTAGATCAAGCTTTCAGTTATTGTTTTGCATTTCAGAAACCATTGGCAGTGAGTTGGAAGAACACTGAAAATGTCCTTTTAAATTCTGAAAGAAAAGGGCTAAGTATGGTAGCACATATCTTAGTCCCAGCTACTCTGGAGGCTGAGGCAGGAGGACCACAGGCTTGAGGCCAACCTGGAAAACTTACAAAGACCCTGTCTCAAAATGAAAAAAAGAAATGGCTAGAGATGCAACTCAGTGGTAGAGCACTTGTCTAGCATGCCCAAGGCCCTGGGTTCAATTAGCAGTACTGAAAAAGTGAAAATGCAAATTTTAAAATTCCAAAAGGACAAAATTTTATAGGCAATATTAAAGGACACTAAGCTCCATTTATAAGTTCAATTGAAACTCTCTTTAGGAATTTAAGCTTATATTTTAAAACCTTAAATTCTCTTGTTGTGGCTCCTTCCTCTCCACGTATACTTAACACTTCTCTGAACTATTCTTTAGCACTGCACTAATAGGAATTACTGTGTAATTTACTTTTAATTAAGCAAAATGCCATCTTATTTTCAGGGGCTTTACTTTTTATATGTTAAGTTTTCACTCTGAAAGTATAGTAATTTCTTTATGTGTCAGGGTAGACATTTAATATTTTCTGTCTTGATTCAAGTCTGATTTATCTATAGGAGTCACATAATTCTAAGACAGAAATAAGCTATCTACAGTATGAAGTGTTATTTGACACTCTACAAGATCTTTAGAAGAATAATGAACTGGCACAATAGCTAAACTGTGGAGCCAACCTAGATGTACTTCAGTGGATGAATGGATAAAAAAATATATGGCATTTATACACAATGGAATATTACTCTGCACTAAAAAAGAATAAGATCATGGCATTTGCAAGGAAATGAATGGCATTAGAGAAGATTATGCTAAGTGAAGTTAGCCAATCCCAATAACCCCTGATATAAGGGGGGTGACTCAAAGTGGGGTAGGGAGGAAGAGCATGGGTAAAAATTACCTCTAGATGTAGGGAATAGGGGTGGGAGGGAAAGGGAGGAAGAAGGGGAATAGCAAGGATAGTGGAAGGAGACGGTCATCATACAAAATTCATGTATGAAGATGTGAATTTGGTGTCAACATACCATATATACAAACAGATTTGATAAATTGTGGTATAAAGGTGTATTAAGAATTGGAATGTAAAAAAATTATGAATGTAATGAACTCCACTATTGTCATGTATGTAAGAAAAAAAAGAATAATGAACTGGGATTTTTTAAGAAATACTTTGAAATTATTTTAGTTATTCTTTTTATTTATTTATGTGTGTGTGTGTGGTGGGGGTTGCCGAGAATCAAACCCAGTGCTTTGTGTATATTAGACAAGCACTCTACTATTGAGCTGTGTTCCCAGCTCTATTTTAACTATTCTTAAAGAGAAATCCTTATGTGGGAAACATAAAGAGCAAAGTTTTTTATTCAGCCAAAAGAACACACCCAAGGGGTTGGGGTTGTTGCTCAGCAGTAGAGTGTTTGCCTAGAATGTGTGAGGAGCTGAGTTCAATCCTTAGCACCATATAAAAATAAATAAATAAAATAAAGGTATTGTGTCCAACTACAATTAAATGTGTGTGTGTGTGTGTGTGTGTGTATGGGGCTGGGCTTGTGGCTCAGCGGTAGAGTACTTGCATAGCACACGTGAAACATGGGTTCGATTCTCAGTATCACATAAAAATAAAGGTTATTATGTCCACATACAACTAAAACAAATATTTTAAAAACATTATATACATATATATTTATTTATTTATTTATTTATTTATTTATTTATTTTAAAGAACACACCAAGCAAAAAATATAAGTCTCACATTTTACCTCGATAGTAGGCTTTGGTTATTGCATCAAATTCCTCTTGACCTGCAGTATCCCATAACATTAGTCTAACATCTTCATCATTAACTCTGAAAGGAGAGATTAATTTATTCCATATGAATGAAAATATTTTTTGTAACTTAGCTTTGTGTACATTTTTATTTTTCACATCCAAAAGTATTAAAACTACATTGTCAGTTTCACTCTGAAAAAGTCTATGAGTTCAGTATTTTTAAATGTTGATACTATTCCCAATAGTGAAAGCAAAGCTATATAGCTTTACATATGATTTGCATTTATCTCCCACTTTTCTCCTTCAACAATAGTCATGAATGGTAGTGGCTCTGGGATTAGGAAGTATTGGCAAAGGGGAATTTCCTTAGGCCTGTGTTTATTCTTCTCTCACTACACCATTTTAATGGGTTCTGATGCCCTAGTGATAGAATGAGAATAAGAGAAAGCAGCTTACCTGCTTATTACCCTACAACTAAAAAATTTTCTCTACTTTGTCATATTGTTAATTCTCATTATTTATAGGAGCTATGATCTAAAATATCACTATATATATATTTGTCTCTCTGTGTGTGTATGTAGTGCTGGAAATCAAACATAGGACCTCTCACTTGTTAGGCAAGTGCTCTACCACTAAGATATAACTCCAGTCCCATAATATCACTCTGAACACCAAATAAGCACTGAACCACACCACTCCTAGGGGAATTATAGGGTTAGGTTCCTGAGAACCCCTAGTTACATTTCATCACCTTATTTTATATGTGTTTTTAAGTACAGATACTTATTAATATAATTGTTAATTCATTAATGTTCAATTAATATCCAATAGCAAGCACTATAGACCAATAACACTCTTATCTATGGCTGAACAAAGCTTGCCTAACACAAGTATTTTTCTCCATGAGGCACATCATACCTTCAATACAATACAAACTTCAGTACTATACCTAGGGGCCATTTTAAACAGTAATATCACTAACAAAAAAGCAGTAAATAAATAAATCCAAGATTATGTCCATCTACAACTAAAAAAATAAAAAATTTTAAAAAAGCATAAAATGTGAAAAATATGGCATTATAAGGAACACAAAAAAGACAAGTGTTTATTGTGTGAGAACTGAAACAAGAAAGAAAAGTAACACCTTGGTTTGACCTCAGCTAGGAAGGTACATGTTGGGTAACCCATATGCTGCTTTGCACATGTCCACAATAACTACAAAAACACTCAAGTACTTACTTTGTGATTACAAGTAAATTTTACCAAGTAGATGAATTTGCAAATAAAAACCTACGAATAATGAGGATCAACTATATACTTAAAATATTAATTTGGCTTCAGGTAATAAGTACAAGAAATATACACCATCAAGACTTAAAAGGAACCTTCTTAAAATATGTTCCAAGAAAGCAAGCAAATATGGAAGTACAAAAAAGCATCCCAGAACAGATTAAAAATTCATCTTTAAAACAATAAACACAGGGTTGGGGTTGTAGCTCAGTGGTAGAGTGCTCACCTTGCACACAGAGGGTGCTGGTTTCAATCCTCAGCACCACATAAAAATAAAATAAAAGGTACTCTGTCCATCTACAACTAAAAAAATATTTTCAAAATGATAAAACACAGTTATCTTTACTTGATGTTAGTATCTAGGCCAATGAATCAGATGTTTAATGTTCTTATTTTCTTTTGTCTCCTACAACCTAAAACAGTCTTTAAAGTTATCAAAATTGATGACAAAAACTATTACTGAGGTGTTTTAGAAATTCAACTGGATTTCCTGAAGTAGGATTTCCTTTTCATGGGCAAATTTAATCCTCCCAAATCTGTCTTCTCTTATACCTTTAAAATAAAAGCAAATTATTATTTCCTTAACTTCTAAGTAGTATTGCCCAGTTTTAAAAAGAGAAGAGACATTCTAAACAAAAGGCACCTGTAATGTAAGAGATGAAAACTTTATTTTGAGACAGGTAACTTTCCTTCTAAATAAAATAGGAAACAAAAATCTGTTTAAAGTCTATCACCATTTTATGTAATAAATATTCAAGTTATCACTAATAAACATAAAACATAAGAAAAAAATGGGGAAAGGGAGCACAGTAAAAATGAAAAAACAAGAGAAAGAGGAAAAGAAGATGAAAGGAAAAACAAGGATAAAGATATATATGCTAATGAATAATTGGAAATGACCATCAACTGTCACATGAGTCACTGCCACTGGTTGCTTAACCTTGGACTACTATAATTAGTTACTATTACTACAATGAAAGTCTTGGATATAGTTCACAACTCAAAACCAAAGGGATAAAGCAGTCAACTACATACTGGATTTGTCGCTCTAAAAAGTCAACTCCAATGGTTTTCTTGTAGTCTTTTGTAAAAATGCCTTTGCAATATCGCTGAATCATACTTGATTTTCCAACTGCTCCATTGCCTACAACCACCATCTTGATGGCCACTTCCATATCTTCCTCCAACATTTTTGAAGTAGAAATGGTTTCAGTACCAACTCCAATTCCAAGTGATCAGAACTTGTCTTTCACACCTGTAGTTTAAAATGAAATTATTCTTTATGACACAAAAATTGTACAAAATAAAATAAACCATAACTGTTTTATCAATAAATAACACTGCAAGAATTAATTTCCAAGACTAGGGTCTCATTCTACCTCTTTTAGATAAATTTTTTGGAACACAATAATTTTTGATACCACATCAACAGCACAATGCATGACATTCGTATATCAACAAATGCCTAATTCTACATAGCATTCTGTTTCATACAGACCAAGCCTATGGGCATTGCAACTGAGGCTTGATTTAAAGTTACCACTTACTACTAGCAATGTACTCTTGGTGAAGTTATTGCCTAACTTCTTTAAGCTTCTGTATCCTGGCAATAAAATCTACCTCACAGTGTTGTTGATCATGGATACATATAAAAGACTTACCATAGTGAAAGTTAAACATGCAAAACTTAGTAGTTTTATGTAGCATAATAAATACCCCCACAGTATTACACCAAATGGGTAGCAAATGTAAAATCTGATAAAAATGTTTTTTAACCTTATAGGTAATAATTAGCATCCCTAGAAAAACACCCCAAAGAAAGGTTTACAATGAATCCTGTACAATTTTTTTATTTTAATTTTTCACACTTTTTTATTAGCGCATTATAGTAGTACATTAATGATGAGTTTTACTGCTACATATGCATACATACACACAATATAACAATATAATTCGGCCAATATCACTTGGATATTGTTCATAATCAATTCCCCCCTCCCTCCCCACCTCACAACCCCTTGGTCTACACAAATCTTATACCATATATTCTTTCTTTAGTTTTGGACCAGTTACAGTTAATTACTAGTTAGGCCCCTGCCGTATTTATTATATTCTAACTACTTTAACTGAAAACTCTTTATACAACCACTACACAAAACAAATCTGAAATGTGAAGAAAATTCCTTTCTTTGTCCTTAGTAGAGTCTCAGCAATTGCCCCTGGTACTTCACAAACTTGCCTGATCATAAGAATCACCTGTCAGTACTTGCTAAAGTAGAGGCTCTAAGTCTGTGATATAATTCATCAGAAATCTCAGAGCACTAGTCCTGCAATTCTGAAATTTTAAAATGAGCACAGAAGTATACAATTTAATTATCCTTTCAAAAGAGATGCTATGTTGAGTGTGCAGGCACCACACCCTCCTTAGGATCTATTGCACTACCCACTTCTTTTAAGGCCATACTCTCCCCAAGTGAAGAGCAAACAGGAAGGACAACTATGCCCAACATGAGTCAGGCCAATTCTGCCCAGTGTGGGATTCCTTTTTGTGCAGGGTCTCCCCATCAAACTGGTTGAGGTTTTCTGGCAGCCGCAGACTGGGGCTCTTTCCATTCAATCCTCCTTTCTCCTTTCACAGGCATCAAACTGGCATTGCAGTCTGAAGGACTCCTCTTGATCATTTTGCATTTCCGCCAATAACTCTCTTATGCTTATAATTCCTTCCTGACATTTGCTTTTTGAAGGACTCAAAATAGGCAAGTGATTTTATAATTAGACAAATGATATAACTGTTAACCTTAGGCTAGTGACTCTAAACCTTGACTATACACTGGAATAACCTAGAGAACTTTAAAAATTACTAATGCTTGGATCCTTTCTCTGAGAATATGATTTAAGTGGTCTAGGATACAAGCTGGATATCAAGTACCACCACCCTTCTACTCTATGAAAAGGTCTGTCTTCAGAACACTTACAGTAAAAATCAAAAATTCCTACCATGCCCTGACCCCTATTCATCTAGCTTTATCTCACATCAGTTGAGTTCTTGGAAGGCAATTTCCTTCTCTCTACCTAAATAATTATTTATGCCAAAAGATTATGAAGTTTAAAATAATAATAATAAAAAAGCTACAACAAAATGTATCATAGTTTACCCTTTTAAAAATATATACTTCAGAGATATGCTTCTAAAAGATTAGACATCTCTTTCCCTATTCATTAATTTTATGTATAATTTAAAACTCTGGATATTATACATAAAACAAACATAAGGTTCTAAAAAGTAGAAAGAAGGGAGCTAGGTGCAGCAGCATATACCTATAATCTCTGTGACTCAGGAGGATGAGGAAGGAGGATCAAAAATTTGAGGTTAGCCTCAGCAATTTTGTGAAACCCTGTGTCAAAATTTAAAAAAAAAAAAAAAAAAAACAGGGCTGGGGATGTGGTTCAAGAGGTAGCGCGCTCCCCTGGCATGCGTGCGGCTCGGGTTCGATCCTCAGCACCACATACAAACAAAGATGTTGTGTCCGCGGAAAACTAAAAAATAAATATTAAAAATTCTCTCTCTCTCTAAAAAAAAAAAAAAAAAAAAAGAAATCAAACTAGAAATCACTAACAGAAAAGTAACAGGGAAATCTCTAGACATTTGAAACCAGAAGCACATACTTCTAAACAATCTATGGATCAAAGTAATCTAAAGAGAAGTTAGAAACATTTTTTTAAAATAAAAATAAGAGAACAACATATGAAAATGTGTAAGACACAACAGATTTCAGAGTTACCTTAGAAGAGTAACTCAAAAACCAATCTAAGCTCCCACCTCAAGAAAACAGAAAAAGAGCAAAATAAACCCAAATCAAACAAAAGGAAGAAAATAATAAAAAACAGAAATTAATAAAATTTTAAAAAACTAAAAGCTAATTTTGGAAAAAGTTCAATAAAAATGACAAATCTTTAGCAAGATTAATAAAGAAAAAAAAAAAAGCAGACACAAATTACCAATATCAAGGATGAAATGGCAGAGACCAGAAAGATATTTCAAATATAATACAATTTCAGACATAAAAATAAACAACTCTTCACACTGTATCTGACAACCTACATGAAATGGAGATCAAAAAGTATAAACTACCACAACTTACACAATAAGAAATAAGATTATTTGAATGGTTCTATAACTATAAAGGAGATTAAATTTGTAACTTTAAAATTCAGGGAAAAAAAATCTTTAAACTCAGGAGATTTCAAAGGAGAACCCCATAATACATTTGAAAAATTAAAACCAATGACAAAAATCTCTTTCAGAATAGACAGAGGAGAGAAACAATTCCCAATTCGTTTTATGAAGCCAACATTATCTTGAAACCACACAAAAGTACCAAAAAGAAAAATAGACAAATAACCTCTTATGAACAAAGATGCAAATTTCTCAACAAAATATTAAAGTGAATTGAGTAATATAAAAATAACAATACACCACAACCAAATGGGCTTTATTCTGGGAAAGGAAGCTGGTTTAATATTTGAAAATTAGTTAATGTAATACACCACATTAGGCTGGGGGGCGGGAGTGCATCACAATATCAACTTAACATCCTTTTGGGGGGGGCGGACAACTCCAAGCAAACTAGAATCCATAAGACTTTTCAACCCAATAAAGAGCATTGAAAACGTAAAACCTACAGTTAATATCATACTTAATTCTCAAAGACTAATAGCTTTTCCCTTAGACTGGGAACATGGTAAGGATGTTCACTCTCACTACTGTATATCATACACAAAATCCTAACCAGTACAACAGCCAACAAAATTTTTTTAAATTTAGAAAATAAATAAAACTGTCTCTATTCACAAATGACAGGATTGTCTCTGTAGAAATATCCAAAGAATCCCAAAGAATCTACAAAACAATAAACAAAAGAAAACAAAACACCCTGCAACTAATATTAGTAAGTTTAGCAAGGTCACAGGATACAAGGGCAACACATAAAATTTAACTATACTTTTATATATTAACAATGTACAATTTGAAAAAAGAATTTAAAATATCAGATTTATAAAAGCTCCCAAAATTTTAAAAAATTACAAAAAAAAACCCTAAAAACTACAAAACATACAGGATCTGTATACTGAAAATTACAAAACACTACTAAACATAATAATAAATAGAACGACACAACATGTTAATGGATTGGAAACTCTACAAAGTAAAAACAGCAATTCTTGGGGCTGGAGTTGTGACTCAGAGGTAAAGTGCTAGCCTACCATGTGTGAGGCACTGGGTTTGATCCTCAGCACCACATAAAAATAAAATAAAGATATTGTGTCTACCTATAACTAAAAAATAAATGTTAAAAAAAAACAGCAATTCTCAAATTGATCTATGGATTTAATACAGTTCCAATCAAAGTATCAACAAGATTTCCCAGACAAGCTAGCTTTACAACTTATATGGAAAGGGAAAGGAACTAAAATAGCTAAAAAGAAAGAAAATTGAAGGAAATCATAATGCCTAATTTAAAGACACTGTAAACCTAACTTAATCAAGAAAGTGTGATACTGGCAAAGGGAAAGTACATTAATCAATGCAACAGAACAGAGGGCTCAAAATAGATCCACACAAAAACAACCAATTGATTTTGACAAAGGTGGGGAAAGCAATTCAATGGAGAAAAGAGAGTCTTTCAAAATATGGTGATGAAACAATTATACATCCACATGCAAAAAAGTAAAAGTTTCATCTAAACTTCACAAACAACTCAAAATGAATCACAAAGCTAAATGTAAAACTGTTAACTTTAACAACAAACAAATTTTTTTAGAAGGAAGAAAATTTTCTTGACCTGGTGTTAGACAAAGAGTTCTTGGACATAATGCCCAAAAGACACATTTAAAGGAAAAACTTATAAACTGGACTTCAGTAACATTAAAATCGTCACAATAACAAAAAGACAAACTAAAGACTGGGAGAAAACATTTGCAAAACACGTGACATAAAATTTGTAACCAGACATATAAAGAATCCTCAAATCTCAACATAAGAATACAACTCAAAAATTGGGCAAAAGACTTGGCTACATAACTCACCAAAAGTGTATACATATCAAATGAACATATCAAAAGATATTCAACATCGTTGGCCATTGGTTAAAGCCAATGAGATACCACTATGACATACTACTACACAACTGAGTGTATAACTTTACAACTTAAAAAACTCAGAGGAAAAAAAAATGTCTAGGCTCAAGTGATTTCAGACTGGGAAAGTTAAAATTACTGACAAAAGTCAGACATGGGAGGAACACTTGAGCCCAAGAGCTCAAGACCAGCCTGCAGGGAGACAGACCTTCCTTAAAAAAAAAAAAAAAAGACAGTGTCAAGTACTGGGAAAAATGTGAAAGGATGTGGAGAAACTAGAATTCTCACCTTTTGCTGGTGGGACTGCAAAATGACACAGCCACTCTGGAAAATAGTTTGACAGTCAACGAGTTAAACATAATATAATCCTAAAATCTCACAGGTAGCATTACCCTAGAAAAATGAAAAGTTCACATAAAAATCTGTACCATGTATTTATAGCAGCTCTATTCATAACTGTCTAAAACTGAAAACAACCTAAATGTTCTTTAATGGATGGATGTATAAATGAGTAGATGAATGTGACATATCAAGCTAAGGAAATACTACTTGGAAGAAAGGAAGAAAGAAAAGAGTTAATAATTGATGGATGTGGTGGTAGTGCAAATCATAAATTCAAAGCCAACAATGGAATTTGAGACCCTGTATCCAATAAGAAAAAAAAAAAAAAGATGGGGGTGCTGGAGATGTAACTCAGTTCACCAGGCCCTGGGTTCAATCTCCAATACCACAAAAGAAAGAAAAAAAATTATCCTAATATGAAACAACTTGGGAGGGATCTCAGAGCATCATGGTTAGTGAAAGAAGCAGTATCAAAAGGTCTCATTCAACATCTTTGGGCGTTGGTTAAAGCCATATTAAAATCACAATGAGATTCCACTACACAACTGAGTGTATAACTTTACAACTTACCAAATCTCAGTGGTAGAGCGCTTGCCTAGCATGGGTGAGGCACTGGGTTCAATTCCATGAACCACATAAAAAAAAAAATAAACAAATAAAATAAAGATACTGTGTCCATCTACAACTAAAAATATATTTTAAAAAAACTCAGAAAAAAAATGTCTAGGCTCAAGTGATTTCAGGTATAATGGCAAACTTAAAATTACTGACAAAAGTCAGATATGGGAGGATCACTTGAGCCCAGGAGTTCAAAGACCAGCCTGCAGGGAGACCTTGACTAATGATTCAATTTAAATGACATTCTGGAAAAGAACAGTAATTGACAGGAGTTAGGGGTAAGGAGTGAGATATAAAGGAATAACAGGTGGTAAAACTGCTTTATGTCCTGACTGTAGTAGTGGTTACATGAATCTAAAATTCACATAATTTTACATCCTCCTCAAAAGTCAATTTTTACCATAAATTTCAAAAATAAAATTGAAAGAAAAAAGTGAAAGCAGATCTTAACATAACTCTTGAGATTTTTCAGTCACTACAAACTTAAAAGCCTACATCAAAACAATGATGTCCTTAGAAAAGCCGAATTCTGAGTATAATTAAAACCTTGACAGTAATGCTTTTATGTAAACACCCTTTCCCTACAAACTTAATTTTAAAATTAATTGGCCAAACAATTAATTAGAAATGAAAAGAATTCGTCAACTCTGATCAAAAAGTGTTTTTTCGTTAACAACTTGTAATTAAAAACTTCCTAGAGTCAATGAAGTTACCTAGAACATAACATATTAGAAAGTTATGTAAAAACTAGAGAAGTAAATAGCCTACTTTGGACCCCACCGCCACTTCACTAGCTCCCGATTCTTAACTCTCTCACACTCGGGTACATATTCCTGGAAACTACTGTAGTTAAATCTCTGAGTAAAGAAATTCTGTGGCAGCCAGCGTCAATGAAACAGTACAGTCTGGCTCATTCATATTCTAGCAGTTGGAGCGAGAAACTAGGGAAGGGTGGGGCCGCGGCTAAGGAGGGGGCCCCACTGCGGGGAGACTAGGGGTCTGAAAGCCCAGCCAGGGCAGACCTGGGACCCTCCTCCCGCGCAAACCTAACCCGGCACTCTAGGTCCCCCGCTGGTGGGTCGCCCGGCTGGGCCACCCCTTTCTCCATTTGGGGCTGGGGGACTGCAAGAAGCTGGATGCTCAGCCAGCCCGAGGGATGGACGTGGGGAGACGGCGCCTCGCTCCACCCCACTCTTTCCCGCCCACAAGGTAATCTCTGGCACCGCCGCCCACACAGATCCGACCGCTGGGAACTGAGAATGGGCGCCGGGCCCCCCACCTCCTCCCTAAAACTTGGGCTCTGTGTTCAGCAGGGGGGGATGGGAGCCGGGCCTGGAGGCCCCTGCCCCCACGCCCCTCTCCGCAGCTCGGCGCAAGGCGCTTCCCGGGACCCCAAGAGAAGCGGGTCCTTCCCCAGCGGAGGCCGAGAACCTCAGGCGGCCCTGGAGAGGGCAGATGAGCGCAGCGACGCTACCCCGGAGCGCGAGCCGCTACTCACCGTCCCTCGCCAGCAGCGGACCCGCCGGCCGGCTCGCCCGGCTCCTCCTGGTCGCGGCGCAACCGCCACCGCCTCCCAACGCGCCAGCTCCCCAGGGGGGCCGCCCGACTGCCTCGCACCTTCTTTCTCTCTTTTAAAAATGACTATGGATTTTAAACTAACTTTATTAGCACTGAGGTCTCAGATCGAATGGCTAAGCGGTGGCTCCACAGGGGATGGCGGGGCGCGGGAGACTCGACTCCCCTCAACTGGGGACCCGCCGCACTGTGGAGCATGCGCCGGGCTTGTTCTGCGCATGCTCCGCGCCAAACCGTGCCCCGCCCCACCCCTGCACCGGCTGGTGGTGGAGTGGGCGGCTGCAGTGGGATCTCTGTCTCCTGACCGGCCGCGTACACCCAGAACTCCAGAGATGAGAAGGATTTGCTAGCCCGTAGGATCTGGAAGAAAGAACTCAAACGAAGAAGGTCCGCATAAGTTTACCGAAGCAGCGATCAGACTCTGGAGTCCTCAAAGCTCTTTCCTCGCCCCCAGCGCACACCTATTTTCTTGAGTTGGAGACATCCAAGTGGCAGAGTGACTAAAACTGTCTAGCAAAGTGAAAATGCACTCACAGCCAACAGGATTTAGCTGGACGAGGTAGAAGCCTGAGTTAGTTAGTAATTCAGAAAACCAACTCCCAAGCTAAAAGGTCCTGCAAAAAGCAACCAAACTTGTCCCAGTTGCCTCTAATTTCCAAATAAAATAGGAAAAAAATGATGGAAAATACCTAGTGTTGGCGAGTATCTGAAGTTATTGCAAGTAACTGAATTATTTTACCTTACTCTTTGGATGTAAAGTGGAATAATAATTGAGAAACAAACACTATTCGCTAAAGGTGCATATTTGACCCTGCCATTCAGACCCTACACTTCCATCTGAGAGAAATGTATTTATAGGTGCAGCGACAGGCAAGTATCAGAATGCTCATAGCTGCATTTGTTGTAATAGGCCCAAAGGTCAGTATCTCAAAAGACCATCAACAGTAAGTGAACAGATTCTCACAATGTTCACAGGAACACTACATGGCAATGCAAAGAACCATTTGCAACTATAGGCAACAGCATGGAGGAACAATGGAAACCCAAAGTTGAGTATAAAAATTTAGACACAAAAGTACATACTAACGTTTCCCACCTCCCTATTGTTAAGTCAAAGTTCTTGAGACTATGGGTTCTCTGAAATAAAAGGGCTTATTGAGCCATTGCAGATATCAGCCAGGAAAAAAAGGACCCAGTCCTGGGAAAAGATCCCCAACAACCAGCAGCAAAGCTAGGTAGCGGTTGGAAATATGTCTGCTGGAACTAAGAGCCAAGAGCATTTAAAAAATGAAAATTTGAGAAAGAAAAGCATTCATAGCTTATGTTGAACCTACATTGCCTATACATAAGAGGAGTGATTTAACAAAACAGAGGAAGTTTTAAGATAGGAGAACAGTCCATAAAGAAAAGTACTTGTTGCTTCTGGATTGGTTGGAGTTAATAGCCTGGGAAATCCATTTGTAAGAGAATTGGTGAAACCTGGTGATCAACTGCCTTGGGACTTTCTTTCTTTTATTTTCCCCTTGCTTCTTGTAGTACTAAGCATTGAACCCAGGGCCTTCTACATGCAGGTAAATGCTCTACCTTTGAGTCCATCCCTCAAAATTTTTGAAAACTTTGAGTCAGTGTCACACTAAGTTGCCTAGATCTACCCAGAATTTGTGCTCCTCCTGCCGTAGCCTCTGGAGTAGTTGGAATTATAGGCATGGTTTCCCTTGGGTTTTGGGTTAAGATCTCAACATACATTCAGGAACCTGCAGCAGTCTTACTGATTTTGGCCAGTAGATATTAACTGATTAACTTACCATATCTCTTCCCAACTCTATCCTCTGGCCCTTGTAATCAAATTTAGGACATCTCAGAGGAGGAAATTAAGACATCAACAGGAGAAAAATTAAGCTATTGAAAATTACTGTATGGTTACCTTGGTGGATAGGCTATAGTGATTGGAAGGGTTAATAACTGGAAGAGGGGTTTCCAGGATGCTTGTAAGGTTCTCTCTGTTGATCTTGGTGCTAGTTACATGTGTCTGTTTGTGAAAATCCAAACTGTACTCTTATGTACATTTGGGGGGGGTGATGTTGTGAATTATACTCCACATGTAGCAATTTTTTAAATTAAACATTTCAAATTTAAAATTTAAGGAGTGATTATGTACCTATAATGATGACATTATTTGCAACAAAATTAAAGTCAATATGCAACAGATTTATCTCTAGGATTTGGATGGCAGTTAGTTATGCCCCCCACAAAGGCATAGACACTGGTTTATTTAGATAAGTAGGTAACATATTCAAGGGAGAATGTGGGCTATCTCCAGAAGAAGAGGCAGACTGGTAGTATTTCTTAAACTTTAGGGCAATGCATTATGCATTATTTCCCTTTAGAAGAAAAGGGTGGGGGCAACAATAAGTGGGCAAACTTGAAGAAACATTTCTCCAAGAAAGATAAACATGGGCCAACAAGTACATGAAAAGAGGTGAAACATCACTAATCACTAGGGAAATGAAAATCAAAACCATATGAGATACCACTTTACAAAGTTAGGATAGCTGTTATAAAAGGAGGCCGTGGTGGCAGCACAGCCTGTAATCCCTGAGATTTGGGAGGCTGAGGCAGGAGGATTGCAAGTTTGAGGCCAGCCTCAGCAATTTAGTGAAAGCTTGTCTCAAAATAAAAAAGAAGAAAAGGACTGGGAATGTAGCTCAGTGGTATAATGCCCCTGGGCTTAATTCTCAATACTCCAAAGTGAATGAACAAACAAAAACAAAAAGCCCCAACCAGAAAATAATAAGTGTTAGCAAAAATGTGGAGAAATTGTAACCCTTGTGCACTGCTGGTAGAAATGTAAAATGGCACAATCACTAGGGAAAACAGTATTGCTCACAAAAAATTATAAGTGGAATTTCAGAATGACCCAGGAATTTCACTTCCGGGTATATACAAAAAGACTTGAAAACAGAACTTTAAACAGATATTTGTACAAGTACATTCATAGCAGCATTATTCACAATAGCGAAAAGTTGAAAGAAACACAAGTGACCATCAGTGGATGAATGGAGGAACAAAATATGATATAGACATAAAATAGAATATTACTTGACCTTCAAAAGGTGGAAAGTTCTGACACATGCTTCAAATGGAACAAACTTAAGGTTATAATTTATGCTGAGTAAAACAACACAGCCACAAAAGAACAAATGCTATCTAATCCAAGTTACATAAGGTGCGTAGGGCAGTTAGATTTACAGAGAAAGAAAATAGAATGGTGGTTGCTAGAGGCTTGGAAAGAGGAGAATAGGGAGTTAGTGCTTAATGTGTATAGAGTTTCAGTTTTACAAGATGAAAAAAGATCTGGAGGTAGATGATGTGATGATTGTACAACAATTGCATGTAATTAATGCTCTGAAACTATACACGTAAAAATGGCTGATATGGGGCTGGGGGCGTAGCTCAGTGGTGGAGCCCTTGCCCAGAATGCATGTAGCATTGGATTCAATCCCTAGCACTACAACAACAACAACAACAAAAATCAGTGGGCTGGGGGATAGGCAGCAATGTGGCTGCTAAAATGGTAAATCTTATGGGTATTCTACCTTAATTTTTGTAAAACAGGAAAGTAAAGCAGAAAAAGGGGAAAAAATTCTACAAGTTCTCAGAATATGTCTGAGGATCCAAATTTGAGCAAACCCTACAGAAGGGTATCTCCAAAAATTGTTTTTTTGTTTTCCTTACCTGCTCTTTCAGTTTCTGGGTATTGTTGGTTACTGAAGAAGATCAGATCCTGAGTTAATGCAGGAAGTGAAATGATTGGATTATGAGTCTGTTAACCTAATCAGTGGGTTAATCCATTTGCTGGATTAGTGATTTGAATAGATTACTAGATTACTAGAAAACTAGGCAAGTGGGACATGGCTGGAGGAAGTGGGTCCCTGGGATATACATACCTCTGGGATTATGTATTTTGTCCCTGGCTCCTCCTATTTTCTCTATGATTCCTGGCTACCGTGGAGTGAGCAATGTTGCTCCACAGCACCTTTCTTTTGCTATGATTGAAAGACCCACGGATTCCCTGTCCAAGAAAGACGCACGAGGCACTGGCTGCAAAAGCAAGAGGCGATTTATTGATACACAGGCGCCTGCGGGTGCTCAGCGAAACCTCAGCCGGAGCTTTGGTGAACTGGCACACCGGGCTTTGGGGTACAGATCTTTTATAGGGTACAGTGGTCAGTTTCCCTCCTAGCACAGTAACAGGTATTTCATTGGCTCTTTTGAATCCAGCATATAGGTCACTTAAAGGGTAAACTTGTTTTTCACTATAGGTTCCTGGAAAAACCACATAAAGGAAAAACTACATAAAAACCATTTGTTATTCATTGTATGGTTTTTCATTGTATGATCCCGTTTGCCCAACCGTGCCGGCTCCTTTCCCAACCATCCTGTCCTTTCTTAATCGGTTACACTTAACTGATTTTCTGAAAAATACATCTGACGTCTGTGCAGGTGCGGAAGCAAGCCCTGGTGATTTGTTACTGGGCCTAAAGTTATTGGGCTGGGGTCTCTCATGATGTTCTGCCTCTCTTAGGCCCAAAGCAATGGAGCAGGCTGACCATGAACTGAACCTCTAAAACTGTAAGCCCCAAATGAACTTTTCCTGCTCTAAGTTGTTCTTTTCAGATATCTTAGTCATGACTACAAAAAGCTAACAATAATAGCCACTTTGGCATGAGGGATGTTTGAGCTAAAGAAACAATTTAGAAATTGTAGACACCAGAACTTTCTGCTTTCCCCCTTTCTTCCTAAAAGTAGAGCATAAATATCTTACTTGGAGATATCCTAGTACTTGAATCTTAGATCAGAGGTCTGACTCTTGAGGTCCCAACAAACTGGGTCCAGACACTCACTCCAAAAAACAAACAGAAAAATAATGATGAAAACAGGAAAAGAACTTTACTCAATATGGCCATATTGGGATGGTAAAGTAAGATGCAACATTTCAGCCCTATCTTCAGGGTGCTAATAGGAACTTTAGATTTAAATAGAACAAGAATTGAGATGGGGGCAAGAGGTATGCATAATTAAGCAGTGGCCAAACTGTGGTCTGGTTGATTATTATTTTAGTTCTGATTTTACGAGGTAGCTCTGGAGAAGTCCTTATTGCTTGAGGTGGGGGCAATTATCCACTTGCTGTTCAAGATATTTATCTCTCATACCTGTGATCCTGGAAGGGGGCAGTTCAATCCCAAGAGGTGATCCTTCCTATTCACAGGGGCAGTCTCATGGTGGGGCTATGTGCCTGCCTTCCACTGTTCCTGAAAGGTACAGGATAATGACCAAAAAATTCCAGGAGCTGTTCCAAGGACCTGAAAATAGGATGCCTGTGAATGTCACTGCAAATCTGGCCTCAGTCTTGAAGCAGAAAAAGATAGGCTAGGTAAACTGAGGGCTAATAAACCTTGTATTTCTAGTTTTTAGATATATATTTCTTTTTTTGTCTTTTAAAATTTGTCCTAGTTAGTTATGCATGACAGTAGAATGCATTTTTTTGGTGTGTGTGTGGGGGGGGTTACCAGGAAATAAACTCAGGTCCACTCAACCACTGAGCCACATCCCCAGCCCTTTTTTGTATTTTCTTTAGAGACAGGGTCACACTGAGTTGCTTAGTGCCTTGTTTTTGCTGAGGCTGGCTTTGAACTTGCGATCCCCCTGCCTCACCCTGCCAAGCCGCTGGGATTATAGGTGTGCATCACTGTGCCTGGCAAATAGAAAACATTTTGACACATTGTACACAAATGGAGCACAGCTTATCCTTCCTCTGGCTGAACCAGTTGTGTAATCATACATGTATATAGGGTAATAATGTCTGTCTCATTCCACTATCTTTCCCGCCCCCACACTCCTTTCCCTTTCCTCACTCCCCTCTGCCCAATCCAAAGTTCCTTCATTCTTCCCTACACCCCACCTCCCATTATGGTTCAGCATCCTTTTATCAGAGAAAACATCTGGCCTTTGGATTTTTGGGATTCCTTTGTTTCCACTTAGCATAATATTCTCCAGCTCCATCCATTTACCTGCAAATGCCATAATTCCATACTTCTTTAAGACTGAGTAATATTCCATTGTGTATATTTAGTACATTTTCTTTATCCATTCATCTGTTGAAGGGCATCTAGGCTGGTTCAATAGTTTAGCTATTGTGAATTGAGCTGCTATAAATATTGATGTGGCTGTGTCCCTGTAGTATGCTGATTTTTAAGTTTTTAGGGTATAAACCTAGGAGTGGGATGCCTGGGTCAAATGGTGGTTCCATTCCAAGTTTTCTGAGGAATCTCCATACTGCTGTCCATAGTGGTTGCACCAATTTGCATTCCTACCAGCAATATAGGAGTGTACCTTTTTCTCCACATCCTTGCCAACACTTATTATTGCTTGTACTGTTTGTTTGTTTGTGGTACTGGGGATTGAACCCAGGGCCTTGTGCATGTGAGGCAAGCACTCTACCAACTGAGCTATATCCCCAGCCCTGTATTCTTGATAATTGCCATTCTGACTGGAGTTAGATGAAGTCTTAGAGTAATTTTGATTTGCATTTCTGTAATTGTTAGAGATGTTGAACATTTTTTCACCTTTTTGTTGATGGATTCTGTGCAGTGTCTGTTCAGTTCCTTAGCCCAATTATTGATTGGGTTATTCATTTTTCTTGGTATTAATTTTTTTGAGTTCTTTATATATCCTAGAGATGAGTGCTCTAACGGAGGTGAACATGGTAAAGATTTTCTCCCAGATGTGTATTTCTTAAATAATTAACATGCCTACAGGAAGAGCTGAGCAGGGACCTGACGCAAAGTTTAAGGTAATAAAGGAGATAGCTGCAAAATGAAGACAGAGATGCAGAGATTTATTCTGCTTTTAGCTACTTGTAGGGCATCTGTAGGCCTAGTAAAGAGTACTTTTAGCAAAGGCAGCCCCTCTATATCCCTGTTATACTCTCTTCCCCCTCCTACTCCCAGATATATGTAAATATAAGTATATAAATCAATTTATATATTTATGTAACAAAAATATATAACATGTATTTTATTATAAATATACTAAAATATATTTATATTTATATTCTTGAGGAAGAAACCCTTGAAAATTTTACTATTTAGACTATAAGTCTAAATACTGCATACACATATGAATGCATACACATATGAATGCAGTTGCCCAGGCTAGACATCGGTAGAAACCTAATAGAAACCACTGTGTTGGTATAGACAGTAATAGTCTACGAGTCTTGGATAGACTATCAGAATTGAATAGACCACATTGTAAAAAAAAAATCTAATATTTTTTAGTCATGCATAGGAATACTGTTCCTATTTACTTATTTATTTTTCTAAAGATCAAACAAGGGCCATGAGCATGCTGGGCAAGTGCTTTGCCACTGAATTATACTCCCAGTACATATAGATATCTTTTTTTGTGTGTGTGGTACTGGGATGGAACCTCAGGCCTTATGCATGTCAGACAAGCACTACTACCTCTGAGTTACTTCCCTAACCCTTTTTATTTCATTTTGAGACAAGGTATCTCTAAGTTTCCCAGGCTAGCCTTAAATTTGAATCCTCCTGCCTCAGCCTCTCTAGCAACTGGGATTATAGGCATGCACCACCTCACCCAGGACTATGACCAATAATTTACAAAGAATGGATCTGTTCCAGTTTTTAAAAATTGCTTAACCCTGGATATTAGGGTTCTCATCTGTAATAAGGAGTGATATAACTTACAGGGTCATTTATCCATTAATTTTTTTATTGTGCCAATATTATGCTAAGCAATGGGTATTCCTCTTTTGTTTTTTCCCTCTTTTTTGGTACTGGGGATTGCTTTAGCACTGTGCTATATCCTCAGCCCTTTTTATTTTTTACTTTGAAATGGTGTCTCATTAAGTTGCCCAGGCTAGGCTTGAACTTCCAATCATCCTGCATCAGCCTCCCAAGTTGCTGGAATTATAGGCATGCACCACCAAGCCCAGCAAGCAATGGATATTCCTTGATGAATAAAAGAGGAAGGTGGTTTTTGTTCTTTTGGAGTTTATAATCTTGTAAGCGAGAACAAAACAAAAAAGCACATAAACACATGCACACATAAATAAGTAATTACATACTCTTAGATATAATATGAAATAAAATAATTTGTGTGATAGGAATGGGGGCCCTAATTTAAAATTGGATTCCAGAGAAGGACTGTATGACAGAATGACATTTGATCTGTTATCTGAAGGATAAATAAGTTAGCTAGGTAAAGAATAGGCAGCAAAAGATTTTAAGTAGAGAACACAGCTAGTACAATGGTCTGGTGCAGGAAACCATTCAGTGGATTTTAGGAGTTGAAGGGGACCTAATATGCAGGAATGAGTTGAAAAAGAGTATAAAATGAAATAGTGACAGAGGCAAGGCCAGATCATAAAGACCTTGTGAGTAATATTAAACAATTTGTATTATATCTCAAGAATCTTGAGGAGCCTTTTTGGTGAAAGGATAAGGAGATCCTCTTGACAATTCTAAAAGATTTATCCAGATGCTCTCCAGGAAAAGCATAGAGTAGAGGAAAGCAGGTGAGAGATGATGGGTGAAAAGAAAGTGACCACAACACTCGAGCGACCAAGAGATCTTTATTGCAGTAGTGCAACAGAGGAGAAAAAGAGAGAAAGTGAGCAGGAGAGAGAGAGAGAGAGAGAGAGAGAGAGAGAGAAGCGAGAGAAGAAAGAGAGAGCAAGAGCAAGGGAGCAAGAGCAAGAGCAAGAGAGACAGAGAGAACAAGAGCAAGAGAAAGGGGTCTGGCAGGAGGGAGTTTTTATAGCCCAAATCTAATGAGGTCTCTGGGTCTGCAAGCTGCCTTGTTGGCACAAGGGGGATTAAGTGTTCAGCCTTGAGAGAGGGGTTGAGTGTTCAGACTTGATGCAAACAGGTGATAAAGGACCAGACAGAGGGGGGTTTGAGTGCGTATGTTATCCTGAAGCTAACATTCGTTCAGCCTACCCTGCAGACAACTTAGTTCAGCCTGTCCTGCACCTAACAATGGGGGGTTAAACTGAAGAAGTCAGAGGAGTGAAGCAGAAAAGTGGATACATTTGATTTTAGCTATGTAGGTAGAATCTACAGGACTTGCCTATGATACAAGAACAAGATAAAATATCAAGAATTATTTACAGGTTTCTTGAATGAGCACCTTGCTGATAGTGGTCACTAAGCATCCTGGTCAATTTTCTGTTGCTATACCAGGACTATGACCAATAATTTACAAAGAGTGGAGGTTTATTTATCTCATGGTCGTAGAGGCTGGGAAATGCCAGAACATAGTGCTATCATCTGTTCAACATCTACTGAGGACCTTATTGCTGCATCATAACATGGAAAAAGGCTTCACATGGTATTTTTTTTTTTTTAGAGAGAGAGAGAATTTTTCTTAACATTTATTTTTTAGTTTTTGGCAGACACAACATCTTCGTTTGTATGTGGTGCAGCGGGCTACCGCTTGAGCCACATCCCCAGCCCCCATCACATGGTATTTTATTAGCTTTTCTGTCACTGTGACCAAGATACCTAACAAGAACAAATTAGAGAAGGGAAGATTTATTTGGGGTTAAGTAAGGTTATTAGGGTTTACTTGGGCCCCCTGGAATCATACCTGCAGTGGCCTCTGAATGCCTGTGTGGCTCAGCATGGTTAAGAAACTTCCTAGGGCCCCCCTTTCAAAGCAGGGTACCCCTATGATCTCTTCTCAAAGGAATTTTTCCTTCAACATCCTTGAGCCTGCCACGGGTGTTGCATGGCAATTCCTGATAATCTCACATCTTTCCTGTTGTCTCTGTATAAAGTACTTAGCATCTCTTTGGGGGCCATAATTTCTTCAAAAAGCACACTTCCTTGCTCCAGGTTTACATGTATTTTCTGGTGAAGCTGCAAGTTTTTAAAATCCTTAGCTCTGTTTTCTACTCCCAATGCTTAAGGCAAAAATGGCTAAAACTTGCCAGCATGGGCCACTGATTGAATGCTGTGCTGCCTTGAAATTTCTTCCACCAGCTTAATTAGTTCATCATTTTTAAATTCAGCTCACATAAAGTCTCAGGACATGAGCAAAATATAGACAAGTTCTTGACCAGAGTATAACATGAGTGATCTCTAGTCTAATTCCCAACAGAATCCTCATTTCCCTCTGAAACCTCATGAGCACAGTCCACATTCTTATTGCCATTCTGGTCTTCTGAACTCCTACCAGAATCACTCATAAAGCTTTTCTTATAACATTTTAAAGCTGTTCTGGCTTTCATCTCTAAATTTTTTGAAATTCCTGCTACACATTGGCTCCAAAGGCTTCGGAACTACATGATCAGGTTAATCACAGCCAGTGACTCCACTTCTTGTTACCAATTTCTATTTTAGTTAGCTTTTGCATTGTTATGACCAAAGTACCCAAAAAGAACAACTTAGAGGATAGAAGGCTTATTTGGGGCTCGTGATTTCAGAGGTCTCAGTCCATAGATGGCTCACTCCATTGCTCTGGGCCCAAGGTGAAGTCACACCATGGGGAAGGGCCCAATGGAGGAGAGCTGTTCAGCTAATGGTAGGGTCAGGAAGCAGAGAGAGATGGGGAAGATATATTTTTTTCAGGTTAAGCAACTTCCTAGTGATGCCCCCAGTGATCTACCTCCTTTAGCCATGCCAGTTACCACCCAGTCCATTCAAATTAGAATGGTATGATTAGATTCAAGCTCTCATAATCCAATCAATTTGCCACTAAATATTCCTGCATTAACAGCCGCTTTGGGAGATATGTCATATTCAAACCATAACACATGGTGAGAAATAACATGCATTTCAGAGAGATCTCATTTTTATAGCAAAGTCACCCCACCATACACCATTAATCTATCTATTAATGGATTTGTCTACTCATGAGGACAGAGTCCTCATGAGCCAGTCACCTCCCAAAGGTTCCCCCTCTCAATACTGCTGCACTGGGGGCTATGATTCCAACACATGAAATCTGGGGGACACATTCAAACCATAACATTTAGGAACTGGTTATAACTCCTACTAATGTGAGCCAAAGAATCGTCTGTCCATTCTAGATTACCTTTTATTTTAACCTAGATTGTTCTTGTCTCACATGGACCAGTCAGTTGCATTTGTTTGTTTGTTTTGTTTTATTACTGGGGATAGAACCCAGAGGTGCTGAGCAACGTCTCCAGTCCTCTTTTTAAATTTTTGAGACAGGATCTCACTAAGTTGCTGAGTCTGGCCTTGAACTTGCAATCCTCCTGTCTCAGCCTACCAAGTCACTGGGATTACAGATATATAACACCATGCCTGCCTCACATGGGCCAGTATGTACCAGCATATATACTTCTAGTTTTAGATTTCTTATTAATAAAGGAATTTTTAGAAAATTAATATCTTTTCCCCCTTTACTGCCCAAGTCTTTCTTATATAGTGTATATATTTTCTTGTTGAAAAGTTATAGTGTTCTGAAAGTCCTCTCTAATTGAAAACCTGGTCAATTTGGTCAACTCTATGACTTTTAAAAACTTCACCAATGATATAGAAGATCACATCTGTGTGATGTTCTTCCTTGTACATTTTTTGGAACATTTGTTTAGCTAGCACTTCAATGATCTGGTAGTTAATACCTTTTCAAGAGCTTATCCCAATCAGTATTCTGTTATTCATTCCTTAGCTTCAATTCCCAGTGCTTTCACAAAATAAGGAGACTATATGATTAACCCTATTTTTAGATGCAAATAAAGTAGAAAAAAATCAAATGTCCTAAAAGTAGATTAGGTAACAATCTCTCTTGATCAATCTCTTGATTAGGTCCAATTATGAATTCAGACTCATCCAATTGTATATTCCCTAGTGTTTCAGTGAACTTTTGCATTGCTGTGACTAAGATACCCAACAAGAACAACTTAGAGTGGGAAAAATTTATTTAGGGCATACAGTTTCAGGGGTCTATAGATGGCTGACTCTATTGCTCTGGGTCCAAGGCAAGGCAATACATCATGTCAGAAGGGCTCCACAGAGGAAAGGTGCTCAGCCCATGGCAGAGTCAGTAAAACAGAGAAAGAGAGGAAAGGATGAAGGGAAGATGCCCCAAGGAAGCCCAAGGAAGATGTACCCTCCAGGGTACACTGTCAATGACTCACCTCCTCTAGCCAAACCCCACCTGCCTACAGTTACCACCCTGTCCATTCAAACTAGGATGAACTAACCAGATTACAGTTTTCATATTCTAATCATTTCATCTCTGAATATTCTTGCAATAACGGGAGCTTTTGGGAGACACCTCATATCAAAACCATAATATCTGGATTTGTATTAAGTCACACACAATGTTGGAGAAAGTTCTACTTATGCTAATAACCAAATACTTGATGTCCACAACAATTTTTTTTCCAGTTTCAAGTATAGTCCTTTCTACATTCATCTGTGATTGGAGTTTCATATCAAAGTTATTTTTAAAATTGAGTTGCCATCATCCTGGAAGACAAAAAAGAAAAAACTACAAAAAACAAAAAACAAACAGATTGGGGTTGGGGATAGTTGGAATGAGAAGGGAATTGATTAAAAAATGAGACACATGTGATAATGATACTCTTACACTTTGTGGGTTGCAAAATTGGTCTTACACTCAAGTATATGCTTTTGGGCTCTTACTGTGTTTTTGGGCTTTGGATTCAGAATGCCTGGATTTGAATTCCAGCTCTACCACTTGCTAGCTGTATTATCATACTTAAATCTTTCTCTGTTCCAGTTTCATAATTGTAGTATTTCTTAGGGTTGTTACTGGAATTTAATGAGCTAACAAAGCATTTGAAAGAATGCCAGTCCTCAAAATATGTTAGTAGGGGTATTTGAAATCTACTGGTGATATAGCAATGGAAAGTAAAGAAATATCTCCAGATTGGCACATCTTTAGGTGGTGAAGTGCCAATAATATCTTTTTTCCTCCTCTGGTTGCTTTGATGAATTTTCCTTCATCTTTGATGTTCTGTAGTATCTAGGTAGGGATTAGTTTTATTTTACCTACAGAATTTGGTGTGCTACTTCAATTGTATCTTTTTTCAATTCTAGAAAATGCTCTACCATTGTTTCTTCAATATTGGCTCCAACATTCTATTTTCTTTATCTGAAGCTCCAATTAAGAGAGGTTGATCCTAAATCATTTTCTATTTTTCTAAGTTTATTATGTGTAATAACTTATCCTTTGGTTTGCTAATTTTCTCACCATAATTTCTATTCTATGATTTGTTCTGGGGAGTGGAATCGGTGGTAGATTTGCCTAGCATGCACGAGGTCCTGGGTTCAATCCTCAGTACTGTAGAAGGAAGAATATTAAAGTATCCTTTGGGTTTATAATTTAAGTGAATACTTTTTAAAAATTCCAGATGTTCCTTATTTCATTAGAATCTCTATTCTCTTCTCCTGTAGTGAAGTAACTTTTTTTCATTATGCTTTTTTTCCCTATATTTTTTATTGGTGTATTTTTATACACCAGACATGCAAAGAATAGAACAATATAATTTGACCAATGTCATTTCCCAGTATTTTCCCTTCCTCTCCTCTCCTCCCTTCCCCTGGTTGCTTTCATCTACTCTACTGATCTCCCCCTCAATTTTCATGATACCCACCACTTTTCTTTCACTCTTTCCTCTCTAGCTTCCATATATGAGAGAAAACATATGACCTTTGATTTTCTTAGTTTGGCTTATTTTGCTTCTTACAGTGTTATCCATTTTCCTGAAAATGATATAATTTCATTTTTATTTTTGAATAAAATGCCATTATGTTTATATACCATCTTTTTGTTATCTATTAATGGACTCCTAGGTTGGATCCACAGTTTGGTTATTGTGAATTGTATTGCTGCAAACGTGGGTATGCATGTATCACTATAGTATTCAGACTTAAGTTCTTCAGGATAAATACCAAGGAGTATTATAACTGGGTCATAGATTGGTTCCATTCCTAGTCTTTTGAGGAACCACCATATTAATTTCCATAGTAGTTTTAATAATTTACAACCCCACCAACAGTGTAAAAGTGTTCCTTCTTCTCCACATCCTCTTCAACATTTAATATCATTTGTGTTTTTTCTTTATTTTTTAAAAAATGTTTTAGTTGTAGATGGAAACAATACCTTAATTTTATTTATTTTTTGATACTGTGCTGAGGATCGACCCAGTGCGTGCATGCTAGGCAAGCGCTCTACCACTGAGCCACAACCTTAGCTCTTTTGTGTTTTTGACGGCTGCCTTTCTAACTGAAGTGAGATGAAATCTCAGTGTAGTTTGATTTGCATTTCCCCAACTGCTAACAGTATCGAACATTTTTTCATATATTTGTTTGGCCATTTGTATTTCTTCTTTTGAGAAACATCTGTTTCGTTCATTTGCCCATTTATTAATTGGATTATTTGTTTTTTTCATTGCTTTAATTATTTTAGTGCCACATACTTATTTTGAGATTACTTCATTATTTGTAATGCTCTTTATTATTGCATCTGATGACTCTCCCTCATCATGCCTCCTTGAAGGTTTATAATTTAGGAATGTGAACTCATCTTTACTGGGACTACGTTTCTCATGGGATTTCCAAACACAAAAGTTTGGTATCTGCTCTTGATATTTTACCTAAGCCAGTCTTTTCAGAATGTTTATGGATCTGGGACCAGAATTGATGTTAAATTCTCCACTTGGAATTTGTATACCACATGACTAGTATAAATTCAGAAACAATACCTACCTATGGTATAGGTTTGGGGGTTTTATTCCTCCCAGAAACTTTTCCCCATTCAGAACCTTAGGGAAAGGCAAGCTTCCTTCTTGCTTCTGTGTACCCCAGATGGAATTTTTCTAACTCCTTTTCCCCAGATTCAGTGGCTCTTTCAGAGCTTCATCTTTACATCAGTGCCTCCCCTCCAGCTTTCTCTTTCCTCTAGGTCAGGACATCTTTTCAGGCGTTCAGGGGGAACAAGAGCTGGTCTAAGTCTCAGGCACTGCATATTCTTGGCAGTTGAGGCCCCTGGGGATTCTCCTCTTTCCTTTAAGTTGTATATTCTTTTTGTTATTATTATAGTTTATCTTATACATTTATCTAAGTTCACCAAAGGTATGTATATATAGAAGGAGGGTTGATAGCAACTCAGCCTTGTCACAGAAACAGGAGGTCTTGATTTATTTTTTTATATCAAATTAATTCTAATCTGAGTCATAATTTGCCCGAGTTATAGATTAACAATATGAATCTTTAAATTAGAGATTTCCTTCTTCTTTTCATAGTTGAACAAGAGTTGTGAGAGTTACAACAGTTTGAAATCTTGGGGATAGAGCTCTGGTACTCCCTTGTCATCATCACTAAGCTGTGAATTGCCCAAGTTCACTGAGTATATTTGAATAAATCCACATCCTTTATGCCACATTTGGTCCTAAGTATCTTTTACCTAAATACCCAGGGTTATGGGGTTTAGTGTTCATATCCCTAGCACCCACAAACTGAAGCACCACCAGAGGCTCTACTGTATCTCCTGGCAAAGCTCAGACACCTATAGTTTTCAGAACCTACTGCCTTCATCAGTCCCCAGGAAACTAGTCCAGTTTTTTGAAATCTAAGAATTTATCTTTTGGTGAGAATGACTGGGACATTTAACAATGTGTAGGTGATTTCTTTTTTGTGTGTGTGTGGGGTGCTGGGGACTGAACCCAGGGCCTTATGAATGATAGGAAGGCATTCTACCACTGAGCCATAACCCCTAGCCCTTTTTATTTTATTTTATGAGATCTCAGTAAGATATCTAGGCTGGCCCTAACTTGTGATCCTCCTGCCTCAGCCTCTCCTATATATAGCTAGGACTACAGGCCTGCACCACCATGCCCAACTTTTTTAGTAATCTTAATAACTATGGAATGCTCTTGAAATTTAGTCCCTAGAAATCAGGGATACCCAATTAAGCTTTCCAGAAATGCCATTAGATTTTTCTTTGAGAAACATTGTCTTGCTCCATCCATCTCTGAGATGGTCTACTTTAATCATCTTTGAAAGACTAGGCCAAAAATAGTTTTTGCTTCTTTCCTAATGAAAGAGCTAGGTGTAATGAGCTTAGATCAGTTTTTTTGATTGTTTTTGTAGTACTAAGGATTGAACCCATGAACATGTGCTAAGCAAATGCTCTACTGCTGAGCCATATCCCTAGTCTTTTTAAAATATTTTTGTCTTCAGACAGCAGTTCACTAAGTTGCCTAGGCTGGCCTTGAACTTTCAAGCCTCCTGTCTCAGCTTCACAAGTGTCTGGGATTATAGGAGTATGCCACCACATAGGACTGAGCTCAGACCTTTGAAAAAACATAACATTAGGCCTTCTTTCATGTGGTGAGAAGGGGAATATTTTCTTGGTAAATATTTGTTGTCTCAAAAAACTCATATTAAAGTACAAAAATGATGCAAAAGACAAAAACAAACTAAGAAAAATGCTATTAATGTTTGGCATACAAGGGCTAATTTCATTGGTGTATCAAGATCTCTTATAAATTGATAAGAAAAATATCATCAGTTGAATAGAAAAATAGGTGAAGCATCTACACTGCCAGATAATGAAACGAAATATAATTGCCTACTGGCATGATGCTATATTTAACTTTATTCATAATTGAAGAAATACAAATTAAACAAGTATACAGTTTTCCTGATATTTCATTGGAAAAGTTAAATAAGTTAAAAATATTTAATATGCAAGAGAATATGAAGAAGCAAATATTTTGTTTGTATATAAAAGGAATCAACCCTTTCAGAGAACAATTTGGCAAAGTCCATCTGTTATGTCTCAGATATGAGATGTCCCCTGAAAAGCTCATGTGGCACTGCAGGAATGTTCAGAGGTGAAATGATTAGATTATGAGAATTGTAACCTCATCAGTGGATTAACTCATTTGATGGGTTAATACTCTAAACGGATTACTGGGTGGTAACTGGCTGTAGGAAGTAGGTCACTAGGATGTGTCCTTGGGAATTACATTTTGTGTCTGCTCTCTCTGCTTCCTGGATTTCATAAGCTGAGTAGCTTTCCTCCCCCAGGACCTCTGCCATGATGTTTTCTGCCTTATCTCTGGCCCAGACAATGGAGTCAGCCATCTATAGACTTGAACCTCTGAAACCGTGAGTCCAAAATAAACTTTTCCTCCTATAAGTTGTTTTTGTTAGGTATTGGTCTCTGCAACAACCAACTGAATAACACACCATCAAAACTGTAAATATTGTGGGCTGGCGTTGTGGCTCAGTAGTAGAGAACTTGCCTAGCATGTGTGAGGCACTGGGTTCGATTCTCAGAACTGCATACAAATAAATGAATAAAATAAAGGTCCATCAACATCTAAAAAATTTTTATAAACTGTAAATATATTGTTCCATGTTTAACAACTTCATTTACACTATATAAGAGTACAACAATACAAGAACAATCAACTGAATTATCGCAGATTCTCAGGTCAAATGGATATGGAGTCTATGGTCTGAACAAAATAGTAAATGCTCTTCTTTCTATCTTAAATTATAGTTGTGGGGCTGGAGCTGTGGCTCAGTGGCAGAGCAATTGCCTAGAATGTTTGAGGCCCTGGGTTAGATTCTCAGCACCTCATATAAATAAATGAATAAAATAAAGATCCATCAACATCTAAAAAAATATTTTTAAAAAATTATAGTTGTTTTTTTCCCAAACATAAAGGCTAAATTCTGATATTACCATGTCTTCAGAGATTCAGATACCCTTCTATTTGAGATTATAGTATGTCCTGAATTTTTTCCTAGGGTATATTTTTCCTCATGCAGAATTATTTAAATGAAGACAGAAAGAATATAGAACAAGACAAGTATTGTATTGCTGATGATTATAGAGGCTGAGCTTCAGAACCACATTGGTGGGCCTAGATTCTGGTCTGGAATTTTTTTTTAAAGACTAGGGATTTGAACACAGGAGTATTTTATCACTGAGCTACATCCCCAGCCCTTTTTATTTTTTATTTTGAGATAGGGTTTTGATAAGTTTCCCAGGCTGGCCTTAATCCTGTTATCCTCCTGCCTCAGCTTCCTGAATTGTGGGATTACAAGCGAGCACTGTCATGTCTTGCTGGAATTTGTATATTTAAGAATTAAATTTTACTGGTTCACTAAAGAAATGATTAAGTTCTCAGATTCCTACCATCCTACCAGATGGGTTTATCTACCTATGTACATAAACCCAAAAGGTAGTTTATTAATATGCAATATATGCAAAATATGACAGCCAGACTTGAAAATTTCTCCAATAAGTACCCTTTCTTGCTTAAAAATCAAAGAAGCCTCTCCTATTTTTCTTCTGTTAGGAATTTTTTCTTTCTGGCGAGTAGGCACACTTTAGACACGAAATTGTGACTTAGAAAGTTGCTGGTTATACAAAAAATTAAGGGAATTTGATACTTTTTAAATGGATTTCTAGCACACTAAGGAGGACCAATTAATTGTCCTTCCACATTTTAGAGGCACTTCTTTCTAAAAAGCTGGGCCATCAGTCAAGAATCACAATATCCTTTCTTTGGCTAATGCAGGAGAAATAATATATATTTTTTCTAGTTTCTATTGCAAACCATCATATTCTTCTGTATAAAATCATCTCCTCACAGATATGTTGGAGTCCTATCATAGCCTATTGTGCATTTGTTATATTTTGCTTTTTTTTTTTTTTTTTTTTTTTGGTGCTAGGGATTGAACCGGGGCCTTGTGCCATGGTAGGCATGCACTCTACCAAATGAGCTACATTCCCAGCTGTTATATTTTGAATTGATATCTTTGGCAGGAATTTCATATGTATTCTGGTTTTAGTGCAGTTTTGTCTCAGAGAAGATTTCTGGGACAATTTTCTACAGATGGGCTAATTTCATGCATTTTACTTTGCTTTTTTTCCATTCCAAAAGGACAGTATGTTCATTTATGCACCTAATATTTATTGAGTGCATAATTTATAAAGCATAATTAAGAATACAACAATATATGACACATTGTTCCAAAATTTATTTATTCTTTGTCTTTTATCTAGACTATGTACTATTTAAAAAGCTAAACTAGTTTTTATAATTATGAAAGTACAATATGCACCTAATAAAAGTTCAAACACTAGGGCCAGTGTGTAGCTCAGTGGTAGACCACCTGCCTAATATGCAGGATGCCCTGAGTTTGATCCCCAGCTCTACAAAGAACAACAAATTACACAAAATAACAAATGAACAGTAAATGTCAATCCCTTCTGTAGGTATACCTGATTCCTGTCACACTGCTAATGGTAACATCTGTTACTTCTTCCAGAAATTTTTTTGTGAATGAATATATATGTGTGTATATATATATATATATATAACATTCTGCCAAATGCTATAATCAACCATATAATGATAGGTAATTCTCTATTTGGAGTATAAACTACATTTCATAAAAACACAGTGTTTTAGTCAGCCTTTTCGTTATTATGACCAAAAGACTAGGTAATAATAATTTTAAGGAGCGAAAGGATATGGTGGAGGAAAGCAGCTAAGGACATGACATCAGGAAACAGAGAAAAAGAGACTCCTCTCACCACAGATAAAATATAAACCCCAAAGGCATACCCGCCCCGCCCCCACCACCTTCTCCATCTTTTTTAAAAATTTTATTTATTTATATGCGGTGCTGAGATTGAACCCAGTGCCTCACACATGCCAGGCAATTGTGCTACCTCTGAGCCCCAACTTCAGTCCCCCGACCTCCTCCATTTTACAGTTACCTCCCAGTTAATCCCTATCAGGGGATTAATGCAATGATTAGGTTAAGGCTCTCATAATCCAATTATTTCACTTTTAAGCTTTCTTGCTTTGTCTCACACATGAGCTTTTGGGAATCATCCAATATCAAAACCATAACACATATCTAGCTGTAGATCTTTAGACGAATGGTTCATTAGGCAGGGATGAGGAAAAGGCTAATCTATGGTCTTTGTAATGTGTCCAGATTTACAGAATTTTAATGATGATACATGTGAAAAAAAAATTGTATAGGGACAGACAAAAAATCAGGATGTTAAGATATTTTCTTCCTTGCATAAACCTAACATATTAAACCCAAAAGAGTAAATGTCTAAAGTGTTTTGCTTTTTTCAATTTTTCATATTAAGTCACAATTATGTTTTCATTTTTTTAATTGGTTAAGCAAAGTCAAAGACTGATTTTAATTTTCCCATTTTTTGTGTTGTTCTATGTGTAAATTCTCTATTGCTTTTATATCCTACCAGTCTTTGTGCTATCATTAAGTGTGCATATATTTTTTAAAATGCATATATTTTTTTAGTTGTAGATGAACACACAGTATCTTTATTTTCATATGGCACCAGGGATTGAACTCAGTGCCTCACACATGCGAGGCAAGTGCTTTACCACTGAGCTACAGCCCCAGCCCCCAAGTGTTCATATATTTTATCTCTTCTAATTAGAAAGTGTTGTTTAAACGTTTTACTTTTAAAATAGTTACGAGGCTACTTTTCTCTTTTATTAAATTGTGATTTTAAAGACCATGTCATACAATCTTGAAAATTTCTATTATTGCTTTAACACAGATTATAAATTACACTGAGTAGAATATATTATAAGCAAACATATAAATGTGTAATATTTATTGCTGAGCAAAATTAAAGAAGATAAATAGATGGAGAGATATGCTAGTACATGGGTTAGAATGCTTAATATTGTTTTGTTGTCAGTTCTCTACAAATTGATTTATTGATTCAATGCAACTTCAATAAAAATTCCAGTAGGACTTGCTAAAATTTTCAAACTGATCTAAAAGTTATATAAATAATCTATATAGCCAAAATAATTTTGAAAAAAGAACAAAGTTGAACTTAGACTTTTGATTTTAAGAATTTCAGTAAAACTAAAGGAAAAAAGACACATGGAATAATGAAACAGAATGTGGTCTAGGCATAGACCCACACCAGTATGGTCAGTTGATTTTCAAGAAAGACTCCAAAACAATTCAGTAGGGAAAGGGAAATGGTGCTGGAACACTGTACACACACACACACACACATATCTGCACATATGTATATATTTTTTTCAAAACAGTGTCAGGCCTCACCTTATACAATATTCAAAAAGTAATCTGTGATGGATTATTAATCTCAATATAGAAACTCAAACTGGAAGGCTACTAGAAGAAACATGGGAGAATATTTTCATAACCTTCAGGCAAGCAAATATTTCTTAGGATTCAAAAAGCATTATCTATAAAAGAAGATATTAATAAATTAAACATAATAAAATTAAAAACTTCTGTCAGGCATCATGGAGCAATCCTGTAATCTCAGCAATTTGGGAGGCTGAGGCAGGAGCACTGTAAGTTGCAGGCTGGGCTCAGCAATTTAGCAAGACCCTCAGGACTAGGGAGTAGCTCAGTGATAAAACTCCTCTGGGTATAATCTTGAGTACCAAAAAAATCAAAAACAAAAATTTGGGGGCTGGGGTTGTGGCTTAGCGGTAGAGCTCTCGCCTCACATGTGCGAGACCCTGGGTTTGATCCTCAGCTCCACATAAAAATAAATAAGTGAAATAAAGATATTGTGTCCAACTATAACCAAAAAATAAATATTTTTTAAAATTTTGCAACTTTCAATCATCAAAAGACATGGTTAAAAAAATGAGTAGACAAACCATACACTGGGAGAAAATATTCATAATAATCAAGTCTAATGAATGATTTATATTCATAATATACATAAAAATTTTTTAAATACCTGTAACTCACAAAAGACAACCCAATTAAATTTGGACAAAATGCTTTAGTGGATATTTTACAAAGAAAGGCATATGAATAGGCACTAAGTGCATGAAAAGGTATTCAAAATCATTGGTCATCAAAGAAATGCAAATTCATATGGTAAAATATACTAGCACACCTTTAAAAGAGCTAAAATTAAAGACTGACAGTACCAAAGTTTTATATAGATGTGGAGCAACTGAAACGCTGGTTCAACCACTTTAGAAAAGTAATTTCCAAATTATAAAATTAAAAACATATTGTCTCTATGACCTAACAATTTACCTTCTAGATATTTACACAAGAGAAATAACATTTTCTGTACATGTAAAGAGTTACTTACAGAGAATGTTCATGATAGCTTTATTCTAGGTCAAAGTAGAATAACTCAATTATCTAATAAAATTATACAAATTATAGTACATTTGTTGAATGGATTACTAATCAACAATTAAAAGAACAAATTACTATTATAAAAAATACAAATAAATCTGAAAAACTTTATGCTGAATAAAAAGTTTGGTGCAAAAGAGTATTACTGCATAATTTTCTTTATATGAAGTTTGTAACAAAGAAATTGAATCAAAGATGAAAAATTAGAATAGAGGCCATGCATTGCCCAGGAAAAGGCATAAGAGAATTTTCTTGGGTGAGGGAAATATTTTGTGTCTTTAATGGATGTGTGGACCTGAATTTTTCAAAGCTCATTATCTGTTTAATACCTATATATTTTACTATGTGTAAATTAGACCTCAATAAAAAATTAGAAAAACATTGCTATGTTTCTTATCTAGGAAACATTGCTTTAGCAATATGAACTATACTTAAATTTATAGTTCTTTGGAATTTCTTTCCAAGAAGGATTATAGACTGAGCACTATTCTTTGGATATCTTTTATAGAAACCAACCAAAATTGGCAAAAATATATAAAATCAAGGAAAATCCTAAATAGTAGACAGTCCCTGCTGTCATTTGGATCTGGAATGTCTTCCTAAGGCCCATGTGTTAAAGATTTGGTTCCCAGCTTGGTGCTATTGGGAAATAAGAGGTGGGTCATTAGGATGTTTGTCTATAAAGGGGATTGTGGGACCCTCATCTCTTCCTCTTTCCTCCCTGTGGCTTCTTGGCCATGAGGTGAGTGGTTTTGTTCTGCTGCATGCTCCTGTCATGATGTGCTGCTTTGCCACAGGCCTAAAAGCAACAGTCATCCAATCCTAGACCAAAACTTCTAAAACTGTGAGCCAAAATAAATCTTTTCTCATTATAAATTGACTATCTCAAGTATTTGTTATAATAATGAAAAAGTGACAAACACAGTCTCCAAAGATGATCTCCAAATAATTCTGCCCCTCCCTATACATACACACAGCTACTTCCATCAGGAGAGAGGGCTTATATTTCATTCTCTTATATCTGACCTGAGTGTGTAACTGTTCTGTCCATTTGAATGCAGAGGAAGTAACATTTTGGGACCTCTAAGTCAAAACATTAATAAACTATCTGCTTCATTTCTTGGAAATCCTGAAGCCATGCTGTAAAGAAACTTAAATAGTCAAGTGGAAATGCAAAGAATAAAGGTCCTCAGCTAACAGCCCCAGCTGAGCTCCCAGTGTGATAGCCAGCACCAACTTAGAGCCATCTTGAACAGGATCCTCCAGCCTCAGTGAAGCCAATCTTGTTAGTGACATGTGAAGCAGAGATTAACTGTCCTTTTGAGGGCTGCAGAAATTGCAAAATCACAACCAAATAAATTATGATTGTCTTAAGCTGCCAAATTAACTTAATTTAGTAATTAGTAATTGTGTTACATTACAATTAAGAATTAAAACAACTTGCATTAACACTGGGTCATGAAGAAAAAGCATCATCTACATGCCCTAAACTTCAAGGAATCTCACTCGGATAGTGTACATGGAGCTAGACTGAAGAAAGACAATCTGGGCTTGCTTACAATTTCCTTCCTGAGGAGGGAGTACTGGGCTCCCGAGAGGTAACTAGAGAAAATTGTGTTGAAACACTTCATAGGACTCCTTTAGGATTGTAGCTGGAAATGAATAAATATTATAGATTAATTTGAGTTATGTTATAATTTAGATATGAGGTGTCCCCAAAGAGCTCATGAGTGAGACAATGTAAGAATTTTCAGAGGTGAAATGATTGTGTAATAAGAGCATTAACCAAATCAGTGGATTAATCCACTGATATGGATTAGCTGAATGGGAACCCTAGGCAGAGGGGGTGTGGCTGGAGGAGATAGGTCTCTATGGTGCCTTTGAGGTTTATATTTTGTTCCTGGTTAACAGAGCCCAACAGCTCTATTCCTTCCACTTGGTGTGGAAGTTTGAATTGTGTTATGGATGTCAGTCACTATTTCCCAAGCAAGCTTTCCCTTTTCATTTATTCAATTTTTCCTTCACTCTTGTCCTGTCTGCACTCAGTCTTACAAAAATTACTATAGTGTATACCTTCAATTTTTCCCCTCTTTTTATATTGCACTGATGCAATGGCATTTGAAAACATGACTCACCCCTTAAAACGAGAAGTTTCAGAATTGTCTTTCTTAAGCAGATATCTAATTATAAACAAATCGTAATGGCTTTCCATAAAATCCAAATGCCTATCTTAGGCTTCAAAGCTTCTCTCCAATTCACTTTCCTACTGTTTCCAAGTGTCTGATATTCTGACCAAATGAGTTACTCACCACTTTTAATTTTGTGCTTTTTTACATCTTAGACCTTTTTCATCAATTTCCCTGACGTGAAAGTCCGCTCATTTATCATAGAGTTATTTAGTGCTTTCCCTGTGCCAAAACTTGTAAATAGCAGCACTGTTATGTTCTTTCCATTTCTTTCTCTCACTTCCCATCCCTTTCCTTTCCTTTCCCTTCTCTCCCCTCCCTTTCCTCCCCTTTTCTCTCTCTTCCTCTCTCCTTCTCTCCTTCTCTCTCTCTCTCTCTCTCTCTCTCTCTCTCTCTTTCATAAACCAAGCTTAAAACCTAGGAGGAAAACATTTTATTTGATCACACTGTATTCTGTCTGTCTAGATGTTCAAAAACTCCAATTATAAAACTGGAACGAGGTAACATGCAGAGTTCATATTTAGCCGTGAGTTTAGTTAGTACATCCATTCACATGTAGGAAAGTGAGCTAAACTCACTTTAATAATGCCCTGGGACAAGGAGGCATAAGCAGTATTAGTCAACAGTAAATTATAAACCAAAAAATAACAATGGAGTAGTTTGTATGTTTGTAATGAAGACTATTCCTTAAATAATAACTGTAAACAACACAACAAGAGATATGGTGGTTTCTGTCTCTGCCAGAAGTTTAACTGTAGACCAATTATAGATGTCAGGGAAAAATAGTAGGTACAGAATCCTAAACTCATCTAAGTTATCTATGAACATAAACTATAGACTTTCACAAGAGACATCCAGGATAGCAGAAGCAAGGCTTCCATTCATGCCATAGCCAAAGCAAACTGGAGAGCATCAAAGTATCTCAGCCTGGTTAACCTACAATTGGTAAAGGAGTTTTGCTGCTCTACCCCTAACTCGGCCCCACCTCAGAAGCCAGTATGTTAACTTGGGCCAACAGAGAAATCCTTTGTTCTCCAAGGTCAAGATCTATAGAATCTCCAGGAGGGATACAGGAAGAATAGCAGAATGTGTTCAGGAAAAATAGAAGTGGGAACTGTCCTCCTCCCACATCAGATATATTACCAATAGACAAGTACCTTGATTTAGGATGAGAAATGACTCAGTGACATTACACTGTCCTGATTCTCCACCCAACACTTGGACTATGCCTTGGACATCTTCTTGCTGTCATTCTCTGTGGTCATCTTCTCTTTAAGGTTGGTTTCCATAGATTCTGTCCTAGGACTGAACTCTTTCCTTCTCACAATATGATTCCTGAGTAACTTTTATCTGTATGCTTGGTTGCAACTATTGACCTTTATAGCCAACTGATCATTGTTCATCCTGGTTTTGATCCTGATACTTCCTGTAAACGTAGTACCCTCTGTCCTGAATTTAACATGTCTTCCTCACATGAAATCTGCCTTATTTTTTTAGCTTCACTGATTCAATGAATTCACCTAATTCTAATGGCTAAATTTAGATACCTGGGAGTTGTCTTTGACACAACTTATTCTCACTATCCATGTCCAAATCTGACCTATCAGTTCTTCTTCTTGTATGGTTCCTTGGTCCATCTTCTCTTCACTCATTGGCCTTCTTGCCTCTCATCTCCATCTCTCATCCTACACTCTTCCATCATTCTGTCAGAATGCTATTTCTAAGTAGAAAGACCACCTGCTTAAGAGCTTTGAATGATGGGCTGGGGATGTAGCTCAGTTGGTAGAGTACTTGCCTTGAATGCACAAAGCCTTGAGTTCAATCCCCGGCACCACCAAAACAAAATAAAAACAAAAACCCACAAAGCTTTAAATGACTCTTCATTGCCATATTATTGTTTGACTTTGCCCCTGTCTTGCTCTTTAGTCTCATCCCTCTCCACATCATGCAATGTGTTCTCTGTTACATTTTGAATATGTTAAGAATGTATTATATTACTCAATGTTAAACATGCTGTTTTTTTTCCCCTAGAATTCTTCTCCCCTCCTTCTTTGCCTTAATAACTTTTTATGTTGTTAAAGAATTTTTTTGAGCCCACCCTCAGGAACTTTTCCCTTTTCATGCTAAACTGAATTAAATGCCTCCATCTCTTCTCTTCTAATTTCTTAATTATATTTCTATCATATTATCTCTTAATCTTCAATGTGAATTTTGGTTTGTGTCAATTAACTAATACTCTTGAGCATCTAAAGTGTTATCACATAATCTTAAATGTAAGCAGTAGAGTATTGATCAATAAAAGTTTTGCCTTTATGGAGCTTAGAGACCGTAGAGAAGGCAGATATCAAGCAAGTGATCACAAGTGCTCTGAAGAGAGGTATAAATTCTTTAATAGGTATAACAAGAGAACCTAGGGAATCAGGAATTTTTAGGTTCAGACATTTCTGTCTCTCCAGTAGACTATTAGCATCTTGAGATTAAGGAGAAAACTATGTTGTTCTAAAGGGCACTTGATGAAGATTTGTGAATGAGGTGTTTTTGTTTTGCAGTACTAGGAATTGAACTCAAGGCCTTGTACATGCTATGCAAGAACTCTACCACTGAGCTATATTCCCAACCCAAGGTCTGTGAATTATACGTAAGTTCCATGATGGAAAACTATTTTATGTTATATCACTTTCCATATTCAAGTTGGTGTGTGTGTGTGTGTGTGTGTGTGTGTGTGTGTGTATATATATATATATATATATATATATATATATATATTATGGAGCTGAAAAATCTGTTTAAAATTTCTACTCATGGTTCCTAGGTATGATCTGTAGAGGAACACAGGGTAAATTTACTCTTTATTCCATGAGGAAACTCTTTAAATATTTTAAGATACTGCTATGGTCTGAATGTTCATGTCCACAAAATTCCTATGTTGAAGTCTAATATCCAATGTGCTCAAAGTGATATTATTAAGAGGTAGGGGTCTTTGGGAAATAATTAAGTGATAGGGATCCACCCTTGTGAATGAGAAGGTGAGTACCCTTCAAAGAGGCTCAAGTTGGGGCCAGGGTTATGGCTCAGTGGTAGAGCGCTTGCATAGCATGTGTGAAGCACTGGGTGCAATCCCTGGCGCCACATAAAAACAAATAAATAAAGTAAAGGTATTGTGTCCATCTACACCTAAAAAAATTTTTTTTTTGTTTAGAAGAGGCTCAAGTGAGAGTTTCCTTCCCCTCCTGCCTCATGAGGTCAGAGATGGCACCATCTATGAGGAGTAGATCTTCACCAGACCTCAAATGTGCTGGTGTTTTGATCTTGGACTTCCCAGCCTCCAGAACTATGAGCAGTAAATTTCCATTGTTTATGAATTATGTAGTCTAAGACATTTTGTTATAGAAGCCTAAATGGAGTATGATAAGTTACAGAGCTCAGCCAGATTGGAATTTTATTGGGCTTAGGTGCGTATTTTGTTTTTGGTGGGAGTGGGCTAGGATCAGATGCTTGATGGTTCTCATTCTTTCACACTTAGAAGGACAAGTTTTCTCTGGGAATCTAAGAAGCCCCCAAGAAAAAACCTAAAAATCTTGGTAATTCAGTTAGATTATTCTATGAGAAGCCCACCCGTGGGCCAGGTCTGCCTGTGTGTTATAATTTTGATGTGAGGTGTCACAACAAAGCTCCTATGTCGAGGCAAGAATGTTTAGAGGTGAAATGATTGGATGGTGAGAGCTAGCAGAAGGTGAGACATGGCTAGAGAATACCTCATCACTGCTGGTATGCCCTGAAAGGGTGAATCTTCCCTGGCCTCTTCTTCCCACCAACCTCTTTTCTCTTTCTGCTTCCTGACCCTGCTGTGAGCTGACAGTCCCCCTCTGCTGGGTCCTTCTGCCATGATGTACTTTTCTCACCTTAAGTTCAGAGCAAAGGAGTCAGCCATCTATGGACTGAGACTTCTGAAACCATGAGCCCCAAGTAAACCTTCCCTCCTTTATGTTTTCTTATTTGTGTCTTTTGGTTACAACAATGCAAAAACTGACTAAAACAGAAATTGATACCAAGAAGTGGGGTCATTACTGTGACTAATGTAAGGTCAGGCGCCGGTGATCAAACAGAGGCAGATTAAAAGCAGCTGAACAAGGCTTTATTGAGATTCCCTCCTAGGCGAGACCCTCCAGTCCAACAGAGCAGGTCTGGGGGAATTGCACCCAGGCTCAGCCAGATTGGAATTTTATTGGGCTTAGGGCAGAAAGGGAGGGCTCGGGACAGGAAAGGGAGGTTTTTAGAATCCCTTGTCCTCCTGGAGGTGGTAGGGGGATCTTGTTGAGATCCATGTCCTCCCACAATTGGTCAGGAGACCCTACTGATTGACAGGTGGTTATAAGGCACCATCACTGCTTATCTGTTGGCACCTGATTGGTTGTTCTTTAGCGCGTGGGTAGCCTGGTACTTTGTTCCTTTAGCCACCTCAAATCCACCTAACAACTAACCTGATGATGTGGTTCAGAAGTCTTTGATTTGCAGGAGGAATTTTGAAAAGTTTAGAGATGCAAGCTGGAAAAGTTTTAGAATGTTGTAAGCAAAGCTTAATGGGTGATTCTGGTGATTCTGGCAATAGGAATGTGGACTGTGCTCATGAAGATTCAGATGGAAATGAGAACTCTACAAGGAATTTGAGTAGAGGCCATTCATGTTACCTTCTACAAAGAATTTGTCTATAATTTACCTATGTCTGAGAGATTTTGTGTGAGACTAAATTCAGTCAGTAGCATGAATATTGCTGGTAACTTCTTTTACTGTGACAATTGGGAGCAGAAAATAGGACTAAAGGATTTTAAAAACTTGCAGCTTGACTAGAAAAGCCTGTGTAAACCTGAGGCCTAGGAAAGTGTGCTCATTGAAACAATTACAGCCCCTTAAGAGATGCTAAGTACTTTGCAGGGAGGCACTAGGAAAGATGCCTTGAGGGCATCTCAGGAATTTTTAAGAAGGGAATGGGGTTTCCTGCTCCCACAGGGGACCCTAGGAATTTGTTTCAACATACTGAGCTCACTCAGAGGCCACTAAACCATGATCCCAGGGGCCTGTTTTAATCTTTTTTTTTTTTTTTTTTTTTTTGCTGCTGTGACTAAAGGATCTGACCAGAACAATTTTAAAAGAGGAAAAGTTTATTTGAGGGCTCATGGTTTTAGAGGTATAAATCCATGTACAGCAGGCTCCATTCCTCAGGCCTTGAAGTGAGGTAGAACATCATGGCAGAAGAGTGTGGTGGAGGGAAGCAGCTCACTTGGTGATCAGAAAGCAGAGACGGTGGGTTGGGGAAATAGCTCAGTTGGTAGAGTGCTTGCCTAGCATGCACAAAACCCTGGGTTAAGATCCCCAGAACCATTAAAAAAAAAAAAAGGCCAGAAAGTAGAGACAGAATCCACTTGACAGAGACAAATATGTACCCAAATCCATACCCCAACTCCCACCTCCTCCTCCAGCCACACCCTACCACTTTAAGTACCACTCAGTTAATCTCTATCAGGGGATTAAATAACTGATTGGATTAAGACTCAATCATTTCTATTTTGAACCTCTTTGAACCTTCTTGCATTGTCTCACACATGGGCTTTTGGGGGACACCTCACATCCAAACCATAATGGGGCCCAAGTACTGTGAGCTGGCAGCAGGCAGCAAATCTTGGCTTCATCCTAGTGGTGCTGTTTTTACAGGAATTAAGGATACACAAGAGGTCATGGAAACTGCCACTGAGATTTCAGAGGAAGGCCTGGGAGATGCAAAGAATAGCAGAGCCAAAGTCCCTCCGGGCTGCCCCTGCGAGGGTGATGGGTGAAGCTCTGAAGGTGAAGCCAAAGCATATAGATCCTAGGAAATGAGAGATACTAGTAACTTGGATCATATGCCAAGAAAAGTTACAGACTGTGGAGAGAGCCAGGGTAAAAGAGAGCCCCTGTGCACTGCAACTGGCAAGGTCAAAGGGCAGGGACTACCTAAGCTCTTTGGAGAGCACATCTCACAGCCTTGTGTCCTAGGTGTTGTACTCAGAATTTAACAGGTGGAATGTCAGGACCTGTTTTCCCATCTGGGTTTTGGTCTTGCCCTTCTTTCTATGCCCTTATTTCTCCCTTTTGAAATGGGAATATTTACTCTGTGTCACTGGATATTGGATATATATAATTTGCTTTTGACTTTCACAAGGGCTCACAGCCAAGAGTTTGCTTTGGGTCTCAGGGGAGACTTTGGACTTGGATAGGACTTTGGGTTACAGTCTAAACTGTTAAAACTATGGGACTCATGGAGATGAACTAAATGCATTTTAGAGATAGACATGTGCCAGGAATAGAATGTTATGGTTTGAATGAGAGGTATCTCCCCAAAGCTCTGGGTATTAATGCAGTAATGTTCAGATGTGAAATGACTAGACTGTGAGAGTTGTAACCAAATCATCCCCCCCACCCCTAGTTTGAATGGATTATGTAGGTGGAATTGTAGGTAGGTGGGGCATGGTTAGAGGAGGTGGATTACTGAGGGTGTGCCTTGGAGGGGTTCATCTTCCCTGCAACCCCTTCATCTCACCCCTTTCTCTCTGTTTCTTGACCCTGGGCTGAGCAGCTTTTTTTTTTCACCAGACAGTCCCTTCTCCGATGACGTGCTGCCTCACTGTGAGCCTTGAGTAATGAAGTGGCTATCTATGGGCTGAGACCTCTGAAACTGTGAGCTCCAAATAAATTATTCCTCCTTTAAGTTGTCAGGTCTTTTGTTCACAGCAATGCAAAAACTGTCTAAAACATCAGGCTTGAGAGCTCCATTCTTAAATATGTGAGTAATCAACACATTTGAATAAATAAATCCTCCACCATCTCTAACAGAGACAAGATCCAAGTATAAACTAGAACTTAGAGAAAATCATAGTCAGAGAGAGAAGTTAAGGAAAAAAAAAAACCTAACTCATTAATAACTTTAGGGAGGTAAGAAAAAATAATATATTTATGATGCATGACTATGACATAATAAAGGAAAATTGTGAGAACAAGAAAGAACTCTTGAAAACTTAAAATATAATAGTGGAAAAAAACTTGGAAGAATTGAAAGGCAAATATGAGGAAATCTTCCCCAAAGTGGAACAAAACCAGAAAGAGATAAAAAGTGAGAGTGAATGAATAAGAAAATCAGAGGACTGATCCAAATTTAATCCAATATTCATAAATAAGTGTTCCAGAAAGACTAGAGAAAGAGACCATTGGTGAAGAATTCATCAAAGAAATGATTCAAGGCAAATTTCCAGATTGGAACAACCTGCTGTTACAACTTGAAAGTGCTCCCTATGTTCACAACACAGATGTGAAAAGACGTAAATCAAAGCACATCATGGTGAAATTTCAGAACACTTGGGACAAAGGAATCTTAATGGCTTTCAGAAAGAAAAACAGACCACTTCTAAAGAATCAGGAGTGAGGGGCTGGGATGTGGCTCAAGCCGTATTGCGCTCGCCTGGCGTGCATGCGGCCCGGGTTCGATCCTCAGCACCACATACAAACAAAGATGTTGTGTCTGCCGAAAACTAATAAATAAGTATTAAAAAATTAAAAAAAAAAAAAAAAGAATCAGGAGTGAGTACTGTGGCAGGCTTCTGAAGAAAAACAAGGGAAACCAGGAGACAATCGAGTGGTGTCTTTAATTTCTGAGGTTAAAGGATTCTTGATCCAGAATTCTTCCCTATCTAGTAAATGTGAGGGTAGAACCAAAACATTTTCAGAGATGCAAGGTCTCAAAAATTATCTTCCATACATGCTTTCTTATTAAGTTACTGGTGAAAATGCTGTATGAAAATTAAAGAGTAAACAAAGAAAGAGAAATATAAGGGAATCCAGAAGCGGAGGACCCAGTGAAGATGAGCAGAATAGGGAATTCCCAGGACAGCAGATATCTGGGACAGAGAGAGCAACACATCCCTGTTGGCAGAAGATGTAGAAAGCTCCAGAATGGCTGTCTCCAAGAAGATAAAATTGATAGAGTTTGTAACCTGGGAAACACATTGAGAGAAGATTGACATTTCTAGAGGAGAGTTTAGAATATATTAGCAAAATATATACAAGAAACTGAGCAAATAAATATTGGGAAAATAAAAAGTCGTAATCAATCAGATGACTCAGACATGAAACTATTTTATGTCATAACATTATAAATTCTGACTATTGATCTAATCAAAAAGTAAAACTATAATTCATTATGAGGAAGAAGGGGATTACATGTATGTCGGGAAGAGCTTACAGGTTAGAAAGCCAAATTCTCATCGTTAGTATAGGAAGTTGATACAGATGTACAACTGAAAACGTATAAGTAGCATGATTGTTTTGATACCAAAAGCACAGTCCTTGTCCTTGATGCCAATCCAATAATGAGGACAAGTTTTTCAGAAAAAGACGAAGAAGTTTTCTCGTAGACTTCTGTCTCAGAGGTTGTTTCTAACTGCCAGGGGAAACGGTGGGCTTTTAAAGAGGGGATGTAAAGGCTACATTCCAGCTGTGCCCTGTAATTTATCTATAGCTAAAGAGATGGCCATTTCTTAGATCCACAGATGAAAGCCCCAAAGCCTGGATTCCTTCATTTCTAGGGTCCATGAGCAGAAGGACTGACAACTCTGCCTACGATGGGAAGAAGGTTAACCTTGCTTCTCCCATGGTTGGGCAGGGGAGAGGGAGAAGACGAATGAAAAACCAAAACAGCAGGAAAAACTTGTCCATTTTAAAATAAGACGCAGTAGCCGAGCAGCAAGGGTTATATTCAAAGAATAAAGTGGACCCCAGTTACTGTTTAACAATATAGAAATGACTAAATGCCAAAAGAAACAGAAAAAAGTGTTGAAAGTTGATTTTTGAAATAAGAATTGGGTTAGGGGTACAGGACTACCAGATTGCATGGTAAACTTAGTAGAACTATTTGATTTTTATAAAAATTATAAACATTTAAGTAAAGAGAACCTCACATTAAATTTTTCTTATAAACTATACAATGACAGATAAGAGGTCTTTACTATTAATAATATTATCAAAAATGAACTGTTTCTTCAGTTGATTTGGTACAATGTTTTAAAATGAAATCATACATATTAATGGCTGAAACACTCTGCTTGTATACAGGAAATGCACAATAAATAATGATTGCTTTCTTCCGGTGTCACTAAGTGAAAGTACCTAAAGACTTTCCTCCTCCCCAAATGTGTTAAAAGCCTTTAATAAAACATTAAAAATTCACTTCCAGTTAAATATAATACTATATTGTGTTAACAAGTATAACATTTTTAAAAAAGAAATGGAAAAGAAAGAAATGAGCTGTTTTGATGTGTGTGTGTGTGTGTGTGTGTGTTATGAGGGAATTACTATAATATAAATTAGGTTATTTTTAGGAACAATAATTTAATACTGAAAAAAGTTACATTGTGTGGCTATTTCATGGAAATCAAATAACTTGTGATTGACTTACGTCGTTTCATGTTTTCCCAAGCAAATATGATGGTTACCAAATCAGAAGGAAAAACATGCTAGTTAATCATAGCATAAGCTTTTTTCCTAATATGGTATAAACAATTTTAAAGTTATTACTGTATGACATCTTAGGGTGTGTATTTTCTTAAGTCTCAGAGGAAGATTAGTAACATATCATGTGCCTCTCTCTCTCTCTCTCTCTCTTTAACCAATATTGCTATCCAGACTTTATTTGGAGTCTGAAAAGCCCAGGCTTTTTACATTATAATTAAGCAATGATGTAATCTGATCTGGATTTGTATTTGAGGTAATACCAGGCAATCTAACAGTGTGATATTTGCTTTGATTTTTTTTTTAGGAATGAATGTTCACAGAAAAGAAGGATTTTCTAGGAATTATAGTGTTTTTTTTCCCCCCACCCAGTGCTGAGGATTCAACCTGGGGCACTGTATCACTGAACTATATCCCTAGATGTTTTTTTGTTTGTTTAAATTTTATTTTGTGACGGAGTCTTGTTAAATTTCCAAGGCTGGCCTTGAACTTGTGATCCTCCTGCCTCAGGCTCCAAGTAGCTGGAATTACAGGCCTGTGCCACCACACCTGGCTTAGAAATTCTGTTTTAAATATCTTTCATGAATTTCTCAACCAATATGGTACTAAGTTGTTCCAAAACCCAGGTTCCTTAATTTAGTATCAACCATCAATACCATCTCCCAAGGCCAGCCCTCTATGATGTATGAAGGATTCTTAGAAGGTTTTTAATACCTAATCTCCTCTCATATGTGATCTATAATTCACCATTTCACATTTTCACACATTCTGAATGCCAATATGACATGTCCTCTTAAAATGCAAATTGTGAAAAGAAATGCAAATCACAATGGTCATTTACTACATTACTATTTTTCTTGTAATAACTGCCTATGATCAGGAAAAGAGATTTATTGAAGAAATGAGAATGTTGAGGAGTGTATGGGTGGTATCAATGATGGGTGGCTATTGACAGCCTGAGTATAGAAGAGGATGCTACATGTACGGAAAAAGGGGAAAGAAGGATGTGAAAGGGATGGCACTGGTTTTCTAAGATAAAGATCAAGAGGGTATGTTAATGGGAATATTAGCACAGATGAAGAGGTTAAATCCTGCCTTAAAACTGAATGTGTGGAATGAGACACGTTGACTCAGTGTCCATCTCAAAATAGATTCCTTTCTATAATCATTTAAACCTGACTGACATAATGGAGAAACACAGATATCTCAATTCTTGAGAGACTTTTCCTGTCCTTCTTCATCCTCTCAATATATTCTTTCTTTCCAAGTGTTTATTGAGGTTGAATATTATACATATTTGTGTGACTATTTTATTTTACTATTCTCACCCATTTGTTACAAGTTCCCTAAGGAGAAACACCTTGTTTTGTTTTGTTTGGCTTACAATTGTATCCCAATGTCTGGCAACGCACCATAGTGCATGGTAGATTGTCCATAGTGAGTTATTGAATTAATCAACAAGCATACATTTTTATAGGGGCTGGGGTTGTAGCTCAGCGGTAGAGCGCCTGCCTAGCATGTGCAAGGCCCTGGGTTCGATCCTCAGTACCACATAAAAATAAATAAATAAAATAAAGATATTGTGTCCAACTATAACTAAAAAATAAATGTTTTTTTAAAAAAGAATACATTTTTACTGAAAAAGTCACCTCATTCCAAAATAAGTCATTGTCATGAAAAAAAAAAAACAAACCCACAAATAGATTCTGTCACTAATTAGCATGCATGATGACTTTGAACTCTTTCCTTGCCTAAAAGAATGTTAGCCACAGAGCACAGTGGGGTCAGGTGTGGCCGGTGCACTTCAGTGAAATAGTGTACTAGGTGGTAATGGGGCTTACTTATCACTCTAGAAATGGCACTAGACCCATTGCCAAAAGTAAAAGGTGCTAAGTACCCATATCCTAAGGTGCTAAGTATACCACACATTTCCAGAATGGTACATGCATTCCTAGGTCTTACCAGGAACTGGCAACCAATTACCTCATTTCATTCCATCCCATATAAACAGAAGGCTGGGAAGAGAAGAGAGGCGATGGAATGGGGTAAGAACCCAGTGAGAGTGAGGCTCACAGTGAGAGGGTACCCCTCCCATGGCAGGAGAGGGGCCACTTATCCTCTCTCCCAAACCAAGAGTTGAAAGCACTCACAAATGATCCAGAATGATGGAAGATGCCTACAAGGAAGGGAAGGAATTGTCTGTCAATCTGCTGTGTGCTTTTTCACTCAGCAGTCAAAGCTGGTGCATTGATGGCCCCATCTCATCAGTACTTCTGTACTCTGTCAGCCACCAAGGCCAATGTCTGCAGAGAGTCTAGGAAACCTCTGATCAATTGGAGCAATTTACAGGAACATGGGAATGATGCATCTTTGTGTGACTTTTTTCTCTTTATCTTGTAATGCAGAACCAAATTCTACTTGCTCAATGACATGAAGCAGTCAGTTAATACCACACTTACCTAGCTCAGATTACAGTACTGAGGGATGGGCTTTGAACAGCATAGCAGGAATCTGAGTAAAAATTATATACTATTTAAATGGATTTTTTCATTTAATTAGAAAAGGTAATGAAGCTTTTTGTCTTGTTTCATTTTATGGATAATCATCACTAATATAATTGTCAGTAGGGCAACATTTATAATGAGAAGACAATGAGGGAAAACAAAAATCCATACAGTTAATATTAACAATTTAAAATTAATATTATTAATATAATTAATAAATCATAAAAATCTATATTTTTAGTTTCATGTCACTATGCTTAGTGTACCCATTAGGCAAACATATATCTGATAAGGAGTATTCTTTAAAGTTTGATATTGGCTATTGGTTCAAAAATTATATACCCACTTTTTTAAAGTAGATAACTACTTTCATTTTTTAAAACTTAAAAAAAAAAAAAAGACTATTTTTCATTTGTTTTGTGCTGGGAATTGAACCCAGGGCTTTGTGCATGCTAAGCAGGCACTGTACTACTTACTGAGCTTCATACCCAGCTCCAAAATTACTATTATTTTTATTGACAAATCATAATTACACACATTCATGGAATACAACGGGCTGCTCTGATATACAATGTGGCATGATTAAACCAAACAAGTTAACATGTTTATTACCTCACATACTTATAATTTTTTATAGTGAGACATTTGAAATTTTTTCCCATTGTTATTTTGATATATATAATATACTGATATTGATTATAGAGACCCTGCTATGCAATAGATCTCAAAAGCTATTCTTCCTGTCTATATGAAACATCCCACCATAATTGCCATTCACAACTCCCCATTCCCTCCCTCCCCATGCTCCAGTCTTTGGTAACCACCATTCTCCCCTCTACTTTTGTAAGTTCAACTTTATTAGATTCTACATGTAAGTGAGATCTTGCGGCATTTATCTTTCTGTGTCTGGCTTATTTCACTTAGTGTAATATTCTCCAGATTTGTCTGTGTTATCACAAATGAGAGGATATTCCACCTTTTTTAAGGCCAAATAGTTTTCCATTATTTATACCACATTTTCTTTACTCACTCATTCACTGATTGACACTTAGGTTGTTTTCATATCTTGGCTATTGTGGATAATGCTGCAATAAACGTGGAGGCATAGATATCCCTTTGACATAATTGATTCAGTTCCTTTGAAAACATACCAGAGTAAGATTCCTGGGTCATATGGCAGTTCTGTTTATGTTTTTTTTTTTTTTTTTTTTTTTTCTTGAGGAAACTTCATATCATTTCCTATAATGGCTATACTAATTTACATTCCCACCAATTATGTTTGAGGATTCTCTTTGCATCTTCTCTATTGCTTGCTATCTTTCTTTTTTGTTTTTTTGATAAATATCACAATAATTTCTCATTGTGGTTTTAATTTGTATCTCCCTAATGGTTAGTGATACTGAACATTGCCATTGGCCATTTGTATGTTTTATTTTGAGGAATGTCTGTTTGGGTTCTTTGCCCATTTTACAAAAAATGTGGGTTCTTTGTTTTCTTGCTATTGAGTTGTTTGAATTCTTTGTATGTTTTGGATAATAGCTCTTTATCAGATGTTTGATTTCCAAATATTTTCTCTGATTCTGTGAGTTGTCTCTTTAGTTTGTCAATTGTTTCCTTTGCTGTGTGTGCAGAACTGTTTATGTGATATGATCCCATTCGCCTATTTTTGTTTTTGCAGGGTTTTTGGGGTCATATCCAAAAAATTTATTGCCTGACCTAAAACTGTAAAACTACTAGAAGAAAACATAGAAAACATTGAAATTTTGCTAAGTTTAGAAACAAGATCCATTCTCTCTTCCCCTACTGAATAACACATCCTTTCTCCCTTATGGGTTCTGGACCAAAACTGCACTCTCATCCCCTGAACCCTCTGTTCCCTCACTGACCCATGGCAATTCCTACAGGATTGAACATATTCAAGTATAATTCTAATATTTTAAGAAACTAGAAAGTAGTATTCCCAGTCTCTGCCTTGTAAGCACTCTCTTCTTTCCTTTGTGGAATCCAGTTTTTATACACAGTAATACATATCCCTCCATATATGTAGGGTAAGGTGTGGTGATTGACAACCCTTTCATAACAACATGGAGTAGGGGCAATGGTGTGCTGGAGGCAGATTCTACTAACTTCATAAGGGAAAATTGTGCATATTTTCCTCAATTCTGTGTTCTTTGACACCAATTTCAAGTCAGTCATGATGGGTATATTTACACCATGGAAAATAGCAAATATTAAAAATCAGGTTTTCTTTACCCATTGGGAAACTTTTACCAGTGTACCACTGCTAGTGGAGGCTCAATTTCTCAAAGAACAGATGGGGCAAGAAGAGGGATTCTGGGTAGACAGAAACACCAGATGTCCTCTACACCTTCGAAAGAAGATTACAATTCTTAAAATTTAACAATACAAATGGATGAATAAAATTAAAATGATAAACATTAATGACAAGCGGAGGATACATCAAACTAATACGGCTACTGTAATGGAACTTTAAGGAGTATGATTTCTAGAATCTAACATAAGGGGAAAAACAAGCAATTATTAATCCTGCTTCATGTTGTAGATAATTAGTTTCAAATTTGTGGCAGCAAGAATTGACACTGAGTAACCTAGTGTATTCACTGGCACTGGAAAACCAGGAAACCTTTAAGCAAAAGCATCTGTGGGGGCCCCCATCCACACTAAGCCATATGACCTCTACTATCTCTTTTTCAATAGCTTTTGTTTTTACTTACCTCATATTTCATGCACCTTCGACCTGATGACACTGAGCTGATTGATACTTTGTTGAGGTAAACAATTAAATTTAATAATACCTGAGAAACTAGAAACATATTGCTTCATTAAATAGTCTTCCATATTTTGGCCGTTAATGTGGTTTTTTTTTAACCACCTATGTGAATAAGGTCATCAGGAACAGAATTATGAATAAACAGGGTGGGTGTACAGTCACTTTCACACTTGACTTTAGAGACATGGTGAAGGCTTTTCTGCTCCATTGCTTCACAAAAGAAAAAATAAATAAATCCCAGGGTTCTGGGATGATGTGAACAATCAAATACTTGAAATCCAGTCCTTTGGTTTAACCCTTCCTCCAGGCTAGTACATAAATAGCAGCACTTGGCACAAAATAAAACTATAGAACTCCTTGTCCACAGAGTAGGTAAAAGTCAGGCAGACTGATGTGTGCCTACTATTCCAGCTACCCCTGAGATTGAGGTGGAAGGACTTCAAGTTTGAGATCATTGTGGGCAACATAGTGAGACCCGTTTCAAACAGAGTGGGGAAGAGTACTGTTACAGGAACAAAAAAGAAACTTTCCTTTAAAAATTCTTTGCTTGGGGCTGGAGTTGTAGCTCAGTGAGAGAGCACTTGTCTAGCACATATGAGGCACTGGGTTCAATCCTCAGCACCACATAAAAATAAATAAGTAAAATAAAGGTATTGTATCCATCTATAATTAAAAATATAAAAAAAAAAACTTTAGTTATGAAACAGTAAAAATAATAGTGATATACACACAAACTAAGTAACAACATAAGCTCACAAATTGTAAATCAGCATTTTTGATGTCATAATTTTATATAATGTAATAAATAATAATATGTGATTAATATGCTGATCCTCAGAATTTACTAATTTACATTTCTGCACATTAATTCAGGCTATCTAAAACTTAGACTTTTCACAACTTCATTTTTAATTGACATGTTAAAAGTAATGCCAGCTGCAATTGGCAAGTGTAAGATCACAAGTGATTTTTTTTTTACAGTTTTAGTTTTGAGATATCCTGAGGGCAACTGTTACTGGAGCTTTTAAGAGTATTTTATAGGATGTAACAACATTAGAATAAATTTCTAATTGTTTTGAAATATGAAGTTTAGTATATCTAGAGCCTATGATTTTCATGGAATACCTTTTCTAGAAAGATTTAACTTCATGAAAATCTCTTTGTGTTAGTTTGAGTTTGAATTTATACCAAAGCATTTTAATGTTTCTTGCAACATTTCCTGTAACTTGTGGAGGCTGTAAAGAACCTGAAAATAGCTTCCTGGTTTGTATATAATCCGAAAGGCCTAATTTTGCATTTTATTGCTTTATCTTTAATTATAAGAAAAAAAATCTTTAAATGACTTTCCTAATTAATAGTTGTTTCATCTAAAGTTTCATGGGAATAGTGTTCTTTTCCATAACTTTGATAATCTTTGCATTCAATCTGTTTCTAAGTTTGTAGATATGTGCTCTGCAGGTCTGTAGCAGTTTTCAATACCAAAGATTCTAAACTCTTTAAAGAATTTTGAAAACTTCCTGAAATGCTTTATTGCAATGTCCAAGTATATACTTTCATTTTATAATAATTGTGGATATTGTTTACCGAGTTTACTGCTTAAGAATGGCAGTTCCTATGGCAGCAAAGGGCAGGTACAGACTTCAGATTTGTGCAGTCACCCCAGGGATTGGGAGGAGGGGCCCGTTTAGGGTTGTGCTGGTAAGCAGTCCTCCCTCTGAGGGTCCAGTAGAGGCTCTCCTCTTTCTTGTGCTGCTTCTGCCTTTCCCCTTGGTGCCCTGAACTGCCTCAAGGCATGCATGCTTCGTGTAGCCAGGCCAGGTAGCCAGGATGCTAGGTTGTTCTATTCCTTTGCTCTGCATGCCATGTCCCACCACACTTAACTACAAAACACAAGTGTAGTGGTCAAATTATTAATAATTTCAAGGCAGCATAGGTCTTAGTGCTATCCTTGTGCCACTGAACAGATCTCACAGCCAGGAAACCCATCCTGCCTACCTCTTACTATGCTTTTTGGGCTGATTGTCCGTCATTTGAGGTGCCAGTAAACACAGAACCTTTGTCAGGGGCCAGGGTAACCAAATTACCTAGGGAGCTGGGGAACTGCAACATTGCGCCACTTTCCAACCTCCCAGGCCTTTCTTCAACCCCTCTTGCAGGTTTTTAGCCTAGATTCTTTTTCTTTAGCTCTTAGAGATTGGTCAGTTTAGGCTCTAGGTTTAGCCCAACTGCTGGTTTCTCAGATCTACCTCCCCTTCTCTGGGAAGGAAGGGATCAAACAGTAGCCCCCCCCCCCCCCCCCCCCCCCCCCCCCCCCCCCCCCCCCCCCCCCCCCCCCCCCCCCCCCCCCCCCCCCCCCCCCCCCCCCCCCCCCCCCCCCCCCCCCCCCCCCCCCCCCCCCCCCCCCCCCCCCCCCCCCCCCCCCCCCCCCCCCCCCCCCCCCCCCCCCCCCCCCCCCCCCCCCCCCCCCCCCCCCCCCCCCCCCCCCCCCCCCCCCCCCCCCCCCCCCCCCCCCCCCCCCCCCCCCCCCCCCCCCCCCCCCCCCCCCCCCCCCCCCCCCCCCCCCCCCCCCCCCCCCCCCCCCCCCCCCCCCCCCCCCCCCCCCCCCCCCCCCCCCCCCCCCCCCCCCCCCCCCCCCCCCCCCCCCCCCCCCCCCCCCCCCCCCCCCCCCCCCCCCCCCCCCCCCCCCCCCCCCCCCCCCCCCCCCCCCCCCCCCCCCCCCCCCCCCCCCCCCCCCCCCCCCCCCCCCCCCCCCCCCCCCCCCCCCCCCCCCCCCCCCCCCCCCCCCCCCCCCCCCCCCCCCCCCCCCCCCCCCCCCCCCCCCCCCCCCCCCCCCCCCCCCCCCCCCCCCCCCCCCCCCCCCCCCCCCCCCCCCCCCCCCCCCCCCCCCCCCCCCCCCCCCCCCCCCCCCCCCCCCCCCCCCCCCCCCCCCCCCCCCCCCCCCCCCCCCCCCCCCCCCCCCCCCCCCCCCCCCCCCCCCCCCCCCCCCCCCCCCCCCCCCCCCCCCCCCCCCCCCCCCCCCCCCCCCCCCCCCCCCCCCCCCCCCCCCCCCCCCCCCCCCCCCCCCCCCCCCCCCCCCCCCCCCCCCCCCCCCCCCCCCCCCCCCCCCCCCCCCCCCCCCCCCCCCCCCCCCCCCCCCCCCCCCCCCCCCCCCCCCCCCCCCCCCCCCCCCCCCCCCCCCCCCCCCCCCCCCCCCCCCCCCCCCCCCCCCCCCCCCCCCCCCCCCCCCCCCCCCCCCCCCCCCCCCCCCCCCCCCCCCCCCCCCCCCCCCCCCCCCCCCCCCCCCCCCCCCCCCCCCCCCCCCCCCCCCCCCCCCCCCCCCCCCCCCCCCCCCCCCCCCCCCCCCCCCCCCCCCCCCCCCCCCCCCCCCCCCCCCCCCCCCCCCCCCCCCCCCCCCCCCCCCCCCCCCCCCCCCCCCCCCCCCCCCCCCCCCCCCCCCCCCCCCCCCCCCCCCCCCCCCCCCCCCCCCCCCCCCCCCCCCCCCCCCCCCCCCCCCCCCCCCCCCCCCCCCCCCCCCCCCCCCCCCCCCCCCCCCCCCCCCCCCCCCCCCCCCCCCCCCCCCCCCCCCCCCCCCCCCCCCCCCCCCCCCCCCCCCCCCCCCCCCCCCCCCCCCCCCCCCCCCCCCCCCCCCCCCCCCCCCCCCCCCCCCCCCCCCCCCCCCCCCCCCCCCCCCCCCCCCCCCCCCCCCCCCCCCCCCCCCCCCCCCCCCCCCCCCCCCCCCCCCCCCCCCCCCCCCCCCCCCCCCCCCCCCCCCCCCCCCCCCCCCCCCCCCCCCCCCCCCCCCCCCCCCCCCCCCCCCCCCCCCCCCCCCCCCCCCCCCCCCCCCCCCCCCCCCCCCCCCCCCCCCCCCCCCCCCCCCCCCCCCCCCCCCCCCCCCCCCCCCCCCCCCCCCCCCCCCCCCCCCCCCCCCCCCCCCCCCCCCCCCCCCCCCCCCCCCCCCCCCCCCCCCCCCCCCCCCCCCCCCCCCCCCCCCCCCCCCCCCCCCCCCCCCCCCCCCCCCCCCCCCCCCCCCCCCCCCCCCCCCCCCCCCCCCCCCCCCCCCCCCCCCCNGCAAGAATGTGATTATCAGGTCAAGAGATTTTGAGATAATGAAGATTCCAGAGTATGGAAGAGAAGGAGGTAGGATTGGGAGAATGAGAGCTTGCCTAGAGGACTTGATTATAAAGGATGCTAAACTTGGAAAAAAACAATTTTTAAGGCTTTGTCAGGATATGCTGCCAAAGCTGACCTTAGCTTGGAATCCTCTGGCCTCAGCCTCCCAGTAGCTGTTATTACAGGTGTGTGCCACCACAGTGGGCCCAGAACATTGAAATTTTAATCAAAAATAATATTTTTCAAATGACTAAGAAAGTAATATTGATTATTTAGAGTGTTACTCTAAGTCATTGAAAACAAACAATCTAGTACTGGTTTGTTTCAAAAGAGTCCTCTTATTCTAGTGGTTGCTCATTTATTGCATCACAGGTATGTCTATTTACAGAATCTACATATCATATATTTCAACACTAAAAAAATCAGTTTCCTTAGAGATAAGTTTTTTTTTGCATTATTTATTATTCTAAGATTCTTTCAAATAACTGTTTAAATGTTAACAAGATATGTTGTAGGCAATGGAATTTTATTCAGCAATAGAGAAAAATGAAATTAAGCCATTTACAAAAAATGGATAGAACTTGAGAATATTATGTTAAGTGATATAAGCCAAAGTCAGATAACTTCTCTATTCTATCATCTTGAGACCTGGGGGGGGGGGTATCTCTAGAAAATCAAAGGAAGATCAGTAGAATAGAGAAAAGGACCAGAGAATCATAGGAAGGGAAGTAAATGGAAATACTGGGGAATGATATTGGTCGTATTATATTGCGATATTGTATGCATGTATGGATATGTACCAATCATGCCCACCTGTATTACTGGTCTAGTTCTCTTCTGACCCCAAATTATTAATGTTGAAAAAAAAAAGGAGAAAAAATAAGATGTTGTAGGAATTCATGCCATTAGTTCTATAGACCATTGATGGCGAAATTTTATTACAAGTTTTCATGGTCTGTGTTTCCAAGGGATCAATCTGTTCCTATATAATTTCTTACATCCTGAAGTACAAAACAATACAAAATCAGTTGCTTTCCTTTCTCCCAGGGGTGAATAGGAAATGACTATGAAACTAGTGATAGTGATACCCCTCCCCCCAGATGAAAATCAATTAGGGACGACTTCCATTTCCCCAGATGTGAAGATGGAACACCCTAGAAATGCTGAGGCAAGTATAGAAAGCAAGTTTTATTTAAAGGATAGAACAAAGATTTCTCTGCAGAGAAGGGACCCCGGAGCTGGATATTGGGGGTATCCTGGCCCTTTTACACATTTTAGAATTCCTTTGTTCTCATGCTTCCTTCTCCCCTTATCTTGTCTTTCTCCCCTCCCCATCCTGCATCTGTGACATGTGGCCAAAAGGTGAAGGTGGAGAGATGCAAGAGTGAAAACAAAGCTGCCCAGAGGCATGGGCAGGAAGGGACCAGCCCAGGAGGCATTAATTAACAACTCTTTCAACTCCCTGCAGGGAGGAACAATTAGGGCAGGTTACCTTAGCAGCATGTTAGAGGAGGAAAGAGAAGGGCTTTGGTGATATCATCTTTTGATTTCCTTTCCTTTCCAACCAGCCCCCATCTTCCCAGTCCCACCCAATTATGTATTATCTACACTGTCTTTTTGCTCCCTAGCCTCAATTACTATTCTACCTTGGCCTACCTATGTTTCTGAAATGTTAATACATAAATGCTTGAACTGAGAGGAGAAAGTAACTAGCCTAGTTCTCTTCTGACCCCAAATTATTCATCACTTACCAGCAACTTCCCCTGTTTTGGAGATCGGAGAAAGGAAGTTGCCAATAGGATATGTTATGCTCGAATTCAGGACCCCCAAAAGACCACCAGAGACCAAGATCGAGGTAAACAGCAAAGAGGTGTTTATTGCGAGCTAGCTCGGTCTTCCACGCGCACACACAGCAACTGGTGACGCTGAGAGGCCCCGAGCCCAGGTTTTGCAGCAGTTTTATACATTCTTTGGAGAAGGCAGGGACCCCCACATACATCATAGCATCTCTTAGCAAATCATCACACACCGCGGGAAAATCAAATAACAACTCTAAAACATGATTAGCACATTCACTGGCGGGAACAAGTTGGGTAGGGGTGATTGGTTTAAGCCAAGAGAGTGTGTAGTGCTGAACTACCCGTGGTTTCCCAACAAGTTATCAACCACCGTAAACTACTGGGAGGGTCATCTGGCATCCCAGGTATTTCCCTGTCTCATGCTGATTGGTGGCTGCTAGAGGGTTGCTATGGGTCCTCACCTAGCCTGACTGAGTCAGGGACACCTGGCACAGCCGATCTCTCCTGTTATTTGTAGATAAACAACTTAGCAGGGTGGGAATGTGCCTAGGAGTGCTCTGTGGGTCTTTCCAAGGACAAAGGTCATGCTCCTTCCTTGGACAGGCTTTGCTCTGAGGTAGAGGCTGGTTTTTCAGATACATTTGATATTTTCCTTTTGGTGATTGGGAAGACTCAGGAGTAAAATGCAGAAACCCAGAGCTGAATGTGCTCAGGGAATAGGATACTATGGTTTGTTCAGCCTGTTTCTTAAGTCTGTTCTTGTACCCTGGTGGGTGGGGTGGGGAATAGTGAGGGGAGAGGCAGCCCAACCAGGTTGAAGAGGGAGGGTGTTATGGTTGAATATGAGGTGTCTCCCAAAAGCTCATGTGTGAGACAAAACAAGAATGTTCAGAGGTTAAATGATTAGATTATGAGAGCTATAACCCAATCAGTGGAATAATCCACATGAATGGACAAACTGGGTGGCATTTTTAGGCAGATAGAGTGTGGTTAGAGAAAGTAGGTCACCAGGGGTGTGCTTTTGGGGGTTGTATTTTGTCCCTGCCCCACTTCCTTCTTTCTCTCTCTGGCTGTCCTGAACTCCCGTGATGTTCTGCCTCATCTTGGTTTCAGCAATGAAGTTGGCTGATCATGGACTGAACCTATCAAACCATGAGCCAAAATAAACTTTTCCTCCTCTGTGTGGTCCTTGTTGGGTATATTTGTCACAGCAATGGAAAGCTGACTAAATCAGAGGGGCAGCTCACCATTGCAAAGAGTGCAGGAGGATATCTACCTAGAATAACTGCACTTGCTCATATTCTCACCTGCTAGTTTTTGCAATGCCCATACAATGCAGGTGCTCCTTCCTGTTACAGAGGACCTCCCAGGACTTGACTTTATTTTTATTTTTTTGAAGTGCTGGGTTTTGAACTCAGGGTCTTGCACATGTAAGACAAACTGTGCCACTGAACTACATCTCCAGTCTGTCCCAGGACTTGACTTCCTGATCACTTAGATTTAGGGTATGTGTTATCTCTCCTACTTGATGGACAGCTAGCCTTAGCTCTTTCAGGCCAACCTGTCTTCATTGCTATCTTATGAGGAGTAACAGTGATTGAGTTGTATAAAATGATTCATCACTTCTCTGACCTGGATAGATTGAAATGAGTTTTCGGGCTTGTCAAATTTCAAAGCTCTGTTTCATACCACACATATTATTGGGATTTGAAAGGTGCTTAATAATTATTCATCAATGAATAAGCTTTGAAAGGAGATTAAAAAGTATTATGAAATAAATTACAGAGTTATAATTGAGGCTTATTCAGAGCAAAATTATCTTTGGTATATTTCAAGCAGTAGATAAATGTCAAAGGCATCAGCAAAAAAAAAAAAAGGCAAAATTGCTGAAATGGCATAAATTCACATTTATAGGGGCTGCTGGTGAAAGATGGGATTGGTCTGTATGAAAAACTGTTTCAAAGAACTATCAAAATTCCATCGAGGATGTCATTTTGGATACTAATATTTTTCAAGTAATGATTTACAGAATTTTGAGGGTTTTTTTTTTTTTGGCATAACCTAGAAACCTTTGGCATTTCTTCTGTATGACTGAAAAGATTTCCCCTAGAGGGAAACCCTATTATTTGGGCTTTTGAAAAATAAATTTTGTCCCTTTGGATGCATTTGTAGCCCTGGCTAATGAGTGAGTTTGAAATTCTTAGGAAATATTGAGGTTAAAGAAAAATCAAGACACTGGGCACAATAACACTTGTCAACATAACAAATAATTTAATATATGCTTGAGAATTTTGAATTTAATAAAAAAAGTGATTGGATCCATTACAGGGGCCAGTGATCAAAATGAGACCAGGTGTAGAATTGAGGAATGTATATAAAATCCTGGATTATATAAATTGTATAATTATGTGGCATTACTTTGAATTGGAACTACAAAGAGTTGGTTGGGAAACAGTAGTGCTCAGGCACCCATTAAGTCAACACTGAAACCAGATGGTGGGAACAGTTTGAAACCAAGCCAAGCTCTTTGGAAACCAAAGAAATCTTCAAATTCATTTTGCTATGCATGAAGAGAGATAAATCCCACCTATTAACTTATCTAATTGTCCTTAGCTAGCAATATTAGGTTCAGCCTTGTATTCCTTTGACTTTCATTTAATATGGAAAGCAATATTTTGATATCACTGGAAAATAACGGAATTCATTGAACAGTACATATACCAATTTGCTTAGCATATTCTTCCCTGACTTTTTTTTTTTTTTTCAGTAGTGGTGATTGAAGCCACTTGCTAGGCAAGTGCTCTACCACTGAGCTACACCACCAGCCCTTTTAAAATTTTATTTTGAGAGAGGGACTTGCTAAATTGCTCAGGCTGTCCTAAAACTCGCAATCCTATTGCTTCAGCCTCCCAAGTCACTGGGATTACAGTAATGCACCACCACACTCACCCACCTCCTCATTTTTGAAACCATGTTAATACATTGAGGAAACCTACTCAACTTTGAACAATGATCGAAGGACAACAATGAAAACATATGAGTTTGAAAGACTAGAAAATGATACCACAAATTTAAAAGTAATCGTCTTCCAAAAGCATTTGTACCTTTGATGTTCTAAATATGAACATTTTATAAGGAGTAATAATCTAAACTAGCTTTTACCTTCCTTTCTGCTTCTGCAAAGAGCATACTCCCCACCCTCACCCCAACATATTTGCTGAAGAAATCTTTCTTTCTTATCAAAACTAGGTCAGTTGTGAGAAAAAAGAAGTCTTTTTCTGGTTGAATTACTTGTTTAGAAGCTTTGACTATTTTAGATAGAGACAAAGAGTAGCCTCAACCTGCCTGGTCGGAGTGGGCCAGGTTTACCAAGATGGGAGATAGTCTATCCAGAGAGAGATGAGAAATACCCAGGTTAAGGTGCCAGTCAAAGGCTTGGAGGCAAAAGGCTGGATAGAGCCTGAAGCTGGCACAGCACGTTTGAGAACTAAGACTGAACAGAAAGTCTTGCATGGAATATTGTAACTGCAGAGGTGCAGAGTTGTTCTACAATGGGCCTGATACTCCTGAAATATTACATCCTGGCTGAACTAAATCTTGGCCTTCTTGTTATTAGAAACATCAGTAAATAAAATTCATATTTCCTGTTTCAATGCAAGTTTCACTGTGGCTTAGATTGATCATATGGTGGTTTAGAGCACAAGTCCTGGGAGATATAGAAATGGACTATTGTATTTTGATTGACTTATTTCTGTGTGCCTAGACACTACATAGTCCTGACTGGTTTGTTTTTCATTCCCTGAATAAATCAGTTATTTAAAAAAAATCTCATGCCCACCACTTTGAAGAAAATGACCCAGTTGTCTTCTTTCTCATCAGTGTCATCCTTTTCTTATCAGAATCAACGTTGCCTGCTTTCCTAAAACCTGCACAATCTTGGTTATTACACTAGCTAATCAGCTTCCTTTCTAAAATTCAATTATGAACTTCCTTTAAGTTTTACTTCCTCTATATGAAGAAATCCTTAACTAACTCTATTTTTTATTGTTTTTTAGTTGATATAGTACCAGTATACACCTTGACATAATCACAAAAGCATTGTACCCAACAGCACTCCCCCACCCTGCTCCCCTCCCTCCACTCCACGGATCCCTCTTTAATATATATATATATATATATATATATATATATA
>NW_025999982.1:23646221-23736392 GCF_001458135.2 Marmota marmota marmota
TTTTTTTTTTTTTTTTTTAATTGGTGTCCTGTGGATACACCTGTTGCCAGGACCCACTGTGCCACATCCAGGTACACATATGTGAAAGTCTGGTCAGCTTCATTCTACTGTTCTTCCCTTTTCCTGTCCCTCCTTCTTCCTCCTCAATTCCCTTTGAGTACTGATTTTTCCTCTATTTTGATGAAATTTCCTCTCCCTTCTTTTTCCCCCATTCTTCTTCTCTCTCTCTCTCGTTTTTAATCCCCTTCCCCTTATTTTGTATTAGCTTCCACATGTCAGAAAAAACATTGACTTTGGGGACTGGCTTATTTCACTTAGCATGATAGTCTCCAGTTCCACCCATTTACTGGCAAATGCCATAATATCATTTTTTCTTTATGGCTGAGTAATACTCCATTGTGTATATATACCACATTTTCTTTATCTATTCATCTGTTGAAGGGCACCTAGGTTTTTTAATTCCACTCTTTACTACTTTCTCCCTAGTTCTGAATTCCTGTCTGGCTTGATTCACCCAATCAAAACCCTTAGCCTTGCTTGTATAGTTGACTAGCATCAATCTTTAGCCCTTTAAACTCCAGGACTTGCTGCATTGAAGATGAAGACACATCTTCTGTCTTTGAATTCATCACAGCATAATGCTGACTGTATTCCTTTCTGAATGCTACTCAAAATCAATAATCTCTCCCTCTTCAGGAGTACTTTTATGTTTTTAGAAGGCAATACTAACTTAACACTTGATTCTGTTTTGAACATTGCCCTTTAATTGGTCTACAGGTGTGTAGTTTATTCCAAGGAATGCAAATTCCAAGTCCTCCTACTTATTGAGGTTGGCTATGTACTGGAAACTCTGCTTTGTACTTTTATGTGCATTACCATTTAACCTCTATGAGGTGATTGTTATTATTATCTCTGAGATCACAGAGCTAATAACAGTTTTACCTAATCCTGGAACCAATGTGGTTGAGTGTCCAATCTCTTGCCTTGGCCTCCACTCTACACTGAGACACGTTAATAAATTGGTACATCTGGTATTCCACTGAGGCTCTGTACTTTCTCAGTTCTCCAACCTTTCATAATAGGTGTCTCATCCTGCCTTGTTGCCTTCTCTGTTGTGGGCTTATGGGCTGCATCAGAAAAGAGATCTATTTTATTGAAGGAAAGAAATGCATTAGGTACAGTAGTTAATAGAAATAGGATATGTTAGCTCAATAAAATCAGGAGAGGCACTGAAAGGAGCATACAAGAGGACAAGTCTCCCAGTGTTTACATTTCTGGGGCTGGAGAGTGCAGAGCCAAGAACAGAGCTGAAGGATGGCCAGGAGGAGGAGAGGGCCCAACTCTAATTGAATTCTGCAGGGACCACAGCCAGTTGTTTGGGTTTCTCCTCCTCTTTTTCCCAAGAAAAACAACATGCAAATCAAGGACACACAGTAGTTGGGTTGAAGTAGCCTGTGTAATTAGGGCTGAAGTGACCAGTGGTATTGTGAGCTTAATTTAGAGAATATCTCAGAGGCAGTGTGGGAGGGGTTTGTCTCACAACAAAGGAGAAGACTTGATATAAAATCAGAAAGCTCAGTTGGGTACGGTGGTACTTGCCTGTAATCCCAGTGACTAGGGAGGCTGAGGCAGGAGATCATGAGTACTGCAATAAACAAACAAACAAACAAACAAACATAAATAAAATAAAAAAGGGCTGGGGTAGAGCTCAGTGTGAAGCACCCTAAATTCAATCCCCAGTTAAAAAAAAAAAGTTCAAATTAAACCCATGAACTTTAATGCTTCTTGGATAACATGCTGCTGGACTGATTTTGGTCAGTCTAAGGATAAACTGGGAAATTGTTAGTCTGGGTACTGAGGTTGTGTGGAAGGAGGATAGCTGCCTCTACGCTTCAGCACTGAGAAGTTGGAGCTTGTTCGGTTGGTGGTTTCAATGAATTAATCTGAATTAGTATATATCATTATTAATAGCTATCCATAGTGAAATTAGAACTGTGATATATTGATATTATAGCTATTGTTATTTGTCCAGAAGCTACCCCTGCCCCAAGCCCAGCCCTCCTGATAGAAACTAAGGAAGAGACAACTACTCAGGGCTGACCGCAGACTTTATGCCCTTATAAACAAATTTGATCCTGCCCTCTGGGCCTTTCTCCTTAGCTCCCTGCAGTTTTTGGCTTTAGTGGAATCTAGATCTCAGAGGCAACCAAAGCAAAGGTTGTGAAAATGAATGAGTAGGTGATGACCTGTTGCTGAGATCTCTCCAGGACAACTTTATACCAGTCGTTGTCCAATTTTGGCAACATTTGCATCATTGGGAGGGGTGGTTAAAACACAGATTTCTGAGCTCCATCTTCATTCCTGATTTAGTAGATGTGAGGGAGAGCCTAGAATTTGCATTTCTTTCCAGTTTCTAGTGATGTTGGTGCTGCGGTCTGGGATCCACTGTTAGAAATCATCAGGGAGAAATCATTTTCACTCCTGTGAAATGCTCGTCTTCCATGCAGCATCTGGCTGTCATCTACTGACATCCAGTCACTCTTGTGCACAGCCTGGGAAGATCTTATGGCACAAAGGTCACTGTCATCACCTGAATTTGTCCTAGGATTTCAACACCTGAGGAACCTTCTAGCACCCCAGATTTCAGAACACATTTACCTCCTCAGTTCAGTAGATTTTTCACCTCAACTCTTAAATCTCATTTCTGTAGCCCACTCCAGAGTCACTCTGAACTTCCCCACATACAATATAAATTTAAACTTGTCTTCTTTATAACCCAAACTTCTGCTCCTTTGAATTCTCACAGCTCCTGACTGCAACCTCACCTACATTTTGAGCACAAGGAAAGCTTAATTATATCAGATCTTGCCATGTCACACAGGCTGGCCCCAAAATCCTGGGCTTAAAAGATCCTTCTGCTTTAGTCTCCTGGGTAGCTCGAGCAGTAGGCATGTACCATCATGCCTGGCTTTAATCCATTTGTTTAATTCATCATGATTTCTTCTTGGCTCCTAGCCCTTCTTTATAGAGCATAGAACGAAGTTGACCGTGAAAATTACTCTCAATTAATTCGCATCCCTATGTTTCCATCTCTTTCCAATGATCATTGCTGAGCCATTGCCACAAAATGTCTTCTCTATTTTTACACTGGGTGGGTGGTGGGCTGGGGGAGACAAACAAGTAACTACAGTGTGCAACAGTGTACCATGAAATTCATAAGCATAATACAGAAACCCATGAACTTGTAAAGGTATGAAAGAGAACATCCAATTAGGATGATCATAAAAAAACTTTAAGGTTATTAAAGGAGATAGAAATATGAATGGTAGACTCTAAGCTCTATAAGTATAGGAATGATATAATTTGTATTCATTTTTGATAGCACTTTATGTTTTTTGAAAAGAGAATTCATCATGAATTGTGATTATTTGTTCATTGTGCAATACAGTGTGATATACCCTAAGGGTGCTCAAGTGCTTACTGAATATATTTTAAGAAGCAATTTATCATTTGTCACTCTCTCTCTCTCTCTTTCTCTGTGTGTGTGTGTGTGTGTGTGTGTTGTGTAAGTGTAGAATATTCTGAGGAGGATAAATACTGGCTTGCTTTATCGATCAGCATACTGATTACATTTGTGATAAGGTAAATGCCCCTTTTTGTAATTTAAATTTCTGCAGTATAAACAAAAATGTTATTTTTGAAGAAAAAGGCAATTAGCTTACTTTTAGCAAAAGTGATAGAAATAATTAAACTTTCTCTATTTCCTGAGACCCTGCTGTATGTCTCTTGTGTGCTACCTCATTTACTTCTTGGCACTTGTCACAAGGCTGTTGTAAGACTCACTTTGCAAATGAGTCTCAGAGAAATTATTGTATTTCATGGATTATAAAATCAAAATTTCTTTGAAATTTATATGAATCTTATTATTTGTGGTATATTAGATTTAATACATAAGATAAGTTGTGCTGTTGTCAAGTATTGGATACGGTATCTAACTCGTGGTTTACTTGTCTCTAAATTCTATACTTTTCCCCCATTAAATTGCATTATTTAGCAAAAGCAGACTTTGGCTCCTTTTCTAAGTTTTCTTTCTTTCTTCCTTTTATGCCCATTCTCTCCCTCTCTCTTACACACTTAAAATTCCCTCTTCATCAGATGCTCTATCTTACGTTCAAGGCTTTTGCTATTTGAGTTTAGCCACAGTGAGCTTCATCTGTCTATTAGTTTATTAGTCTTCTTTCTCCTGCTAAATGACTCAATTAATCTATTTTATTCAATTCTATCATCCATAACCCTTTAGAATCATTGGGGAAGAACTACTATTTTTTATATATTTGGTTAATTGACCAAACTAATTCTGATAACTACAATAAAAGGTTTTAAATTTTCCTTGGGAAGTTAGCTGCTCCGAGATAGTGTGTCTTAAACTGGGCAGGCTATAAGTGTATATTTTGGGAGCAACATTTTTTTTAATATTTTTTTTTGTTTTAGTTGTAGATGGACACAATACCTTTAGTCTTTGTTTGTTTATTTTTATGTGGTGCTGGGGATCGAACCCAGTGCTTCATGCATGCTAGGCAGGCACTCTACCACTGAGCCACAATAGTTTTATTGAAAGATTTTCTTGAAAGGGAAGCAGAAGTGGGACATTGAAAAATGTCAACAAACATCATTGAAAGAAGTATTTTTTTAACTTAAAGGAAATAGAAAATTTTATGAATCAGAATGAAATATTCATATATATTTAAGGGGCAAGTTAATAAAAATTTGAACTGGTGGTGACTTATCACAACAATTTGTGGTTGAAACCATAGACTTTGATTAAGACTTTGAATCCTTGTTTCTCCCTTTTTTAGGTATGTGTCTTTGAGCTAATTGGTTCAACTCCTTGTGTCTCAGTTTCTCAGTTTTCTCATCTGTTCAATAGGGCTAATAATATCACCTGCCTCAATGGGGTTGTCTTGAGACTTAAGTGATGAGTATACATTAAATGGTAGAAGAGTGGCTGGTACATTGTGGACTTTCATTAATATATTTTAATTTTTATTTATGCTTCTAGATATAACAGAGGTTCTTCTTTTTTTATTCTCTTTTGTTGTCTTGAAACAAAAGTTCAAGAAGTCCTACTTTAGCTCTTATCCCAGGATTCTCTCCAATATGTTGCACTTAATTCTGTTCTGTTGGGTCTTTCATAATGACTCAGGAATGCACTGTTTTTTTTTCTCCTCCCTCTTCTCCTCCTCTTCCTCCTCCCCTTTTGGTAGCAACATTAAAAACAAAGAGTAGCTGTTTTAGGAATGTGGGAAATGAAGGAGAATGACTTTTAGTTTCACTCATGTTTAAAATGAAATAATCATTGGGAATGGTGTGCCACAGTTAAGATTTCAGAGGTAGAGAAGTAAAGATTTTCAGTCTCAACTTCTTTTTGGTACTATAGCTTGCATCCACTGGCCATAAAATATCAAGTCCATAACTTAAAACTTTCTCTCATAAGCCAAGGGATATTTACAGTCTCATCTAGTTATGGCTCATGTGGAAATAAATTTTCTGACGCAACTGAGTTAAAAAAAAGTGTCTCTTTATTTGGTTAACACTAATTCTGCACTTTGTTTTTCCTTGTTGACTTTAAAAGGAAGAGAAAAAAAAAAAAAGTAAAACACTTTGACAGTAGAATTTCAGTGAATGAAAAATTCCCCACCTACAGCAATGTTTGAAGTGGCTGACAATTGAGGACCTTGTAGGCTATTCTTGACACATCAGAATACCATATTATGCAAAATTCAAATAGTCTGAAAGTCACAGAAAAGATCAATGTGAGAGTAAGGGGCACCTCTTCTGTTCTCTCCTCTGTCTTTCATCTGATAAAATCTTTGGCTCAAAAGTTCACGAACTTTGAGGGCAAATACTCCAATTTATCAATGACATTGCTGAAACCAACCCTACCATCTCCTCCAGAAACTAAACACTTGGAGAACAGAGGACAGGATAAGTGTAGCCTGAAGAATTAGAGAGTGGTCTAAATGACACATCCTTTGCTGTTCCCCTTTCCCACCAATATGTTCTAGGTTTATATTTTTTCCTACTAGAAATAAAGGCATATGAAGATTGACCATAACTCATGGTAATTGCTTCTAAGTTGCCATGTACCATACTAAACTCACAACTACATTATGGAGCATACATTATTATTTCTATATCAAAGGTAAACTTAAGACTGAAAAAAATTTTTGGATAAATTTTTCAAGGTTACAAGTAGGTCATGGGCCAGGAGTTGGAATTAGAGCCTGATGTATTGACTTGCTATTGATGCATAATGAACTACATCACAATCATTGCCAGGCATGGTGGCGCACATCTGTAATCTCAGTGGTTTGGGAGTCTGAGGTAGGAGGATTGCAAGTTCAAAGCCAGCCTCAGCAACTTAGAGAGGCCCTGTCTCAAAATAAAAAATAAAAAAAAGGCTGGGGATGTATGTGGCTCAGTAGTTAAGTACTCTTGGGTTCAATACCTGATACAAATAATAATAATAATATCATAATCATAATTTATTTCTAACATATCTATAGGTCATCTTCTGGATTGGCTGATCCACGCTGAGATTGGCAGTGTGGCTGACCAGGGTAATTCTGCTCTTTATGCCTCTCTTTTTCCACCTGAAACCTCTATATCTTAAGAAGGACATGCATAAGAAGTGAATTTAAAATATGCATGGCATCTTATGGCCTTACAGAACTTATGCCTCCTTCTACTGGTTAAGACAAGTTACAAGGCTAAGCCCAATGTAAAGAGCAAAGAGACATGGTCACATTTATGTGATGTTGTGGATGCTGTGGTACTATACCACAGGGTACTTTTTGGAACCAGGGTACTTACTCCCTGAGCTGCTAGTAATATTACTTACTGATGTTGGCTCATAGATAGCCTACTCATCATCCTCTGACTCCCAGCCTCCCACTCCTACCACCTTGAATCTCTCATCTCTGCTATCTACCAGGGATGATTTCAGCTGAAAGGTGCTGATTTGCCTTTGCCAACTTATAACTAATGATGGGTCGGATGTGAGTACAACTGTGATTCCCTGCCTTAATTCAAGACATCCTAGCTCCAGAGCTTCCCATGGGATTGACTGAGGCCAAGTTGCAACTAAGTCCCATTATTCTTTGCCAAATCTTGCTTCCCTCACTCCCTTACAATGATTATTCCCCAAAGCACTACTCAATAATTAACACATGCTGATCTAATTTTCAGTGTGGGAGGAATGTGCAAGTCAATGGTAAAGGACACAGATACAGTATAGGAAACAATCAGGACCAATAATGCAATCTACCACCCCTTTGCATTTAACATCCAGACTAAACTGCATCCCACCGTAGAGCAAAAGTATAGTGTAGCAAACCCGATTGTCTGAAATGTTCTGATATGTATTTAGACAATTGACATTCACCTTGAAATATGATTGAGGTGGAACTCAGTTTGCAAAGGCAGATGGAACTAAAGAGTTTTAGGTAAATGGAAAACTTTGTGTATCATTATTTAATTCTAAATGCATGGTAAAAGTTTCAAATTCTAAAGTGAAAAATGCAATACTTATTTTGTGAACAATTACTGTAATAACTTTCTGAGTTTTCTATGACAAGTTTTATACATCAGCAATTTATTTTATTTTTCTGAACACATTTTGCTTTTTTATAATTCCACATATATGAAATTATAGCATGATGTTGTAAATTTATCTTTTTCGTCTGACTCTTAGTGAATTTCATTTGTACCAATTTTAGGTTGATATGACCCTAAGTGAGGTCAAGGAACTCTGAGGAAAGGTGCAGGCGTGTGATTGTTGGAAATGACCATTATGGATAAAATTAACAGGACAGACAAACATCCCAGGAGAAGAAATTGTGATTAAGTAGTGTTCCTTGAGTTAAAAGCAAAAAGAAGAAAACAGACAATTTGCTCTACTCAGGGATAGAAATTGATGAAATAGTTATAGCAGAAGGGAAGCTCAGTAGGAAATGAAGGGTTCTAGTAGAATATTGCTTATATGACTTTTTATGATCTCCAGGGAAATCATGTGAAGAGCAAACTGGCTCTAAAAGTAGATCTGAACAGTGTTGGTTGAGAAACAGGAGGCTACAGTGAGAAGAGGAAGCAACAGACTCACAATAGTGACAGATTCTACTAAAGTTCATTCTTGTACCTATGATATGCAAGTTATGTTAACACTCATTTTCCTCATTGTTTTCTGGGAAGGTTGATAGTTTCTGATGTGAGTTTCCTTTATCAATCAAGGTCCAGTAATATTCTTGGTATTGTAAACAGAGGGGACTTAATACAAGAAATTGAGGTCATGGAGACGACGCACAAAGAAGACTGAAGTCCAACAGTGAGGCAATCTAGATAATCTAGATCAGGAAGCTGCTACCACATCTAAAGCTTAAAGGAAAAAGGATCCAGACCACCAAGCAGAAGCTGGAGCCACAGTGAGCCTTGCAACAATAGCTGAGTCCAGCGAAGAGGCAGCTACAGCCAGAGACAGTGCTAGAAGTCGAGAGAAAGGGGAAGAACTAACCTGGCTTCTCCATATCTGCCCTTCCTTCAAGGCCTCCCACTGGCTGAACTGATTCTGAAACCATAGGGCAAAGGAACCTGGGGGAAGTAATTCTCCATGATACAGAACAGGGCAAAGTAGGGCAGAGAATAGATCTGAGAGTAATACAGGAGAAGACTAGCATGTGGCCTCAACTTCCCTGCTCTCCACAGAAATGTCTTATTCCTCTCCCATCTATGTGTGTGTCTCTTATTCCTCCACCTGCCCCATGCAGGCTCCCTTGACTGCTGGTTTCCAGATGGGCACAGCCAGTTGGTGGCATGGGCAGGAGACTGGAAGGGGAAAAGAGAAGTCAGGTTACTTTCCCCCACTCCCCAACCTCTCTGGCAGGGGTGGTGGCCCTCCATGATCTTGCTCATGGCTTCTCCAAAACTCATTAGGAGTGATTTCTTCTATTGGCTGGTTACAAGGCATCTCTATCCCTTGTTGATTCCCTGGATCCAACCACAGGTATGTTAGTAGAATTTTACTACTGTCTTCATTTGAACAATTTGGGTTGAATTCTGTTTCCCACCAGAACGCTGGCTGATGCTCTTACATACTGCATAGTTTTCCACACTTCTTATATTTTCCCTTCTGCCCAGATCAACAGTGGCATCGTCAAAAGAGTACTGGCCTTAGTGACGTACAGATGTGGTATTTAAGGTTAAATATGTTTCTCAGTGTTATCGCTGGTAAAGTTGAAGGCAGGGGTGATGATAGCTTTTAGTTAGATTATATTGGAAATTCTGCATCTGATCCATGCATTCCAGGTGTTGTCAGCTCATTGTCACAAAACAAGGTCTTCATTTTATATTTTGCTTTTTAATGGCATGAATCCCCTTCCTACTTGATGGGAGGAAATTAACTCCCTTCAAATTATTTCTAGTCATTTCTAGAATTTTTCAAAGACATCTGTTTGCTAAACTGTCTTTCTTTTGTGGCTACCATGGGCTTCTGCCCTTTTATTTTTCTTCTGCACCAGCTCCCTCATGTCTAGCTTCTGCTTTCAAAGCCACTTGCTAAGGCTTTGCCAATACTAAATTTTTCCAGGGTCACTGCCCGTCTTAAGAACACAGCTCATGCCGAGGGTGTTGACTATTAATGATCCCAAAAATTCTGGTCACTGGAAAGCTTCCATTTGACCTAGTTCTGAGGAGCAGAGGGAAGAATAGCCTCTATGGGCTCTAAACCATGTTAGACTAAATATGCTGGCTTTGTGCCTAAATCCTCTCACCTTGTTTCCTATGAAAAACAACACAACACACAGAGGTTCTGAAACTTACTTCCAACTTCTCTTCTAGAAGGAGATCATAGCCAGGACCAGAAGGGAACAGATGCTTTTGCATCTGCTCTGTCCTCTCTCCTCTCTCCTGCACTACTCTGTCCAAGCCCCTTCCCTCCTTTTCTTCCATTTACCAAACTCAAACTTCTATCCATATCAACAATGTGGGAGAGAAGAAGGAGTTAATGAGGAAGGTCACAGCCAGATACCCTCTGTTTACGAGGCAGAGGCCAATCCAATTAGTTATGAGTGACTCCTAGTCCAATACCCGGCACATAGTAGATTCTCAATAAATGGTAAATACTATTACCATGTGAATGAACAAACCATTTCCTGCCATTGGATGCTATAGGTTTTCTTTTCTTTCTTTCTTTTTTGAGATGAGGCCTCACTACATTCCCCAGGCTGGACTTGATCTTCCTGCCCAAGCTTCCTAACTAGCTGGGACTGTAAGCACAGGCATTCAGACCTGATCTGATCCTGCAAGTTCAAGGTTCAATTTATATGCCACTTCTTGCAAGAAGTCTGCTCTTATTCTTTTAGCATTAAGTAATCTCTCCCTCTGTATTCGTTACCTAAAAATGCAGTAACAAAGTTCCCAAACCTGGGTGGCTTGAAACAACAGAAATTTATCCTTTCACAGTTCTGGAGGTTGAAAGCTTGAAATTGAGGTGTCAGCAGAGTCAGCTCTGATGACTCTAGGGGAGAATATGCCTTGCCTCTTTCTGGTTTCTGGTGGTTCTCAGGAGTCATGGGGGTTCCTTGAAATGTACTACAAGTCTTCAATCTCTGTCTGTAGTTGTGGACAATCTTCTCCTTGTGTCTCTGTCTTTACATGGCATCTTCTCTAAAGACACCAGAAAGAGTGGATCGGGCCCTTTCTAGTGTCCTCATTTTAACTTGATTATGTCCACAAAGGCTGTATTTCTGCATAAGATCACATTCTGAGATACTGAAGGTTAGGATTTCACCACTTCTTTGGGGATACAAGTCTATTCATAATACTTTCCAATAATATTCTAAAAATCGAATAACAATCTTAATTTCTCTTTTGACATTTAACACATCTAGCTTATTTTACAGTAATTTATTTTTTGTCTTCCCCTACCATACTGAATGCTCCAAAGACAGAATCTATTTCTGATTTACTTTTGTGTTTCTGACAATAGTTAACAAATGCCTCCCTTTTTTGACTCACGACCAATTCATTAGACTAGAGCATACTGCTGCCTCCTGCTTCATGCATTTGTGAGTTCCTTGTGTTTTCAGCTCTTTTGTTGATTTCTTTTCTTGAAAGAATATATAGAGAGATCAGGAGGATGGATTTGGCTAGCTGAAATAGCTGGTTACAGCCTGCCTTGGGTGTTCAATATTTATGTTTTTTAAGAGTTAACAATGGGCTTTATTCTACCTTAGAAAGGGTCTTGTTTGTCCCCAGTTTATAGCTCTCTTTTTCTCTTTTGCATTTTTACCATCCTGATGATTTCCGTAGTGACAGTTGCTATGGAAGTATTTTAGTGTTTCCTGCAGTGTTGGGTAGTGTGATACCTGGAACTCTCATTAGTGCAGATTTATGATATTGCCTAAGCCCTGGGTTTCACTTTTGTGCTAGTTTTCTGGTCTAGTAACTGGCTATTATCAGGGGAGTGATGTGCATTTGTTTTGCACAGTGTGTCTTATTGCACTGATATTTTTCCTTTTCATTGTTCCTAAAGTGTTCCTCATTATCTTAAATACTCAATGTATTGTTTCACAGAATATAATGGCAGAGTTGGGTCTATCATTCTGTCATTGAATAAACTGATAAACATATGCTGTCTCTCTGATACCAAGGTGATCAAGGGAGATCTAGTCTTTCTAAAGTCACAGTCTTTTAAGGACACACAACTTAAGGAATGAGACTTAGTAATAGATGAAGCAGAGAAAATTGGGTTATCTGAAGATTTAGACTCTGGTTTTCTTCTATAACAGGACCTAGTAATAGTAACGTATGTCCCACCTATTGATAGAATTATTGAGGGTCACATGATTCATGGATATGAAAACACTTTGTAAGCTGTGCAGTGCTCTAAAGTGTTCAGAAGTGTCATCGTAAATAAAAACCAGAATTTTAATAGTCTTCTGGGTGACAATGGGGAAGCAACCTAATCTGTGGTCAAGACCTGAGATGACCGATACTGAATCATCTGGGCAATGTTCAGGCCATTATGCAGTACTTTCAAGGTCATTAGCCTTTGTGTGATAACCTCTTCCATTCTTCCCTCACTTTTTATTTGGGGGGGAAGCAAACTATTTTATTTATTAGATTGAAGAGGAGAAATCTTGATTTCTTAAATATCTTCTTCAAATTAGTTCTTTAATATAGAGTCTCCCTGATACATTTGTTGCCAGTTTAACACACTGACACGTCAGCATAATCTCTAAAATGTTTTGTTTTTGCATATGCTTTGGTTTATGGTAGAAACTCAACCACTACTAGAATATACATAGACACGCAAACTTTGACAACTCTGGGAAAAGTTCTAAATGTGTTAAGTGACTTAACATATGTAATCTAGTTTTTAAAAACTGTCATTTTATTCTAGAATTGCACCAGAAATGAATGTCATTACAATTAAATAAGATCTGTTATGGGTGGTGTGGTACCTTGAGCTCTCATTAGTGTAGATTTATGATATTGCCTAAGCCCTGGGTTTCATTTTTGTGCCTGACAACTCTCTATATATTTATTATGCAGCTTCTCTTGAAGAATTTCCAATTCTTTCATTTGGAGCAAATTTTGTGGGTTAAATGCAGTTGGTTCCTAGACACTGACTCATTTTCTAAATCTGAGTACACTTTTTTTCCCAGTTGACTTTCTCCTGCCAGTATGTGGTCCAACTCTGCTTTAATGTGCTGTCAGAATATGGTTAGCTCATCATTAACAGGAAACAGGCTTCTTGCCCACTGTTATGAAAGTAGAATGGAGTCAGATAATTTGGTTTTTAAATTATAAGAAAAGAAGAATGAAAAAATGAACAGTTGGAAACCTAGCTAATTTTCAGACTCAAGACTGTTATTATAAGGAGCCTGAACAAATGAGACACTCTGAAACAAAAGGAAAACCTGCAATTTGTATGGTTTTGAGTAGAGTGTAACAGAATTTCCCCTTACTTAAAATATCAAGTATCTGCAATATACTGCAAGTCAGTATAAATAAGCCAAGGAACCAGGCTTTATGGAGGACAACAGGAGTCTCACGTGGACAGTTTCATGTGTTTAAATATCTCAATGTGAATACTTGGCCATGTGCTGAAGACGCTCTGTATTTAGATTTTGGGTATAAATTTCACCTCTGTCTCTAGGAAACAAGCCCAGAAGACCTACAGAGTCAAGAGTGAAGGACTCTTTTTACTGAAGTCTAATAATGTCAGCTCCAAAAATGTCAGGGTTTTCATTAATCAAATAATCAGCTTGACAGTTCTCGCAGCAGCAGTTGTTTATGGAACTGACCAAAATGACCATTTGTTTGAGACTGAGTCTGAGGTTAGTTAGATAAAAAAAAATCAGTGTAGATTTGATCCAACCATAAAGCTAATCTACCCCACATAGGTTTTCATGAATTCCCTGGAGAGAAATAATATACTGCTACTGAATGATACGTCCTGATCCTCTACCTCATTTTGGATGTGCATGTCCTTCATTAGAATAACATTTTTGTAGGGTAATAATAGTTTATGTTATCTCAGATTCTCTCTGCTTGTCAGTTCAAAGCTTTCTCTTTAATGTTTGTTGATGTCAATTTGGTACTAATCTCTTTGAGCCTCAATTTCAGCATTTGTGGAGTGGATATAATACACTTTTAAAATAGCAAAGACTGTTGTAATGATTAGTGGAATAGTAAAAAGCACTTCATGTAAAGCCTGGTATATAGTAAATATTCACTAACACTGAATTATTTTTGCTTTTTTTAAAAAAATCTTTATTTATTGTTATGTGGTGTGAAGGATCAAACCCAGTGCCTCACATGTGCTAGGCGAGCACTCTACCACTGAGCCACAACCCTAGCCCCTGAACTATTTTTACTTTTATTATTAAAAATGTGACCTTGGAAGTCATTAAGCTTTTATAGTCCAGTTCTTTAACATTGAAAGACAAATGTTTTAATATGTCTGAAAATACTCTTAAAATGAATAGAGTGCCTCTATATGTATAGAATTTAAGTCATTGAGTAACCTCATCTATTCAGTGTAGTGCCATGCTAATGTTATCACTTTCTGTGAGTGTCACCACGTGAAAGGTTTGGGCACTGAGTAGTTGAGAGATTTGCAGAGACCTTTATAATGGGGTCACACTGGGAACAGAAAGAAGTTGGAGGCTATGACCTTTGTATACGTAGAAAGCTGTATGGGAGAGAATAATGTAAGTAAAAACAGTATCAAATAGGGCTGGGGATGTGGCTCTAAGTTAGCATGCTCTCCTGGCATGCTCGGGGGCGCTGGGTTCAATCCTCAACACCACATAAAAATAAAATAAAGATATTGTGTCCACCTAAAACTAAAAAATAAATATTTTAAAAAAACAGCATCAACTAATAGAGAGCACAGAGAGGTAAATGAAAGTTTCCATCAGAGTGGTCTCAAAGATAAAGTAAACAACCTCATAAAGGGCAGTACATTATCTTATTTAATTCTCACAGCAGTCATGATTGTAGGAATCCTTACTTCCCCCAAGTCTCCAGGCATATTGTTTTACAGATGAGGAAATGGAAACTTCAGAGGCTTTGTTATTAATGCAAGACCACAAACTAGTAATGACAAGTGGGAAGATTAGGATATAAGTTTGATTATTAGAATTATTATTATTATTAGGTCAGAATTTTTCTCTCTCCCCAGAATTTTCAAGGAAATACTGGTTATCTCCTGGGAAATTGTAGGAGGGATTCCAGTGCCATTGTGGACAACCATATGACTCCCAATCTTTCTGCCATTTATTATTGCATAATATTGTGAAATAACAGTCATGCAAAGCCCTCAAAACTTTGTCCACATAACTTAAGAATTCAAATGCTAACACTAAGTTCTCATTTATTTTAATTGACATTAAATAGTTTGAGTCACTCAATTTGATGCTAGTAAAAATAGTCTTGTTAATTGTTTAAAGCGATTGTCAGAAGCTTCTCTCTTTAATTAGATTGAAATATGTCATTTGAATCATTAATATCCTCAGGAACCAGAGGTGATTAAAAATATTCAAGAAGGAAAAGGCTGTAAATTAATAAAAGACTAGAAATTGATAGCAAAAATTAAGTGCAGACATAGGAAAGGGAGAAGGAAAGATTAAACTGTGTTGCCAAAGATGTAGGATTCACACACACAAAATGAAGTCATTGTCGTAGGACTATTGTAAAAAAAAAGTTCATTGGGCCATTAAGAGCTGAGCACATGGGAGCAGAAACATAACTCTTGTCTACTCAGTGTTTGGATCTATTTCTGGCTTTGCAGTTAAAGTGAGATGGATTTATTATTATTAAGTTTGGTATGGATGGAAGGTTGTTGGTAGAGATGGAAGGTTCTGTGAATTATGTAAGTCGTCACTTCCGTCTCAGTCAAGGGGGATACACCCATTCCCCTTGACCTCAAGGAACTAAAATGCAATCTGCTGTTATTTATACCTAATTAAAATTAATTAATTAATTTTAAAAAAAGAATGAAAAAAATATGGTTTCCTTCAAGTCAGGAACATAGCCGGAGTGCCCACTAGGTGGTGCTCAAATTACTGTACAGACCAGCAAAATCCTGCAGGATATAAGCGTAAGAAATTTAGAATCAAGAAGGCAGAAAATATTGTACAACTTAAACCTTAAGACATGAACATTTCAAATAATAAAAAAATGAAGATTTTATATATTGGAAGAACTAACATGACTTTTTAACTAATTGCATCTTATCAAAATGTCTATACATAAAAGGTAAGAAAAGCTCTTTTAGATCTAAGGTTAACATTTCTTGGTAGGAAAGTAAATTATACTAAAAGAAAAAAAATTTTTTTTGGTACTAGGGATTGAACCCAGGGGTGCTTTACCACATTCCCAGACATTTTCACTTTTTATTTTGACACAAAGTCTTGCTAAGTTGCTTAGGGTCTCACTAAGTTGCTTAGGTTGGTCTTGAGCTTTCAATCCTTCTGCCTCAGCTCCTTCCCCTACCCAAGCTACTGGGGTTACAGGTGGGCACCACTGCATGCAGCTCAATAGTTTTTCTATTGAGCTTTGAAAAGAATTCTAATACATTAGGCATTATGAGGATCTTCATTTGTACTGTTATTTCTTTTGATTATTATACCCTTTCTTAACATTATTAAGAACCCCTCTTTATACATATGATTTTCTAAAAATTTCATTTCAAGAATGAAATGATGTAGATCAATAATTCTGCCCAAAACAATGATTTTGGAGAAAAAAATGTGAAAAGGGCAAGGAGAATGAGTTATGAATTGTTGAGGCAAGAAAACAAGACCAGAGTTAAAAGGAGATAATGTTACTATTAGATGGATTCAGACTACAGATGACAAAATTTTTTAAAAATATAGATTTTCCCTGAAACCCATCCCTGAATGAATTGAATTATTTGCTTTGTCCAGTCTCCATATGTACTGCCACACTCCTAGAGAAACATCTCCTGGTATAGCAGTCTGGTGCCATTACTAAGTCAAGAATTTGGACAGAGGTTCTGGAAAGAGGGCAACTTGAATGCATTCATCATCTCTTTCAATGCCAAACCAACACAGCTACTGCTCCTGAGCTGTTGAGGTTCTGGGCCTATAGTAGCTAGAGGGTGCTTCTCTATTGGGGTCCTGATGAAAAAGTGCAATTGTTTTTTCTGCCTGGGGGAACCAACTGGAACCTCCCTTCCCTCCTATCAAAATAACAACAAAAATGTCCATAGCAACAGTGTTCATACTAGTAAAAATTTAAAACCACATACATTTCAACTAGTAGCAAAATGAATTAATCAGTGTTCACACTTATATATTAAAATATAACAGTGATAATGAAGGAACTAGGGCACTGTGTTTCCACATAAATAAGTCTCAAAACCAAAAGTGAACAATGAAATAAAACAAGCAAATAGAGGTAGTGTACTAGAATATTTAATTGTTCATAATTAATCATGGTTAATAAAAAGTTAAAAGTGTAAAGCAATAAATACTACATGTACATAATATATATAATAGTAAAGAAACAAAGGGTAGTTGAAGTATCTTCAATTGTAAGCTAAACATTGGATGGAGAAATGATTATTAAGATAAATTTATGTTGTTTTGTATATCCTAAATAAGTTAAAGAAAAATGGTGGAGAAAACAAAGTGGGTAAGGAAAAAGAGGGGAATGAGAAAAAGAAGAGGAAAATGGGAAGTCCAAAATGCAAGGATGAAGAATAGGAGGCTCTTTGAGGAGGAGCCTCTCCCTCTCTGTTTGTTCTATCCTTTAAATAAAACAATTTTGCTCTTGCAAAAAAAAAAAGAAAAAGAAAAAAAAAAAAAAAAAAAAAAAAAAAAAAAAAAAAAAAGAACAGGAGGCTCATGAGTTCCATGAGGCATGTGGTTTTAGGCAAGAAGTCCTGTTATTGTTTGGGTCTTGAATATCCTCTGAAGACCCATGTGTTAAAGGCTTGGTCCTCAGCCAGTGGAGGAGACTATTGGGAGAAGGTGGAACTTTTGGGAGGTGGGGTTTAATAGAAGGAAGTTAGGTCTTTGGGGGTGTGGTCTTGAAGGGGCTATTGAGTCCCTGGTTCCTCCTCTTTCTTTTACTTCCTGGCCACTACCAGGTAAGCTTCCTTCCATGTGCTCCCACTGTGATGCACTGTGACATCACAGACCCAAAGCAACAGCACCATGGACTGAAACCATGAGTCAAATTAGAGCTTTTCCTTTATTAAGTGTTGATCTCAGACATTTTGTCACAGTGATGGAAAGTTGACTAATGCAGTTGCTATCACTAAAGCTCAGTACTAAAGAGGGAACACTGAGAGGATGAATCTGAGATCAGAGTGTGTTTTTGCTAGGAAAAACTCAGTGAAATAGGATGGAAAGTATTCTTTCAAGTGGGAAGATTCTATTCATCCATTCAACATATATTAATTAATCATATATGATAGGCATTGTTCTAGGACACAGCAGTGAACAAAACAGCTAAAAATCCACCCCTAAGGAGCTTAGGTATCCTGACAGGTAAATTCTTTCCGTGTGTAGCCTGTTTGTATACTTACCAGAAAGTTGCCCAGGAGAGATATCAAACCACTTCATATGTCTGTTAAGCATTGCTGGATGTGGGGTATGGAATGAGTCCCTGTTTTCAAGAAACTTCTAATACACTGAGGAAAGTCATGCATATACTTAGACATTTGCAGTTCAGTGTGTTGGAGGCATGCACAGGGTCCCTTGGGATCCGTAGAGGAAGAGATGGGTTTGAGGGGATTGTTGGGAGCCTGCTTCTGCTTGGAAATACAGTTGACAATCTTAGAGGACCACGATGGGAATTCAGAGTTAGTATCAGTTGGTTCGTTAGCCTGGATTAAAGATTCTGTCTATGAAGAATATATCTAAGATTAGACATATGCTTTCAGGTATTGGGAAGAGTCTGACATCCCAAACCATTTCCCTTATCCTTGAATGTGCCTTCCTAGCACTGGTCTTTTGCCATTAGGAATTCATTCTATTGCATCAATCTATTTTATTGTTTTGAATAAAAAACTATTGTGTTGAAAGTATTTTATAAATAATTTATGATCTGATTTGTAACCTTAATCTTTTGACAAGAGCTGTGTCCCAAAATGTCTTGCAGGGCAGAATTGTATCTTCTTCCTTTTGACATGTTTCATAGTGTCAAGCATAGCACCTTATATTCATTCATTTGAGTTTGTTAATTCTTTCATTCTTTGCCTTGAAGGAGTCATGGAATCTCACGGCTTCAACTAATACTCTTTTGGGTATCTCCATCTACTTCCTGAATGATAACCTACTTTCATTGCAAATTCCAAAAGGCTAATATTGAAATAATCCTCCATCCTGGTCCCTTTTTGTTATGGACTGAATAGAATTCATACGTTGTATTCTTGGGCTGGGGAAAAAACTCAGTTGGTAGAGTGCTTGCTTAACCTGCATAAGGCACTAGGTTCAATCCCCAGCACCAGAAAAAAAAAAAGAATTTATATATGTTGATTCTAATACCTAGTACCTCAGAATGTGCCTATACTTGGAGATAAGATTTTTAAAGAGATAATTAAGATAAAATGAGGTCAGATGGATGGGCCGTAGACAAATATGACTGGCTTTCTTTAATGAGAAGACATTATGATACCCAGAGAGGGAAGACCCTGTGAAAACACAGAGAAAATGGCCATCTATGATCCAAGGAGAGAGGCCTCAAAAGAAACCATCTCTCTCTAGCTTTTGGAACTCTAGCCTAAAAAATGGTGAAGAAATACATTTCTGTAGCTTAAGTCACACAACCTGTGACACTTTACCTGAGCTCACTAATATACTTCTTTTACTGTAATTGTTAACAGGTTTCCTAATTTACCTCCACATTTCTGGCACTTATCAACATCTCTTTTTTAAAAAAATGAATTTTTTTAACCTTTCATTAATTAATTAATTATTTTTTTATGTGGTACTGAAGATTGAACCCAGTGCCTCACACATGCTGGCAAGTGCTCTACTACTGAGCTATACCCCCAGCCCTATAAACATCTCTTGAACACAAATATTTAGAGTCTTCTTTTTTAACATTCTTACTGTCTTACCGTCATTATGTGTTTTGCTTTCTTCTCCCCTATTATTGGAATTACTCTTACTCTATTCCACTTCCATTTGATTCTTATTTTATAGTCTCAACACATTGCCTTCAAATATAGTTTACACAGATCTCTTTATCTGATATATCATCTGTGATACAGTCCTGTTCTGAGTGACACTCAATAACAGTTTGATATGTCTTTGCCCAGATTATTGCCTCTTTTGGAAGTTTCCTTTCTTCCCATCTTTGAGGCCTTGTAATTTGTGTTATATAGACATATAGCCACATACCTTCTTGCTGACTTCCTGTCTCATCTCTACTTTTTTTAAAAAATTATTTATTTATTTTAATTAGGTATATATGACAGCAAAATGCATTTTGATTCATTGTACACAATTGCAGCACAATTTTTCATTTTTCTGGTTGTACACAATGTAGTATCACACCATGTGTAGTCATACATATACCTAGGGTAATAGTGTCCATCTCATTCCACCATCTTTCCTGTCCTCATGCACCCTTTCTCCCCTTTGCTCAATCTAAATTCTTCCATTTTTCCCATGCACACTATGGATCAGCATTCACTTATTAGAGAGAACATTTGGCCTTTGGTTTTTTGGGATTGGCTTACTTCACTTAGCATGATATTTTCCAACTCTGTTTACTTGCAAATGCCATAATTTTATTCTCTTTTAATGCTGAGTAATATTCCATTGTGCATATATACCACAATTTCTTTAACCATTCATCTATTGAAGGGCTTCTAGGTGCTTCCACAGTCTAGCTTCTGTGAATTGAGCTGCTATGAACATTGATGTGGCTGCATTACTATAGTATGCTGATTTTAAGTCCTTTGGGTATAGACCGAGGAGGGGGATAGCTGGGTCAAATGGTGGTTCCATTCTAAGTTTCCTAAGGAATCTCCATACTGCTTTCTTTCCAGATTGGTTGCACCAATTTACAGTCCCACCAGCAATATATGAGTGTACCTTTTCCCCCACATCCTCATCAACCCTTATTGTTGTTTGTATTCTTGATAACTGCCAATCTGACTGGCATGAGATGAAATCTTAGAGTAGTTTTGATTTGTGTTTCTCTAATTACTAGAGATGTTGAACATTTTTTCATATATTTGTTGATCGAATGTTTATGTTCTTCTGAGAAGTGTCTGTTCAGCTCCTTAGCCCATTTATTGATAGAGTTGTTTTTTTGGTGTTAAGTTTTTTTAGTTCTTTATATATCCTGAAGATTAGTCCTCTCTCTGATGTGCATGTGGCAAAAATTTGCTCCCCAAATGTAGGCTCTCTGTTCACCTCATTGACTGTTTCTTTTGCTGAGAAGCTTTTTAGTTTTGAGTCCATCCCATTTATTAATTCTATATTTTATTTCTTGCACTTTAGGAATCTTGTTAAGGAAGTTGGGGCCTAATCTGACAGGATAGAGATTCGGGCCTAGGTCTGTGGTCTAATTCCCAGGTCCTTGGTCCACTTTGAGTTAAGTTTTGTGCATGGTGAGAGATAGGGGTTTAGTTTCATTTTGCTCCATATGGATTTCTGGTTCTTCCAGGACCATTTGTTGAAGAGACTATCTTTTCTCCAATGTATGTTTTTGGCAGCTTTGTCTAGTATGAGGTATTGGCACCAAAAATAGAGATATAGACCAATAGTACAGAATAGAAGACACACCCACATAAATACAGTTATACTTCTGATTTTGGTATCTAAGCCTTCTCTAGTCTCAATCTCAAAATCTGTCTCTTCATACCAGTTATAATTTAAAAGATCAAATTTATTTTGAACATCTGTTGTAACAGAAGAGGTACCTCTTCATGTATAGGTGGCAGATACTGAGGATTAACATGTTAAGTTAGAGTTTTAGTTTCATCTCAGCCTTTTACTAGCTCTGTGTTTTTTAGGTCGTTCTACAATATTTTCAGCCTCAACTCTAAAATTAACATAATAATGTTTAATTTCACTTGAGTCTTCCAAAGAAAAAGAGATTAACAATGTGATATATTTGTAAATCATGAAGAAAGCAATTTTTGACGTTATTTGTTGTATTTGGTCTTCTTGATGTTTCCCTATTATCTTGTATTGCCACTGGTTGGTCCTGTTTTCTGGGAACCTTCTCAAGAGCCCAGATCATAGGCAATATGTTTTTTTTTTTCTGACTCCTACAGAACCTAGTGTTTGATAATATTGAAAAAATTAAAAACCTAACCCCTAAAATAAAAGTAGCCAAAAGCCTTTTAAGTAGGGTGATTATTCAATCTACTTTGAAGAGGTGTCTGTGGTTTGCTCTTGTTGTCCCGTTATCATCACTAAGCACCTTCTTGCCCTCAGAAGTGTGCTTGTTTGGACGATACATGATGCTGTTACCCCCTATTGTGAAGTGTCCCTGCTTAACAGAACCATCATAGTTTGGTTCACTAAGACAGACAAAGGACATGGTCAACTTTTCCGAGGAGAAGAAAAGCCTGAAGATAGAGGGGAAAGTGAATTCCAAAGTAAGGGTTCTATTTGGGAGAATATTTCAGTTAATGGGGGTTATAAAGTTGGTGGATCAGTCCGCTGTTTGGATGTCAGATAAGACAAGCCAGCTGCACTGTACTGCAATGTCGCCAAGTTTAGTCTTTGAGTTTTGCTTTTGGCAACCATGCTTGGATGCTGTTCAGCCCTAAAAGCTATTAATCATAGTGTTAAAAAGTTTTGTTAAAAGTGAAAGATGGAGGGCTGAGATTGTGGCTCCACGGTAGAGTGCTTGCCTAGCACCTGCGAGGTCCTGGGTTCAATCCTCAGCATCACATTTAAATAAATAAATAAATAAATAAAGTAAAGGTATTGTGTCCAACTACAACTAAAAAATAAATATTAAAAAAAAAGTTAAAGATGGAGTCTGTTTTTTTTTTTTTTTTTAAAAAAAACTATTTTTGATGCTGGGAATTAAATCTAGGGCCTTGGAACCCAGCCCACATAGTCAGGTTTTATTTTATCTATCTATCTATCTATCTATCTATCTATCTATCTATCTTGTAGATGGACACAACACCCTTATTTTACTTATTTTTTTTTTCTACGTGCTGCTGAGGATTGAACCCAGTGCCTTACACAAACTGGGCAAGCGCTCTACCACTGAGCCACAACCCCACCCCAGTAGTCAGTTTTTAAATGGTTTTTGTTTGTTTTTAATTACCTGAAGCATACATGCACATAGTTTAATTGTAGCTAGTTAAAATGATATCAAAATCTATAGGTTAAAAATAAATCTCTAGCTCCATCCTCCTTCTCCTCTCATTTATCCAATCTTACTTTTTCATATTCAAACCAATTTCAACCAAAAAACAACACAAAAATAAAGGCTGTGGATAAACTATGAATATTAAAACATTTTGTAAAATCAACAATACAATAATTTTAATAACTTACTCTTTCTGGAAGAAAATTTGGCAGAATATATAAAAATGCCCAATGCACACATTCTTTGAATCGGCCATTTCAATCCAAAGAAATAGTTAAACAAATGTACAGAGATATAAATATATAAATACAATTTTGTAAAAAAATATTTTTTTCTTTCTTTTTATGCAGTACTAAGGATCGAAGCCAGTGCCTCATACATGCCAGGCAATTGCTCTGCCACTGACCCACACCCCCACACCCCCAGCTCATATATATATATATATATATATATATATATATATATATATATATATATANAGAAATATATAATTCTTTACCTTTGTTCTTAATGAACTAACTGGTTTTATGACAATAAAAAGAAAATGCATAAGATAATAGAATAAAATATGCATTTCCAGGTTCTATAGAGGGCCTCTCTCCTTGTTTTAAATTTCTCCTGAGTGCCCAGTCTAGATTACTAATTTCCTTGTGCTCATCTCCACATGAGCAGAGACTCAAACTTGATAACTCATTTACAAAATTGAATGCATCATCCTGTTCACTCATGCAGCCATCTATTCCTTGGTTTCCCAGTACATATAAGAGCAAAACCATCCTCCTACTCAAAACCCAGATTAATATAACTTCTAAATTGGGTTGGAAAGAACGAAGGAATGGGAACAGGATAGGAGAGATGGGAGGTAGTGACACTTCTGTGACTTTTAGAGTTGCACCAATATTTTACACATTCTCTGAATTGAGAAACTGATATTAACAAATGAGAAACAAATATTAACAAACCATTACTAAAAATGAATAACAACCACAATGAAGCATATGGAAAACAAAAGAATTAATCTATGGAACTTTGGAAAACAGTATTTTCACTACATGTTCTACAAAAGACAATAATAACTGTATGCAAATAGAAATGTACATAAATAGAACTGTATGCCAAGAAAACTGTATACAAACACAAACTATTTGTTGTAACTACTTCTTATAAATTAGTAAGCTTGTTTTTCACCTGTGTGTGGAATGGCAATTCTTTTTTTTTTTTATGAGGAAAAAATGTTTATTTCAGATCACCATAGAGTTTCCAGTCCATGTTCAAATGGCCCCTTTGCTTTGGATTTCTGATGAGGTAACACATCATAGTGGGAGTTTGGGGTGGAACAAACCATCTCATAAGCCAGGAAACAGAGCAAGAGAGAAAAAGGAAGAGACCAAGTTCGAACAATCAATCTCCTTTTATGTCGAGACCCCAGTGGACCCCAGTGACCCAAAGACTTCCCTCTGGGCCCCACAGTACCTCCCATTAGTTTTGTCTACAGGACCAAAATTTTTAAGATTTTATTTTTTTCCAATAAGCACTAATTTCAACACAGAGTACAAAAATCTAACATCATCCAAATCCTACGAAGATTAAAAAGCTCACCATTTGCTTTTACAAATTCTTTTTTTTAAGGAAAGTATTTTTCTTTAAAGATGGATATAATATCTTTATCTTATTTATTTTTATGTAATGCTGAGGATCTAACCCAGTGCCTCACATGTGAGGCAAGCGGTGTTATGCTGAGCTTTAACCCCAGCTCAGTTTTACAAATTCTGAAGGAAAAATTAAGTTTGAAATAGTAAACTACAGAAATAATGTTTAAATGTTTAAACTACTCTTAGCTTTCAAGACCCTATTACTGACTTTGGCAAGTTTTATGCCAAATACAATGATAGTAGCATTCACATTGCATGATTTATCATTTTATAAGTTTTTGTGTTTGGGATTCGACCCAGGGCTGCATGTATTCTAGGTAGTAATAAACTAACAATGAGCTATATCTCAGCTCCAAATATTAACTTTTTTTGCACGACATGCTGATGAGGGGCCAGGGACCACGGGCAGGAATATGTACAGCAGAGAGCCTGGAGTGACCAGTGCTGTGCTGAGACCCGCAGAGATGAGACAGAACAAGGCTGTAGCTGAGGGAGGCCTGAAGGGGTCTTGGCCAGGTCACTTTGACCTTGGCAGCCCTGATGCTCAGGCTGGGCAGAGGGGAAATATCTACCTGATCAGGCAAGACAGGCCCTTCCAATCGGCCCCACATCCACTGTCCTGTGCACCAAGGTCTGTTTCCTGCCACTCCTTCCTGAGGTAGGGAAGACCCCAGAGTTCCTACTGCTGCTCCCTATATCTCCCCTTTAACTCTGGGGTGAGGTCCCTGAATCCCTGTACCTGATGGGCAGCCACCCAACACAATAATGCCACATGATGATCTTGCAGGAAGTGAGTCCAGCTATTCACTGCCACATTATTTCCATGGTGTTTCACAAAAGTGTCCCAGCTGCTGTGGTCCTGGATCCAAGTCTCTAGGTGATCATTCAGGTTAAGTGGCCATCCAACTTGCGATCTGACACACCAACACCTTCATCTCCTTGTCTATGCTTTCCAAGCACAGTGCTCCTCCAAAGAAGAAAAAGGCCACAATGCAACCCCAGCTTACCTGAGGCCATAAATAGATCTGGGGCAACAGTCTTGGGCCCAGGTGGTCACTCGGTCATGGTCCTGGGAGCCAGGAGAAAGGAGATGAAGGGACTAGGGTGGTGCTAAACTGCAAGGACCATGCTAGCTTTTGCATGGGGTACTTCCTGAAGCTATATTGTCTCTCTCCAAGATGGGACTAGACTCTACGCAGAGGCCTCTAGAAAACATTCACACTAGGAGTGGGGACTTTGTCCAGGCCAGTGGTGGGGGAGGAAGTCCTGATCCTGGCTTCTTTATCCCAAGCAGCCTGAATTCCTAATTAGTCAAAAGCGGCCTCTAAATGGTTCTTGGGGGTAGAGATAGAAGGAATAGGGGCTCAGGTCCAGAGAGGGATGGGTAAAGATAATCAACTCTGAGGCTACAAACATTAAAACAAAGGCAATCTAGTCTTTTTCTGGGGAAGAGGTTCAAAAACTACCCTTTCAGTTTTCGTGGGACAGATTTTGGGAAAATATTGTAGACTTTGATGCCAAGATAACTGAGATATTCGGGAAGGTGGCTGTCAAAGAAGTGTAGTAGTTCTAGAAAACTAACTGCAGGAAACCAGGTCTTAGGTCCAAAGCAGTGAAGGATGGTGGGCGTAGATGTATGTAATGAAGAGTTCTCCTGGGGCAATGGTGGCTGGACAGAGGGATGTGGTGGGGCAAGGTGGGAGGGTGAGTGGGTGGTCAGGGTCTGGTCACTTGGGACTGAACAGCCAGCCCAGCAGAACCACGCCAGCCACAGTCATGCCCATCAGGAAATAATAGTTGAAACTCTCCTGGCGCATCCGGCTATTCACTGCCACATTATTCACATGGCGTTCCACAAAAGTGTCCCAGCCGCCGTGGTCCTGGATCCAAGTATCTAGGTGATCATTCAGGTAAGTGGTCATCCAACTTGCGATCTGACACACCAACACCTTCATCTCCTTGTCTATGCTTTCCAAGCACAGTGCTCCTCCAAAGAAGAAAAAGGCCACAATGCGACCCCAGCTTACCTCATCCCGGAAGAGTTCGTCCACTACCTGTTCAAAAGTGTGATGTGCTGTCTCCGGGGTGAGGCGGAGCTCTGCTGTCAGGTCATGGAATGCCTGCCGGTACCGCCCTTCAAAGTTGTCGCCTGCCTCCCTCATCGCTTGCTTCACTGCTACCATGGGGACCACGTCGGGGGCATCCAAACTCCTGTTATGGCCAGCGGCTCCACTCACCATGGGACTGTCCCCCTGATGCCGGGATGGGTTGCCGCTGGTGGCATTGCTGGGCCCCTCTTCTGATTCAGCCCTTTCTGGGGCTTGAACGCGGTTCTCTTCCTCACGGCTAAACTGGCTCCAGCGGTATCCTTTCTGGGAAAGCTTGTAGGACAGAAAGTCCATCACTAGTTCCAGGTTCCTCTGAGACATTTTTAAAATAGAGGTGGGCTCAACCAGTCCAGTGTCCAAAACACGCGCTCACCCACTGAATCTGGTCTCTGCTTAATGATTCGCTTCTAAGATGAAAAGTCAAGATAATGTTCCATAGACGTCCCCTCTGGGGCCGCTGCCGACTGGAGGAGCGTGAGATCTGCCGCGGGTCGCCTAAGCACGTGGAGGAAGGCCGCGCTCAGGGCCCCTCACGCCGGTGGCGGGCCTGAGTCGCCCGACTCCCGCTACGGAGCGTGAGCGGGGTCGCTTCCCAGCAAGGAGCCTCAGCCTGCAGCTCCGCCGGAGAGGATGGCCCGCTCTTGGTTGAACGCCGTCCAGGCCCTAACTCCTCCACAGCGCCCGCTGAAGGATCTGGGTGAGCACCTGTGCTCACATCCTGCACTTATACAGCGTGCCCTCTCCAAGATGGAGGAGGCACGCAAGGTCGCCAGGTCGCCAGGTCTCCGTCGAATGGCAATTCTGAATCTACTTTGTGTGTGTTATAGGCTGGAACAAACTAATTAAGAAGTGGATCAGTGGTTGAGTGTCCCAGGATTCCATCTCCAGTGCCAGGAAAAAAAAAAAAAAAAAGGGCTGGGGATGTGGCTCAAGCGGTAGCGCGCTCGCCTGGCATGCGGGCGGCCCAGGTTCCATCCTAGGCACCACATACAAACGAGGATGTTGTGTCCGCCGAAAACTAAAAACAAAACAAAACAAAACAAACAAACAAACAAAAAAACCCTTACAGAAAAAGAAGGCTTGTGGATAACTTCTTTTTTGAACTACAAATTCAAGTAAATGTGTGTGTGTGTGTGTGTGTGGTGTGTGTTCAGGCACGGGAAAGGGTATGGTTCCAATGAGATCTTGAAAATGAAAGTCTTTTATAAACTATAATTTACCACATAAAAATGCTTGATTTTATTCAGGGCTTTAATGTGTATTTCTTGGATGAGTATTACTCAAATTTTGTAATTTTGTAAACTGAAAAATTTGATTGACCAACATAGCATTTCCAAATTAGAAAATTAATAAAGAAAATTTTCTTATTATGCCATTTCATAAAAGGAAGGAATTTTAATAGAAAAAGTTGCGGAAGAATAAAAAATCAGTCCTTCCCAACCTTACTCTAATTTGCATTTCTACACCACATGGTTCTTACCATTCTCATTTTGTCACATACTGGCCCCAAACAATCAATGGTTCTAGCAACAGAATTTGGGAATTCTTATCTTAGACTAAAATGTGCAAAGTGCTAATTTCCTGAACTACTCATATCCCACGTTGCCTTCTCCTCTAGTCTACCATATACTTGGCATCCAATAATTTTTTTTGGTTAAATGAGTCAGTGAATGCATGGTAAACACATGTTTCTTTTTGAGCCCAATGAAAAATTGAGCCTGATTCTTTTATAGTTACTTAAAGCTGGTGGTATGGGAGGCAGAACATGAGCCAGGTTACTGTTACATTTGGGTACAGAGAGGAGAGCCAAGAATCTATTTTTCATCTCCCCTTTCCCATATTCTCTGCGTACTATATACTGATTGTATGTAAGCCAAGGGTGTTCTTAAAGTAACAGAAACTTGCTGGTCCTCAGGTCCAGAGGGTTTTAGTTTATTCTGCAGGCAGCAAAGGTAGTGGTACAAAATGTGGTCTCTTTCAAGCACTACTTGACAAATTCACAGAAGGGTTGATGTCCTTCCTCTGTTGAGGCTCAGGAGGGATGGAGTTGGAGCAGACACTCTTTGCCACACACATACACTTTGTATCACCTTGTTCATCTTTATATGAAATCCTTTGCTGAAGGGTTGGGATAATTTCAAAAAGAACTTACCACAGAAGGAGGGGTACAAGAGTTAAGTTTTAGCGGAATTGGACTTTCCCTGTATCAGATGTCTCCACCTGGGACTTGGTTTTCAGCCTCTCCATCCTCACAAGCTTCAAGTATGTAGGTCCAGCAACTGCAGCTTTTCTTGCATGAGAGGAGACCTGGATTAGAATAATGCTCTTGGGCTCAGCTCTGGTGGGCAAGGTGGGAGTGCATAGGAATGTATACTTGCTGTTCATTGCTGTGTGTGTGTGTGTGTGTGTGTGTGTGTGTGTGTGTGAGAGAGAGAGAGAGAGAGAGAGAGAGAGAGAGAGTATATGGGTGTCTGTGTGTTGGGGATCTGAGGACTGGGTAGTGCATGCCGATCCCTTGAATGTGGGTTAATGTATCTTCAAATTTGAGTGCAGTCTTCCTATAGTAAAACTAATGAAACAGTTTTTTTTTTATTAGCTGGCTTAATAAATCAGCACATTTTTCAAAGACAGACATTAATTTTTCTTGGATAAGTCTTAGTGAAAACTGGAATTGCTATTTGCCCTACTAACATAGTTCTGATTCTGCCTTTAGAAACAATAGTCCTCATCCTTATACTGAGATGCCTTTGTTTCTTTCCACCTTTGCCCCTTGGGAAAACAGTAGCACCAAAAAAGACCTTTCACCACTGCTCTCTGCCTCCTCCTGCCCCAGACACCAATCTTTACAAAAGTATCTAGAGTCAAAGTCTTTCCCTTTTACTAAAAGGGTATAGGGAGGGCTGCCAGTTGCATTTTCCAGGCGTGGCAGTATTAAGAATGGGAGAAATAGTCTAATCTAGAAATAGTTCTCACCTCCTTCCTGGTTTGCAATGATTTGTCTTAAGAATAAAGTGGGGAAAGCCTGTCAATCACAATCTGATTTCTAAACATAGGCAGTAGTACCAGGAGTTTAAGCAAAACCTTTTTTTTAAATGGATTATTGATGATATAAGTGTTGAAATTAAGACAACTGAGATGCAATTAGGATTGATTTTCTTAGCTTTCTCCATGGTGCCCCACATCAGGATAGACACTCCAGAAGACATTCCCAGCACTGGCTTGGAGGTTGAAGCTAAGACAGAACTTTCAGTCTCTCTCCTAAGGTTACCAGATTCTTGCTTCTATATATGAACTGTCTTTACTTCCAAATTTGAGCCACCAAATATGAAACATTGCCTCACCTGGCAATGCTGAGAATATAAAATGTTTTAGGGAAAACATACTTTAAATATGAATATTTACTAAATAGTTTAGTTATTCATTTGGTTTTTATGGGCAGAGTTACAATTGAATATATATAAATGTTGAACTATATACATACATACATGCATATTCATTCCAGGTTATTTAACTTTTCAATTTTTAAGTGCTCCATTTAAGTACATACTTATTGACTGGCAAATATTTTGGCTTTTCCATATATTTCATTGATTTCAAAATAGCTGTTGAATTTTAAATAGTACATTAAAAATTATGTCCAACAGAGATATGAAAATTGTTGCTTTGTTATTCACATATAAATAAGAGATGAATATATGAAATGTCTTAGCAATGAAAGTACTATCTTTATCTCTCAAAGGCACAACTACTAAAACATATTTTTCTTTCTTAATATTTTGTAGCTCCATTAGGGCTAGTGGAAGTTCTAAACAACCTTGAGCAATTTGGAACAGTTCTTTTAAAAAACACTGTTTATCTTTCATAAAATAAACACTCCAAAAGGTCTACTATTTGTATCCTTAAGCCAATGCATTCTGGAAAGAACTATGTCATGAAATCCATTATCTCTAATTTCAGAAAGTAAGCATTGATATTTTAAAAGAAGATATTTTTCTAAAATTTCTAAAATTCATCGAAAACATTTTAAATTAATACATAGCATTTATCATGTGAGTAGCATTATAAACCACAAGATTTACTGTTAATCTGTTTTATGATTAAACTAGTAATTCTCAAGCTCATGTTATATAAACATGCCCTTGAGAGAAAGAAAATTACTGAGGATATCCGGAATTGATATATATCACTTTTATATCATTGAAGTTATTATGATAGTTTATATATTCTTATGGTTAAAATACGCACATAGAAACATGTATATTTGCATTAAACACAAACAAAATTATAAAAGTAGTTTGATTAAAATTAGTAATGCTATGCTAACTGATTATCAATCAGTTAGTCAAGCTGGAGTGAAATCTTGGCATTGAAGGGCATATGTTGAGGTTAATTGTTAGAAAGATTTAGTCATCTTTTTATTTCCTTTAAAAAAATTTTTTTTTTTTAAAGAGAGCGAGAGAGAGAGAATTCTTTTAATGTTTATTTTAGTTTTCGGCGGACACAACATCTTTGTTTGTATGTGGTGCTGAGGCTCGAACCCGGGCATCACGCATGCCAGGCGAGCGCGCTACCGCTTAAGCCATATCCCCAGCCCCCTTTAAAAAATTTTTGAGCATAGTAGATTATCATCTGAATCATTGTTATTTCTATAGATGGTTTTATTTATTTAGATTTTTTAAATGACTACAATTGGCAGGCTAATCTTTTTAAATTTTTTTTTTTTTTTTTTTTTTTTTTAGTTGTAGTTGGACACAATACATTTATTCCATTCGTTTATTTTTATGTGGTGCTGAGGATCCAACCCAGGGGCCCGCGCATGCAAGGTGAGCGCTCTATGGCCCAGCCACAATCCCAGCCTCCCTGGCAGGCTAATTATTTTAATTGTTCATCCCCACCCCTCTAGCCCCCAAAAGAGTGAAAATCTAACTGAAAAACCCTCACTGTATATTTACTTTTACACACACTGCTTGTATGCTAGGGCAAGTTGGTAGATCAGAAGACATAATCAAAGCAACACTTCTAGTTGTGACACCAATTGAGCACTGGCTGGATAGGCTGGGCAGGTTCTTTTGACTCATGTGTGCCTTTTGAATAATCTATCCTGTGGAAACTCCTGTCCTACCACAACTCTCTATTCCAACTACTGTGAAATCTTAGTTTACTAGCAAAATAAATTAGTATCTGTCATATTTAACTCCAACGAAACTTTTTCATATTCAAGTTCTCCTGGATGTACTCAATTAAACAGTGATTAATTTTTCTACACTATCGTCTTTTCACAATATCAAACCAAATCTTTATTTACTAAATATCTTTCTCTGTTTCTTTTCTTGCAGTTCTAGAGGTTGAACCAGGGCCACGCATGCTAAACAAGCACTCTCCACTGAGCTAAACCTCTGGTTCTACTTATTAAATACCTTAAGAAACTAAAGGCTTATTCATGAGAATATCTCATAATTACAAATTATGACTGCAAGAGAAAAATTGAATTTCATCTTTTTAACTGTTGGAGGAAATTTTGAATTGAGAATTGTATTTTCCAAATCCAAATTGGTGATGGTAGTGCAGGGTGATGGTTGACATTTTTAACTTCACAATCTACAAATTTAAAACAGGTGAGGATAATCTTCTAGACAAACTTATTAATACATTGCAAGACAAATCATGTCATTTCAGATGATCACATGACACTAATAAGTGTCACATGAAATGGCTTGCACTGAAGCCATACGGAATTGTTTGGAAACAACCTTTCAACTGAAACAGGACAGCTTGTTATTAAACCTTTAAAGTTTACCATAAAAAATAGAAAGAAAAATGGAAAGAAAAAAAATGGAAATTATAATATAATGAAGGAGCCCCAGAGATTCCATTTGTTGGAGAAGTCCTAGATTCAGTCATATAAATGAAATTACTTTGAAAACTATAATATGCTCTACAATTGTCAATAGCATTATTATTAGGAAACAAATATAACTGGAAAAGTCTGGCTTTAGTATGTGATAAATAAAATTAGATTATGTTTCACTGAAGACTGAAAATTCCCTCAGTGAAGGCCATTTATTAGAGTTTGTAGAAAAAGTGCTCCTATTGTTCTACTGGAGAAGGCACAAAACAATCCAATCTCTTCATAAATATACTTGGGGGAAGACTGACCTTGGTTCTAAAAATTACTTGTGTGGCCTAGGTATGAGTGTGGATTGGGGGAAGAGGTGGTGTTAAGTAGGAGAGGAAAGGAGCCCATCCCTGAGAAAGAGGCTGGAGCACTTGATTTGGGGCCCATTGCCTGGGGCTTCTAGTGGGCGAGTAGCCTAGAAAAGAGAACAATAGGTGAGAAGCCCTCAGCATTGATTCTGAAGTGTTTAATAGAGTAAGGTAGATTCACTTTTTCATTCTTTGACTTCCATTTTCTGAAATGTTAAGATCATTTTCTAATGGAGGAACTTTGGGCAAAGGGGAGGAAGGGTGGGGAGGGTGTACGGGGGCAGGAAAGATGGTGGAATGAGATGGATATCAGTACCCTAGGTACATGTATGACTGCGCATATGGTGTGACACTACATCATGTACAACCAGAATAATGAAAAGTTGTACTGCAATTATGTACAATAATCAAAATGCATTCTGTTGTCATATATACCTAATTAAAATAAATAAATTAATAAAAAGATCATTTTCTAGTGGTGAATGCTAACTATTAGACATGATTATCAATCAGTTAGTCAAGCTGGAGTGAAATCTTGGCATCACAGCAGGATCATATTTACACCTACTTCAGTTTCCAAAAATCAGCCAACTGAGAGAAAATATTTTGATCAGGAATTTCAGTGGGAAAGCCAAAATCTAGAGTGAAAACACATCTTCTGTGGAGAATTACATCAGAAGGCATATGAGAGCCCATCTGGAATTAGAGATAAAAATTAAAGAGTTCAATTTAGTTCAGCAGACAGCTACACAATGCCTGTTCTGTGCCAGGGCCTGGGGTAGAGGCAGGGAGGCAGGAGAGCAAAAATGGGTGAGGATAATCTTGGTTTCAAGCAGCTCACAGTCTAAAAACTAATCTCATATTAAAAATGAAACACTTGAGTAATAACCCAAATAGAGAACAAATACTGTTTCTAGGATCTTACTGGAATGATCAGTAATTCACCTTAGAAGTTCTCATTTATCAGGTTTTATGGATAGTATCCTGAAAAATATCATCAGTTATAAAGCATAAAGTACAATTGTATCTGAGGATAGTTCCTTGATTACTTAGATTTGTGTGTGTGCATGTTGCTGTCGATTGAACCCTGCACCTTTTACACGTTAGGCAAGTGCTCTACTACTAAGACACCAACAGCCACTTAGGTTCTTTTCTTAAGCTCTCATTCTTCAAATCAATCCCTTTAAACATAAATAAGATGACTCTAGGTGGACGGGTCTTGCACAGTGGATTTCAATTTAGTTTAAATTTATTTACTTTTTTTTTTTTTAAAGAGAGAGTGAGAGAGGGAGAAAGAATTTTAATATTTATTTTTTAGTTATCGGCGGACACAACATCTTTGTATGTGGTGCTGAGGATCGAACCCGGGCCGCATGCATGCCAGGCAAGCGCGCTACCGCCTGAGCCACATCCCAGCCCTAGTTTAAATTTAAATAGGAGAAGAATAGTAAGGGACATTCTATCAAATTGTTAGGCACCAAATGGATTTTGTGCTTACTAGAAATATTTCTTATAATCTTTCCATGCTCTGAGCTGGCATGAATAATTGGTACTGTAATAAAATAAACTGCCAGAAAGTTAATCTGGCACAGAGCAATGAAATGCCTCATGCTATGGTGCATGTGGCAATTATCTATAAATGATAAGTAGTGCTCATAAATACAAGTATTTAAAATTATTTCTCCATGGCTAAATCAAGGTCACCATTTTTTTTTATTGCATTCTTTTTTAGTTTCCAATGTCAAAGCAAAGATATTGGATTAAACTTCATGTGATTTTTATATAATTTTCTTCTTCTGCCCCAGGCCCAGTCTTAGGATTCTGTGCTCAGTTTCATACTATCCTACCCTAAATGAGAAGACTTGTTAGTATATTCGATTGCTTCCTATCACCAACTTCCAGATGCATCTGGGATGCTGAGAAGCTCGAGGTAGGACAAACTGCTTGGGAGGTTCAGGTGACCTCCTATCAGATCATTAAAACAAGGGGTAAATTTCACTGGCAAGTGAGGGTAAGCAATTTAGGTGAGGGAGGTGACTCTCAGTGAAACAAACCTTTGAATCTTGGCAACTGAGAGGCTCAGAGACAAGGAAGATAGGGAAGAAGGAGGATCTGTATCATTAGGGACAGGTCCCATCACAGCCCATGGACAAAAGTGCCAGGGGACCTTATGAGTATAAAGTTTGCTTCTTAGGAAGCCTCCTTATGCAGCCTTCAGGAGTCCATGCTTTGAGATCTCAGTTCCTATTACAATATTGGAAAATCCATGGCCGTAATAACCATTATCTTGAATTTGCTCACTTCTGACCTGCAGTATATGTCCCCGAACAATATATTATTTTACTTTTGTTTTTAAACCTTTATATAAATGCTGAATTGTACCAATTGTGGTCCAACAAGAGATAGATGGCACTCTCAAAACAGGCTAATTCAAGGATGGTTTTTGCAGAGATTATTTACAAAGGCACAGAAGCAGGGAACCACAGTAATCAATGGTGCATCAAAAAGGGCTTACTAGAAGTAAACGTCATTGTCTCTTGGCCTGCATGATAGAGGGGATCTGTTACCAGACTGAAAGTGAGATGGTCATTTGGGTCAGCCATCTTGAGAGGAGCAATGACAGGCTGAGGGACACAGGCAGCCTTATTGGGAGGCAGCTATAGAAATAAGTACACTGAACTCATTTCCTTCTCTTCCCCATCTCCTTGTGGGGCGCCTAACTGACTAAACCTAATGTTAAGCAGCACGGAAAGCCATTAAGATATTCTATTCAAGATTGGATCAGAGAATAGGAAAGAGGACTAGAGTACTTTTAGGTGAGGAGTGGAAAATGGAAAACACCCAGTACATACATATTTTCTCTCACAATTTGCTTTTTAAAAATGTTTTCATCTATGTTAATATGCTCACTTAATTGTAGTTCATTCCTTTTCACTATTTGGTTTTTAAAACATTCCACTGTGTGAATAGGCTATAATTTATTTACCCATTTTTTTCTGATGGATAGTTTTCAGTGTTTTGCTCTTTTGATGTTGCCATGAATATTCTTGTTAATGTTTTGATATCTATGGACAAAAATTTCTCTGGAGGATGTACAGTATTTACAATAGAATTGCTGTACATGCATAAAGAGTTGTATACCTTCAAATTTATCATGTGATATCAAATTATTTTTTCGAAGTAGTTCTATCAGTTAATACTTCTACCTGCAGCATATGAGTCCCCGTCAACAATTCATATATTGAAACTTAGTTTTTTGTCCCTCTTGTGAGGGTACAGTGCTATTCCACTGTGATTTTTTAAAAAATATTTTCTTAATTATACATGGACACAATATCTTTATCATGTTTATTTTTATATGGTGCTGAGGATCGAACCTAGTGCCTCACACGTGTGAGGCAAGCGCTCTGCCACTGAACCACAACCCCAGCTCTTCCACTGTGACTTTAACTTGAATTTCCCTAATTGCTGGTGTGATTGAACATATTCCCACATTTTTATTGGTCATTTTTGTTTCTCTGTTGTAAAATTCCTATTAAAGCTCCCCATTGTATTTTTAAACTTTTTTTTTCCCATTTTGATTGTGTTCTCATACTAATCCCGTGATAGTTATATCCTTTTCCATTTTGTGGATCATTAAAAATGTATCTATATATATTTAAAACTTATATTATTAATTTTAATGTAGTTAAAATTATCAATCTCTTTTTAATTTGGACTTTTAAAAAACATGATCAAAATATGCATAACACAAAATTTACTACTTTACTCATTTCTAAGTTTATAGTGGCATTAAATACATTTAAATTATCATGCAGCCATCATTACTATCCATCTGAGTACTGTTTGTCCTTTTTCTTAAATTTTATTTTACGTGAGGTTTTTGCTATGTTGCCGAGGCTGGCCTCCAACTCCTAAGCCCAAGCCATCCTCCTGCCTCAGTCTCCAAGTAGCTGAGACTACAGGTGAGTGTTTGACCCTTAAAGTCTTGTTTCAGAAATTCTTTGCTGTATCAAGATGTAAAGACCATCTATAGATTTATTCTAAATTCTTAATATTTTGCCTTTCACATGTAAGGCTTTAATTTTCTGGAATTTATTTTTTGTGTAGCGGATAAAGTCCACCTCCACATTGATAGCCAGTCATTCCAGCATCATTTAGAATTGTCTATCTTTTTTACATGGATTTCTACAGTGGATCTGTCATATACTAGGCTTCTTCATGGTTGTGGGGCCATTTCTGGGTTCTCTGTTCTGTTTCCATTGATTTGTTTATTCCTGTGCCAGGAAAAAATGCTATGGAATTATAATAAGCCTTCCATCTACCTGAGTGCTATTCTTTTGAAGATACACATGAATAAATCTTAATTTTTCTGGTCTCTGCTTTATGGTTACATTCTTAGTTGATCCTTCCTGGGCACTCTTTCTAAAATTTCAATGCTTCCTCCAAAAACTTTACAGCCTCCTTCTCTGGCTGATTATTTCTGCTTAGCAGTTATTTTCTTACATAATTATGTGTATTTTATCTTGTTTATTGTTTCTCTTTTTCCCTAGAATATAAGGTTTATGAGGACAGGAATTTTTGGTTCTTTCATCACTTTTTTTTTTATCTCCAAAATCAAAAACATTGTCTGGGACTTAGTTGGTGTTAATTAACATTTCTGGAACAAATCAAATAATGTGGATATATGGAAGTGTAGTACTCCCTCCCACACAAGAGTATGGTTTCTCTTTAGCTTTCCTGCTTATTGCTTTAAGATTAATAAAGCAAAACGAGAAAGAATGAGATAAATACTCTCTTTAACTTTTTTTTTTCCTAGCCAACTCCCAGAGTTAGGCCGTGAAGTGGGGAGGGTGATGGGACCAGAGGTTTGCATTAGCTTTTATGGGTCCACTCTTCTGCTAGAAGAACTTCCTCTTCCTCTGCTTTCCATGGCAAGCAGGGCTGGCCAGACCTAGAGTTCAGAGCTTGCTCACTTAGTAAAAGAAATTTACCACACCCCTGTTTTTTAGGACAACACACCCTGCACCAGGGAAGAATGAACACTCACTCTGATTTACCAACCATGGCAACTAATATCTTAACTGTGTAACACATTATGGGACAGAAGTCCTGGGGATCTGGAGTCACCTAAGGGTGAATGCCCTGTGGGCCAGTCTGTCCATAGCTGGTGTTACCCAGGACAGGCATTGAATTACTCAGTGATGATTCATGGAAATTCTGCCAGAAAAGGTACTCTGTGCTTTATTATAGGCTAAAATAGGGAGCCAAGTCATTCTGGAAGGAATGTGTATGAAATTTTCAGATGAGGACTTGAAGTTTTTTAGGATGGAGTCACATTTGATTCAAACCATCTGTTTAATGTGAAGTTGAATCTAGCAGGTTTTTTTTCATACATCTCTCACAGTGTTTATCAATTCCATTTCATAAATATTTGTTGAAGGCCCATGGAGTGCCAGGAACACGGGTTACAAAAACAAATGCCACAGTCATTCCTGTTTTTGAAATAATTAAGGTTCAGTGGAAGAAAAATTCTATTTATATGTTTTCTTACTTTTGATTGTGAGGTCAGTGTCTGTAATTTACAAGAATCTTGGTTTCCAGGGCTGAGCATTGTATCAACCCATTTTTGATTTTGAAATGAATACATGAAAGTGCTAACAGTGATTTATTGGAAATAGCTACTGAAATGTCTAACATTATTTTGCATTATTGCTGCTGCAATATATAGATTCATATTGAAATTGCCCCTGGATACAGAAAACACTCTTCAGTCAGATAGTGCCCAAAACTTTGGCATTGGAAAATAATAAAGATTTTGGAATAGTTGACAGACTTTGGCTTTATTTTGTTCCCTGAGATTTAAAATAAGTTAATATAATGGAAAGGCAGCTATTATGTGACATGGTAAAAAGTTTGTAATGTTAAATATGAACACATTTTCCAGTTCTTTTTGTATTGGTCATAAAAATGACATTAGTTACTTCATCTTTTAATTTGGAAGATATTGTGGTATGCACTTTAAGGCTCAAAAAGATAAACAAAAGGACCTTCCAGAAAAAGGCTTAAAATCAAGTAGTGCTAGTATTTGTAACCAATTGCACACAGTGATCATAAACTTTTTGAGACAGTATACAAACTTGGTGTGTAGGTGCATTTTTCTGAAGGAGATAAGTTGTCAAATTTTCGAGTCGCTCATGTTTCCAAAAGATTCAGACCTTCTGTGGTAGAGGGATAATATAATGAGAAAAAAATGACATCGTATGGGAATCATAAGAGTCTTGGGAGCTTAACTGAGCAACACAGGTGGCCACATTGAACATTTTAATTGTGAAAGCTTTCCTGCTTTTGCTGGGGAAAATTTCTTTGGTGCCAATGAAAATGTTTATTTTTCCTACTTTATTATTACTTTGTTCTTTTTCTTTCCCATTTTCCAGTTTGAATCTTGAGTTTTTCTTTAAAATTGACATAAGTTCTTTGTATCCTGATAGTCTGATAGTATTAACATTTTTGAGGACTACACAATAGTTTGTGACCTTTTGAGATGAATGATTTTATTTTTTTAAATAATTTTTTAAAAATTGCTTTATATCTTTATTTTATTTTTATGTGGTGCTGAGGATAGAACCCAAGGCCTCCAATGTGCTAGAGGAGTGCTCTACTGCTGAGCCACAACTCCAGCCCCTGATTTTATGTTTTTATGGTTAAATCTTTAGATTTTTTTCTTAGATTCCTTCTCTATCCACAGATCAGATACTCCTCATAAATGTTCTTATGGTTTGTGCCTCAGATTGTATTTTTTTTTTTTCAGGAAGTTCATATATGTTCTAAGGTGTCTTTGGACCAGGTGATGTTTATTATTAAGTCTTATACAAAAAGGAAGGGAACTTCTGCTGCCACATTAGTGGAATTAGAACAGTGAGATGGTTTGCACAGTGGTGCCTGGATATAGTCCTGTTCTTCAGTTTATCTGTAAAATGGGGTAACAATAGAACCCACCTTAAGTGATTTTAAGAATAAAAATCATTATGTAAAGCACTTACAACAGGTCCTGGCATAAAGGAAATCCACAGTTTAGTCTATGCTGCGTAGGTGTTTTGAATTTTGATATTGTATCAATATACTTTGCATAGCTAACAACTTTTTCAAAGGGTTCTTCACCTCCAGTGTCTACTTTACCAGAGCCGCCCCGCGCCAAAAGTAAGGGAAACACGCCTCCTAGGGGCCAAACTCGAAGTTAACTGCCAGTTCTTGAAAACCCTGGACAACCGTCGGAGACCCAATGTGGCTCTAATGCGCCCCTTGAGTCTCTGTTCCCAAACTTGGAAAATAAAGGACTCACCCACTTGCTCCCCATCGCTTCCACTTTTTTTGAACCTACATTCCCTCCAAGGCTGATCTGTTCTATTTCCTGCAGATTTCTGCGAATAAGAGCTTATCCACTCATTCTAGTCCGTTCTACAGACATTACTGGGAAGTGTTGTGAGGAGCGTCCTATGAACGTGGAGCCTACCCCTAGGTGGGGTTTGTAGCCCCAAGGAGATAAAATACGCATCCTATGTAGATGGGCAAACTAACAATTACTTTCAGCTTCTGTTTTCTCATTGCAAACTCGGGGTACAGGATCGCTGAAAGATTAGACAAGGGGAAAAGTGCCCCTAGTGAGCCAGGAGCAAAGGGGAGCTCACGGTCTGTCCTTTCTCCATTCCTACCCAAGATAAAGAGCGATGAATGCCATCCCTGCAGTTAAAATGCCACGTATCCCTCAATTAATGGGATCGGTGTCAGTGTCTACCAATGAAGTTATAATCTTCTGCGTGGACACTTTTGCTGCAAGCAATATTATCGGATCCCAGTTTCAACTATCAAAATCTACAAACTGCACATACCGGGGTATCATTTTAAAACTTGGGTGGGAGGAACTCCCAAACACTGGTGTTCAAGAAATTTTAAGCTATCAAACAGGATGAGCAACCTGTCTCCCTCTGCTCCCTACTGAGCATGCGCGCGGCCCGAGCCGGGTGGGTGGGCCGTCGGGGGCGGGCCTTCTGCACCAGGGCCTTCCGCTTCCGGTCTCAAATGAAATCTCCCGCCACTCGGGAAAACTGCTGTCAGCATTTGTGTTTTCTCGCATTTGGGCATTTGCAGGTAAGAGAAACTCCCAGAATTGAGTTAACACGGAGAGCAGTCTTGTTTTTGAGGGTTGCAGGTCGAGGAAAAAAGGAGATCACTTTTCTGGCAGTGGGAGCAGAAGATTGACTTGGCGGGGCGGAGTATTGGGTTTTGGTTGTTTCGGGCGAGACGTGGTGCCCGAGGGGAATTGGGAAAATTAGGGGTGGGAACTTTTATAAGGCACCTGTGGATGCACCCTAAAAGGGTTTCCTAAAGACTGGATCCAAAAGACAGTTGTTCTGTTTTTCCAGGGTCATACGAAAGAAAGTTAGCAACACATAGTCCTTTTTGTCTCTGATCTAGCCAGAACCTACCGCCTTTCCCCGGATTTTAGGATTGCAGTCGATATACAACCTCATCTTAAGTCTTGGCGTCGCAGATATCTAAAGGCAGTGACACAAAGACCCACAGTGAGCAGGTAACATCACCGGACTTTAATTTTGCTTAAAGTTAGGACCAGCGCCTGCTGTCAGCTTTCGTTAGTGCATCTCCCCCCACCATCACAAAAATTATTACAGGTGTATATAGAAAATCTGGAAAATGCATCATACAGGGATCACCACTGTTAACATTTTGTGCCTGCCGTCAATTTCAGTATTTTTTTCTTGTTGCCATCATAGCCTTCAGTTTTACTTGCAGCCATCCACTGAAAACATATCTTTAATAGAGTTTGAAAACTTGGCTATCGATAGAGTTAAGTGTAAGTGCTATTTAAATTAGAATGTGTATATCATAAAGAGGGGTGAGATACTGACATTCATACTTAGAGGAACAGGGTAAGAAATGCTAATACTGAGAGGAGGGCACTCATTATCTGTTTGATGACTGTATATGTGGAATTGTTTTTTGATGTATTTTGTTTGTTGTTTTCTTTTCAGTTCCATTTTCCATTTTTATGTGCTTCTTTCCAAAGGTGATCCAAGATGCAGTTTACTGGAGGAAAGCGGAGGAAGCTGAGGTTGGCAGGTGACCAGAGGAATGCATGTTATCCTCATAGCCTTCAGTTTTACTTGCAGCCACCCACTGAAAACATATCTTTGAGAGAGTTTGAAAACTTGGCTATTGATAGAGTTAAATGTAAGTGCTATTTAAGTTAGAATGTGTATATCATAATTTGTGAGAATGATTGAAATTAATTTATCTCCCTCATTCATCAGTCTGTTCAACAAATATTTATTGAGGATTTGCATTGAGGGATTTGTATTTATTTATTTAAAAATGCATATTTGTTGACTACCTTTGTGTTCTAGGTGGCGGGAAGTTTGAAGTGAATACTGTAATTTGTATCTTTATTGAAGCTGAATTCTAAAACATGGATACCTAAAATTATAGTCATAAATCAGCATTTTTACTGCTTCAGGAAAAGTAAATAGTAGTGCTATTGAAGCATAGAAGTTGGAGTAACTGATTTAGTGTGATTAGAAAGTCTTCTTAGAGAAGTAGAAATATAATCTGGGCTTTGAAGGATGAGTAGAAGAAATGGAAGAGTTTTTCTCAACTGAGATACTACCTACACAAAGACTTGGAGGAGAGAATGTCACGTTTGAGGGGACAGTGACAAATATAGGGTGGATGGAGAAGTGTGGACAACCAAGAGCATATGTGCCATGCTGATGGTATGGTATTGTAGTGTAAGAGGAGTGTGACCACTGTACTGGGGCCTGCTTATCCTCTGTGTGTTGATGAAGAAAGGAATGAGTTAGACATGAACTGAAACAGAAATGTTAGTACTGTTCAGATTTGATGTTACACAATATCCTTGTGGAAAAATCAGAAAGAGGGTTGAAATACTGTCATTCATACTTAGAGGAACAGGGTGAGGAATGCTAATACTGAGAGGAGGGCACTCATTATCCTTTTTTTTTTTTAAAGAGAATTTTTTTAATATTTATTTTTCAGTTTTTGGTGGACACAACATCTTTATTTTATTTTATGTGGTGCTGAGGATCGAACCCAGCGCCCTGCGCATGTCAGGCAAGCGCGCTACCGCTTGAGCCACATCCCCAGCCCCTCATTATCCTTTTGATGAATGTGAGAGTCAAGGCAAGGGAGGAGAAGTTTTAGAAAGCTTAGTAATGTCAGATGATTTATAGGGATTGAGATGATGATAAATGTGTCCCTTGGGTTTGGCACTTAAAGAGTGAAATGATAAGGGCCTAAACTAAAGTAGTGACAATGGCAGTGATAGAAAGGGAAAGCTTTTAAGAGATAATAAGGAGATTTTTTTTTTTTTTCGTGCTGGTGATGGAACCAAGGGCCTTGTGCATGCAAAGCATGTGCTCCACTATTGAGCTATATCCTACCCCTAAATAAAGTGTTTTTGAGAGGATTCGGTGGTTTTCTGAATATGAGGAGTGAAGGAGCAGGTGTAGGGTAGCTGAAATTCCTGCTTGGATGATCTAGTGGATAGAAACTCTGCTAATGGAGCTGGGAATGGCAAGACGAGAAGCAAGAATAAGGGAAAGTTATAAAGGATACCATAATAAGGAGCTATCCATGGAACATGGGTTCAGGAGATAATTTACAAGATTTTCATTCTTGAATTAAAAAATGCCTCAAGAGAAGAATCCATGAAAGATTGATAAGGGACTTTAAGGATCTTTGAACAGTATGTGACATCTATTTTAGATGATTTGTTTGCATATGATGGTTCTGCTTCTTCATTGTTGTGTCTTCCCCTTCTCTGTTTAATCAGGAAAGAAAGGCCTGTTTTTTTTATTATGAGTCTTGCTGAGTAAATGAAGCAGACTGCCAAATGGCCAACACTCTGTGAAGAATGCAAATAGGGTGCTTGGTTTGTTTTCCATACCAACATAATTTCACATTCCTCAACAATAGTGGCTTAGTACAACAAGGATTATCCTTCATCCTTCTCTCTCCCCTGGTTGAGGTTCTCTGGTGTTAGACTTTGCTGTAGAACATGCATATTTTCTTCATGTAGATGGAGATAATTTCAAGCATATGTAGTTTATCTAATAAACTTGCAGAAAATCAAACTTATTTTTTCATGTTCTAAAAACAGGTAATTAGGAGGTTACTCTATAGTTTTTGTGTTGAATTTATTTTTTAAAAATTGTCTTACATTTTTACTTTTTTCTTTTTCTTTTTCAGTGCTAAAATCAGTTGAAAATCTTGGTGTGAGCTATGTGAAAGGAACTGAGCAATACCAGAGTAAATTGGAGGCTGAGATTCGAAAGCTCAAGTTTTCCTACAGAGTAAGTAGAAGAGGGAAAAAATTCTTTCAGTATGTTTGTTTTCATATTATTGTGTAAGTTGTGGGAAAGATCTTATATTAAGCACTGGCTTTTATAAAGTCTAATGTAGCATAGACCCTGCACAAAAGTACCTACCGTCTACTTGGGTAATTGACATGCAGTCCATATGCTTATGTCAGGATTTCTCAAGCTCAGGATTATCATCATTTTGGGCCTAATAGATCCTTGTTGAAGAAAATGTCCTATGCATTGCAGGATGCTCAGTAGCATGTCTGGCTTCTTCTCACTCACTCTATGTCTCCAGACATTGCCAAATGTATCTGTGTAATATAGATGATGAATGCAGTTGTTAGAAGTGGGCTTCAGGAACTTTAAGAGCACATATAATGATCCAGCTGAGATTGAGGAGGTTTGGGAAAGCTTTCCAGAGGAGGTGATGCTGGAACTGCATCCTGAAAGATGTGATAAGATATTTATTTTGGGAAGATGAGTGCCAATAGCAGATTGATAGGGTCATGTCCCTCAGGAGTGAAAACAGGAGACTGAAAATAATGAGAGTTGAATTAATGAGAAAAGAGGACTGATTGAAGAGATATTAAGAAGGTAGAGTTAAAAATTTTTTATAACTTATTATAGGGGAAAGCAGAGAGGAAAGTTAAGAATTACACCCACTCCCCTTCCCACATGGTACTAGAGATTGAATCCAGGGTCTGTGTGTGCTAGGCAAATGCTGTACCACTGAGCTACATTCCCACCCTTTTTAAATTTTACTTTGAGTCAGGGTTTTGCTAAGTTGCTGAGGCAGGCCTCAAACTCACAATCCTTTTGCTTCAGCCTCCAGAATAGCTGGGATTACAGGTATGTTTCACTGCATCTGGCTGATACCTAAGTTCTTAATTTGGACAATTAGGTGGATGGTGGTGATATTTTGAGATGTGGTATCCAAAAAGAAAAACAAGTTTTAGAATTAAGATGTTCAGTTTAGTGCTGGACATAACTTTGAGTTGCCTGTGGCAATGTCAAGTGGATAATTGGATATACAAATTTGAACTTAGAAGACGTCTTTAGTGGGAGTGCAGGTTTAGAGGAGGGTTGGAATCATGAGTAGGTGAGAACATCCTAGGGAGATAATTTAAGAGGAGAAGATGATGTAGGATAGTGAAGAATACCAATATTTAAGGGCAAGTGGAATTGGAGGAGTTTAGGGAGGAGACTGAGAAGGAGCTTTCTGAGAAGTAAGAGATGAATCTGGATAGTAGTGTAATAGAGGCCAAGGAATGCTGGAATTTCAACAATAGTTGTCATATTATAATGATAATATAGAAATAACAGCAGATATTTGTATTCTTACTATGTACCAGATTTTGTTCTAACTATATTTATGTTAACCCATATAGTCTAGTCAGTAGTCTTTTTGCGTAGGTACTATTGTTGTCCCTATTTTACATATGAGGAAACTGTGTTATTTACTGATGGGCTAACTAACTTGCCCAAGCCTATAGGATGGTAAGTGGTGGAGCCAAGATTCGGATCTGGACATTTTGTTTCTATGATGGTACTCTTAACCACAATAGTCTCAGAAGCTTACGATAGATCTTATAAAGGTGAGTTGTACAGTGTCCATTAGATTTAACAGTTGGATGGGCCCTCTTAGATAGGGGCAGAATCAGGATAGTGGCTGGAAGAGAAAGGTGAGAGGTGGAGAGTTAGGTATGAAATATGAACTCTTTTAAGATGCTTAGCCAAAAAAATAAGAGAGAAATAGGGCAGAACATAGATGTTTCATGGAAAAGAGAAGGTGCACACATATACACATGGGCACACATAATGGTGCATGTATATATACATTTATGTATATATATTTACACATATGACAGGAGATACTTAAACGTATTTATAAGTTGAAAAGAAAGATCTAGAATAGGAAGAATAGGAGGGGAGCTTGATACTTTAATAGAACATTAGATAAATGAAGGTCACCCTTCAGAGGCAAGAGCAAATGAGTCGCAGGATTTGGGTGTAGGGATTAGCTTTAGGTTCAGGGAAGGAGAGATGCTGTGTCCACAGAGATGTTAGGGAAGGTGACATAACATGTGGATGCAGAAACTTGGAGCTGAAGGAGTTTGCCTGATAGCCTGGTGAAGTCACCTGTTTAGAGAGAAAGGAAAGGTACTATGGTAGGGACCTTAAAGCAACTGGTGAAAATTGAAACATTTTTTCTAAGAAAGGAGGAAGGAGACAATTATGTGTCTAATTGTCACATGGCTGACAATATGTAATTGCTGCTTAAGCTTTGTTCTATAGTTTACATCTAGAATGTTGTTCCTGGGCCCATGTGTTAAAGGCTTGGTCTTTAGCTTGGTGATATTTGAATGTGATTCAAACTTTAAGAGGTGGGGCCTAGTGGGAGTTTTTAGGTCATTGAGGGTATGCCCTGGAAAGGGATTGTGGAGCCCTGGTCTTTTCCTATTTTTTTTGTTTTCCTGGTCTTCACAAGATGAGTAGCTTTGCTCTGCCACGGATTCCCTGCCATGTTGTTCTGTCTTGATGTAGAACCAAAAGCAGTGGGGCCAAGTGACCATGGACTGACATCTCTGAAACTGTAGCCAAAATCAACCTTTCCTCTTTTTAAGTTGGTTATTTCAGGTATTTTGTTACTGTAACAGAAAGCTGACTGACACACTTTGTGACCCTGACCAAATTATATAACCTCAGAGTGCCTCAGTCCTTTAAAATAAGGGTATAGTAGTGCCTACTTCCTAGTTTTTAAAAGAAGAATTAAATGGGTTGCTACATTAAAAATGCTTAGAACAGTGCCAGGTACTTAGTGAGTGCCTGAAATGTTTGATCTTGCCATTTTGGGCTTGAATAAAGATTTGTTGGCATTGGTAAGGGTCTACTTATATTCTAAATTCCTATAGTTGTGTATTTTTTTCCTCCAGAAATTCTCAGCATTTTGGGAATAGGCCTGCGGACTGTAGCTACAGATTAATTTTGAATCTTGGTTTTGCCAAATGGTTGGAATTAAAGAAGTTGAGGATTGGTCTAAGAAATGGTTGAAGCAGTGAATAAGTATTGTAGGCATAGGCTGGGTAAGAAAGCAAGCTAAGGGAAAATAGTTGAGTCCAAACCCAGAAGGTTTTGATGAGATCAGTTCAGTTCTTAGTTTCAGCTGGTTGTAGTTTAAGTAAAATGATAATTATTCCAGAAAGCATATTAAGAAATGTGTTTTTGAAATTTTTTTACTTTACCATTGACTTTTGCTTATTCAATGTTTCTTTATACCTCTTTTCATTCTCATGCAGTGATTTTATTTGTGTCATTATTTTTAAGGAAAACTTAGAAGATGAATATGAACCACGAAGAAGAGATCACATCTCTCATTTTATTTTGCGCCTTGCTTATTGCCAGTCGTGAGTATACATTTGTACTCTCACAAACTTGAAATCTTGGGTTATAAATTGGTACATGGGAAGCTGATTGTACTGAACATAGGAAAACCCAGAATAACTTCAGGAACTGGTGTGCCATGGTTTGAACACTGTTGTAGTGAATTGTCCGAAACAAGTCGCTTACTAAAAAATACTGAAAATTTCTATTGCAAAATTTTTCCCAATGAAAGTTTTTAACTTTATGAGAGATACTCTTCATTTGGAATTTAAATTAGAAGGGATCTCATTAGGAAGGATGTTTGATACTTTTCCAGAAAAGAAGTTGGAAATATTCATAAGAAACAGTGACTCAAACACACACTTGAATTTAATACAGTTTTTTTGGAATTTGAGATATACCGGCCTCTTACACTAGTTATTTTCAGTTGGTGGTTGGTTTCTTATAAATCAACAGTGCCACCCAGAGGGAGAAGGAGTTAGCTGCTTTTTAAAAAATCTAGTTTTTCCTTTCTTATTAGTTTTGGCCAAATAATATAGTTATGGTTGTTTCTTTTTATTAGTAGACTTATCCAGAACAAATCTTGAATTGCTTCCTATCCCAAGATCATAATTGAGAAATTATGATCATAAGCTTTGGTCCTAGAATTTTTATTTTTATAAAAAAGCATATGTAGGGCTGGGGATGTGGCTCAAGCGGTTGCATGCTTGCCTGGCATGCGTGCGGCCCGGGTTCGATCCTCAGCACCACATACAAACAAAGATGTTGTGCCCGCCGATAACTAAAAAAAAAAAAATAAATATTAAAAAAATTCTAAAAAAAAAAGCATATGTAGTTCATGTAATATGTATAATGGATAAATTGCTGTCAGTCTGTAAAAGTAAAAACATGAAATCATGTTTTACATGCAGTAGGATAAATATTTTATAATATTGCAATAATGATATGTGCCTTATAAGGCATGCTGTGTCTGCTTTACAACTGAATATATTTTCATGTTAGCTTTGAAATATTGAAGTATTCTTGTATATATTAAATTTTGTGAAATTATAATCTGCAAAGCTATAAACTTTACTTTGTAAAATGTACTGATCATAATCTATTTAAAGAAAAAGTTGCCTTAAAAAAATTTTATTTATTTGTAGTAGGCACTGAATTAGAGCAAAATATAGTCCATGTTTGAATGATTGTGTCAAAATGAACCCTAATTTTATGTATAACTAAAATGAACTATAAAAATATTAAAAAAACTTAATTTGGCATTTATGAAACCAACCCTGACCAAAGGAGTACCCCATTTTCAAATGTAAATGACTTGTTAATAATTACAGTAAATGCAGTGTACTATTTCCTTTTTGCTATTCAATAATAATTCAGGTAGACTTGAAGTATTCTTTCTTTTTTAAATTTTTTATTTGTTTTAATTAGTTATACATGACAGTAGAATTGAAGTATTCTTTATTTAATCTTTTATGTTCATTACATCCCTTGACCTCATACCTAGCATAACCCTGGAAGAGTGTGGTTTGAGGTATTTGTATTTTCTTTATCACAGTAGAAGACTCATCTGCTTTTAACTGCTGTCTATTGGCATCTTGTCGTCTTTGAATATTGTTTCACAAAAATTTCTCATATTTAATATTAATTGGATTTTTAGTTTATACTCATAATTTTCTGTTTCCATTTCAGTGAAGATCTTAGACGCTGGTTCATTCAACAAGAAATGGATCTCCTTCGATTTCGATTCAATATTTTACCCAAAGACAAAATTCAGAATTTCTTAAAGGATAGCCATTTGCAATTTGAGGCTGTAAGTATTTTTTCGTAGTTATTTCCAGTTGTTTTCACTATTTATCCCTCCCTTTTGCATTAAGTGCTGATAGTAATGTGAGGAATTTATTCTCTTTACATTCTCAAGCTCCTGCCTGAAAGAGTAGCTTTGCACATTAGTGATAGTTATTTATTTGCAGTAGTGAAGTTTAGAGAAGGTAGTGCTTTCTTTAAGTCAGTTGTCAGTAGAATCTACCTGATTTAATAGTTTTTAAAAATAATTTTTGTAGGTAAATCTGAATGATTGTATAATTATGTAAAAAGAAGTATGTGGGACATTTAGCAAGGATAAACATTGTGGGTAAAAATAGTTTATGTCTTTTAGGTGGATCCATGCTGTGGGGGGACAGTAGAAAAATGCTGTTTTGCAAGATCTAGAGTAGTCAAATGGTAGTGGGACTGGTTTGGACCCTATTTTGCTGTTGCAATGGGTGGCTTGGGCCAAATAAAATAAAAGTAAAAGTTAGAGTAGGTGAAAGACATTTGTCTTGTCTGATAAATTCTGTCTGAGGATGTACCCACTGTAACAAGGAACACTAGTATATGAGCTGGGGGAAAGAGATTGCATGAAGGGGAGGGGACATTTAGTGTACTTTTGGTGTCCATTATGTATTTAGGAGGCACTTTCTATAATTCTGTCATTTTCTTCTTAAAAGTGCCTCTTCTGAGGTCTCTAAATAACCTACTTAGGCATAGTCAAGCGATGTGCACAAACTATGTGACCCAAACCTATTGCTTCTCCCCTTTTCTTTTAGCTTTTATCTTTGGTGAAGCCCATTGTTGCTATTATGTATTCCAATTAATTTATCCTTTCATGTTAGAAATAGTTTGTTTTTTGCTCTTGTTGATATTACTGATTTTTATTAGGTCATAGAAAAAAACTATCCTTGAAAAGATCCATCTTTATTTTAGAGTGTCTCAAAATATTGCCATGTAGAGTTGTTTTTTTTTTTTTTTATAATGCATCTATTGATAGAATTTACATATTTTGAAATTCATACTTTTAAAACATATAGTTCACTGGTTTTTAAGTATAATCACAGAGTTATGAAACCATTACCAGTATCTAATTTTGGGACATTTTTATCACCCTAAAACGAAACCTTGTACCCTTTAGTAGCCACTTCTTATTCTTTCTGCCAATTCTTGACAACCACTAATCTACTTTCTGTTTCTGTGAATGCGCCTCTTCTGGCATTTCATATAAATGGAATCATAAAATACATGGTCCTTTGTGAATGACTTCCTCCATTGAGTATAATACTTTCAGATTTTATCCATGTTGTCACATGTATCAGTACTTAATTCCAAATATTTTATTTATATATTTGGCAGTTCATGGACATTTGGATTTTGTTCACATTTTGACCATTGTGAATAATGTTGCAGTAATACTTATGTACAAGGTTTTGTATAGATATATGTTCATTTCTCTCAAGTATATACCTAGGATTAGAATTGCTAGGTCATAGGGTAAGGTATTTAAACTTTTGAGGGTCTGTCAAAATGTTTTCCAAAGTGGCTTATTATCAAACATCTTTTTTTTTTTGGTACCAGGGATTGAATCCAGGGGTGCTTAACCACATCCCCAGCCCTTTTTAAAAATTTTATTTAAAGACAGGGTCTCACTAAGTTGCTGAGGGCCTCATTAAATTGCTGGAGAATGGCTTTGAACTCAATCCTTCTGACTCAGCCTCCTGGGGTGCTGGGATTATAGGTGTACACCACCAGGCCCACCTATCATCAAACATCTCACCAGCAGTGTATGAGGGTTCCAGTTTTTCTGCATTCTCACCAACATTGGTTATTATCTTTTTTTAAAAAATGTAGTCATTGGGCTGGGGTTGTGACTCAGTGGTAGAGCGCTTGCCTATGGAATGTGAGTCCCTGGGTTCAATCCTCAGCACCACATAAAAATAAATAAAATAAACCAAAGGTATTATGTCCAACTGCAACTAAAAAATAAATATTAAAAAAAATCTAGTCATCATAGTGGGTATGAAGTAGTATGTCAGTGGAGGAGATTGAACCCTGTTTTGTTGGGGAAGATTCCTCCATGGATTTCTTGTACTCCTACACATCTTGCTGTGTATATCAAGAGTCCATGTCCCTAATTACTCTTCACTCAGGCTATTTCTTAGGTGATTTTAGTAAGCACCTTTGAAAGATGAGATAATATCTTTCTTTGCCATATAGAGGAGCCTTACTGCTTCCTATAAAAACTGTTGGTTGCCAGTGTTCCTTAGCTTTCATGCAGACCTACTGCACAGAGAGCATCCATCTGTGCTATTTTGTGTTACTCCCTATGGGACTTGGGGGCAAGGAGAGTGACACAAATATACTGGTTCTTTTGCTGCTTCCTGTGATGTGAGTACTAAAGTTCTTTGTCTCTGATGCAGAAGTCTTATGACTTCTTAAAGCATCCTGTAAACAGTATAGGCTAGCTTATTGGCTAGGAAATAGGGTGTCTTAGTTTTTTCCTGTTGCTATAACAATATTGGAGACTGGGTAATTAATAAAGAAAACAGGTTTATTTAGCTCTCAGTTCTGGTGCTGGGAAGTTCAAGATTAGGTCACGGCTTCTGGTGTGGGTCTTATCCTGGATCTTAACATGGCAAAAAAAAAAAAAAAAAAAAAAAAAGGTTAAGCAGGCATATGCAAAGAGAGGGGACACAAGGGACATCCTAGCTTTGTAACTATCTGTGCTTGTGGTTAACCAGTTTGATCCTCTAAGAGTGAGAAATTACTCCCCATAAGACTCCATTAATTTATTCACGAGGGCTCCACCCATATGACCTAATCACAGCCAACACTGCTTCATTGAGGAATCAAACTACACTGTAAGTTTTGATGGGGACAAACCTAGTCAAAACAGAGCATGAAATTAAATCCCAGATTTAACAATGAATTTTGAGTAAATTCTCTAATCCGGTCTTCAGTTTCCCCATCTTTAATATGGGTTTAATAACAATCCCCACCTCACAGATATTTGAGGTTTAAATAAGATAATGTGTATAGAGTATGTAGTATTGTGCCTGGCATATATATAAGCTGGTGATATTATGGAGAAGACAGAAGCAGCAAATGCCTGTATGTTGAAGAAGTTTGGAGTCAGTTAGATGGGTATATTTTACTGCAATTAAAAAAACTATTTTGGAATATATTTTAGGAATCTCGAATTTATGAGAAGTACATGCATAATTTTGATAATTATGTTAGTATCATTATTTTTAATATTACTCTAGTTGCTTCTTGTCTGTTTACTATAATTTGTATTTTATTTTATATTATATATTTATATCCTATTTCACTCTGTAGTTCATTTGAGGTATATTATAATAATTACATACAATAAAATAAGATAAGAGGGCTGGGGATGTGGCTCAAGCGGTAGCGCGCTCGCCTGGCATGCGTGCAGCCTGGGTTCGATCCTCAGTACCACATACAAACAAAGATGTTGTGTCCGCCGAAAACTAAAAAAAAATAAATATTAAAACATTCTCTCTCTCTCTCTCTCTCTCTCTCTTTTTAAAAAAAGGATTACTCTCACTCTGGCTATTCTCCTCTCTTAAAAAAAATAAAATAAGAAATATGAATAAAACCAAAAAGTTGAATGAAGGGAAAATTAATATCCACATTTTTACATACTAGGCAGTCTTGTACAATTTCTGTAGGGAACAGTAATTTTGGCTTCTTGTGTGACTGTTTTGTTTTTTCTAGTTCAGTGATTATCAGTGCGGCAATAGGATGAGGAGGTGTTGCTTTTAGTGGGTTCAGCAGAACATGAGTGGAGGTTTGTAGAATGTAGAAAACTTGATGCCTTATGCTTTCGAAATTTAAACTGTAGAATGTAAATTTTGATCAAGTATGCGTGATTGGTGGAGATTCACGGAAGCCAGAATGAGACTGTTGCAGGAGGCCTGACAGAAAAAGCCATTCCTGTGGTAGACTGCAATCACTTCCCCAGGAGAGAACTTTCTTTTTCTCTCTTCTTTCATGTGTTCTCTCCCATGGCCTCTGATGCTAGTAATTAAGGTGCTTGAATTTGGGTGCTGTTGATTAGCTTTGCTGCAGGTGCCTGTAAGAGCTCTTCCCACTTCATTTTAGTACTTCCTAACTTTTAACATTTCATTAATAGGAACATGCATATTTTCTTCATTTTGGTTAGAATATCTGGCCTGCTTTTGGAAACTATTATTTCAAAATGGGTATTAGTGATGCATTTATATTCAGAACAAAGCAAGGGTTGGGGAAATAATTAGCATTTGTTACATGAGATAGTCTCTGACATATCTACTGCTTCTTATCCAGACAGAAGAAAATAGTGGGGGTTGGAGAACCATGGGGCCATTTTGTTTCCATGTCTCAGAAGGTGGATTACTGGCACAAGTGTTTTAGAGTTTACCTGGACTTAGAGTACTGGTAGACTGATTGGACACATGTCTTTGTCTTTTCAGTTTCCTTAATGCTACAATGATTTTTATATTGATCTCCTTATGTAAAATAAATAGTTTTACATTAGGAAGAGTTGTAATACTAATAACTAAGTTGCATTGTGTTTGCTTTGATGGAGAAATATGTATAGAAAAAGGATCATTAATTTCTTTGCCTAGATTTTACTGGCTTCTGTGCTTTTACTGGACAAAAATTTGTAAAATATAAATGAAGTTAGTTATCAGATCTGGAACCGTGTTCTACTATAGACTCAAGCTGTGTGTCTATAATTTAGCTTTTTTAGTCTATACTCGAATTTGTAGGGGATAGTAGATCTTTATGACATATGACAGAAAAGTGTACAAAAAGGAAAAACTGATATTTTTCATTCTTTGGCTTTTATGTACATAACTTGGATTTTAAGTATGAAATTTCTATGAAGGATTAGAAATGAGTGAATGTTGCCATGTATGGAGAATGTTTTGGATCTCTCATTGCTGAGTTGATTGATTTTTGAATTGCAACAAAGGTGAATTGGTATGGTTAAACAGATTCTATTAAGGCTGCTTCACTTGGTCAGTTAGGGAAAGGTCAGGCTTTGACAGCTGTCAGCCATGTAGACAAAGGGTTTCTGTGCTGTTGCTGTCCAGAGTCTGACAGCAGCTTATAATTTACTTGGATGCTTTTTAAAACTTCCTTAGGACCGTCAAAGCTTTTTTTAAAATTTGAAATGCCAGTGGATCAAATGGAAGGATACTTTTCATTAGAGTATTACAGAATGGCAGGGAAAGGAAAAATGCATATTCTATGTGCCAAATGGAAACAACATTGCATATTAAAATGAATTAGCATTATTCAATTGCCTTTATGTTCAAGGAAATGAATTTTTGAGTAAAGGCAAGTAAGATTGGCTACCTTATTTCCTGGTTCTCTGCAAACAAGTTCATGTAAAACTTTGAATTGTTTAGTTTTGCTTATTTTGAAATAGTTTTTCTTATCCTGAACCTAGCATTTAACATTTCTTATCCTTTATAGTTTGAAACCTTAATTTCTTCTGTCTTAGAAAATATTTCATGTCATTCTTGGCTGGTAACTTCTTTTCAATGAACATGAATTAAAGTTTAATTTGTCATTTGTTACTGCAAATGTCAATCATGAATTTATTAGGAACTTTTAGATGCTTTTCTTCCAGTTAACATTGGAACATTGATTTAATTTTTACAGTTGTGGAATCTTAGAATGGTTTTGGTATTCACTTGTTAATCATTATTTCTTAGATATTTGCAAATTGGCCTTGAGAGTCATGGTTTTCTGACCATTTGGCCCTTATTATGTTGTTTTCATTGTTAATTGGGTTTGAGATCTTGGAAAGTTCATTCATCAATGCGGTCTATTCCTTTTCTGTTGCTTAAAATATGAAAATTTCATTCACATGATATACACAACTCTTTATGCCTACCATTGAGGTCTCAAGTTATTATAAGCGTATTAATAAGTTGCCAAGTGGTTTTAGTGTGGTGCTTTCAAATTGGTGAGATATGTATATCTTTATATCTTTTGATCCAATAAACTTCAGCCAATAAGAGATCTGATGATATAGCTGAGGCAGGACATGCAGAAGTGAGAGTAGAACAGGCTAATGAACGAGAGTGTTTGATAATCCTGGAAGCTCTTCATAGTACTCTGTCAAGCTACTGGCTATGAGAGGTGTAGAAGTGGAGACTGGTGAAGAGTGAGACGGGATATTAAGACAAACTCTTTGAATACTCTTTATGGCAGTTTCAGACATAAAAGGAACTGAGGGGGAAAGGATTAATAATATGAAGGATATTAAAGAAAAAATGTTATTCATGTCACTTGTCAAAGATAGAAGGGAAGACTTTATTCAAGGAGTGGGGGACTATAGTAGGGTTTTATAATATAGGAGAGAAATGAGCTGAACACTGAATACCTATGTATACAAGATGACTATGCTTGTGACTTTGCCCTTGAAAAAAAGGTTAGAGCTTTATAGCTAAGGAGCTGGGGGGTGGTGGGTAGTGTAGGCAGATGGGAAATTAGGAAGAGATAGGGTAACTTTTTGCTAATATGACTTTAGGATTTTTTTCTAAAGGTGAACAAAGGTGATAAGATATTGAGGGTGATCAGAGAAAGGGTAAAGGATTTTTCCTAACATGACTGTGTAGGATTCTTGTTAAACTGATAAACAGGTCTTGTCAAAAAGGGGATTCATGAGCATGACTAGAGTTAGGTCAAGAAGATCCCCTGGGAGCTGGGGTTGTGGCTTGGCAGTAGAGCGCTCGCTTAGCATGTGCGGGGCACTGGATCCGATCCTCAGTACCACATAAAAATAAATACATAAGTGAAATAAAAGCATTGTGTCCAACTACAACTTAAAAAAATTTATTAAAAAAAGAAGAAATTCCTTGTTAAAGATCAAATTTATCTTCTGATTGGGGAAGTAAATTGTTTTATGTTCCAAGGCTGAACAATAAGTTAGTTTGACAGTTCCAGATATGGTGCAGTGAATAAATTAATTTTGAATTAATTCCTCAAGAAAATAGTAGTATGAGAACAATATAAATAGTAGTAACATTGCGAAGGTTTGTCTGTTTTGTGAACATTAGACGTCTTTAAGATGAGTATAGTAACATGGAATTCTTATCCTTTTCCAGGTTAAATATTAGATGATAGATATATATGTTATATATGAAATGAGTTTTTTTTTTTCATCCAGCTGGTTTTAAGGGATTATATTGGCTAGCAAATTTCAACCTGTTCTGTATCTAAATAGAAAAATTAATGATTTAGACAGAGCCCTTTATGCATTTCTGTTACAAATGCATAGTTTTGACTTCTTTCTAAATGATTAAGTGATGATATTCAGAGTACTTCCTTTTTATAAGTCTACTCTACAAACCTAATACTATTGTTCTCATAGTGGTCTTTGACATTATTGGGTAGCTATAGTTAAAATATTGTTATTTTATATATGGAGAATAGGAAATTGTTCATTGAATTTTTAGTTAATTGAGGCCTAACTATGTAACTCTGTGTATAGCTGTAAAAAACATGGCAGATGGTCTTTAGTGATAAGATTTTAGAATTCACAGAATTTGGATTTTCCTGCTCATTATAAGATAGTTTAAACCTAGAGATACTATGGTTATGTGTGAAATTTCAAACTGAATTTATTCTTGAAGGCTAAATTTAACATATGCAAAAGTTCTCAAAATAATTTGTGAAATTCATTTCTCTTTTTTAAAGTTCTAACGTAGTTTATATATACATAATATCTTATATTCTGATTATTTGATGACTATGCTTGTGACTTTGCCCTTGAAAAAAAGGTATGACTTTAAATTAGTTCCATATAGAGTTTTGTCCTAAATGTATTACAATGTTCTGTGTATGTACATATATATACATGCATATATTTGGATCCTAAAAGAATGAAACTAATTTTACTATATATCATCTATAGTGATAAATATTCTCTGTAATTAAACATTAACATCATGAAGTGTTATTCACATTTTCTGAAGATGTCCTGGAAATGTTTCTGAGCTTTTGTACGTAGACATTATTTTTTTCAATCCATAATCTACCAAACCTTTTCCTGTTGCCCCCAGGTTGCCTAGAAATTTGTTTTTGGCTGAATTGCTGTGTCATGGACTAGTTCAGTTCTAGGTCAGATTGTCTTAACATAGGTCTTTTGCATGAGAATGAGAATCAGGCATGTGGAGGGCTAATGGAGTTATACAAAATAATACTTTTGTGTTCTTAATCACTGGATAAGTCTGAGTTATAATTATAGTAACAACAGATATTCTGTTAGCCCAGGCCCTGTATACATACCATTCTGCTACTCCCTACCTATTAGAAAGCATGGACTTTTTCTCCATTTATTCTTTACCTGATGCTGATTGCTAATCTCCCTGGTTTTAAGAAATTAGTGGCATTCTTCAACTGTTGATATCTGCCTCTCTGGCTTTGTTTCCTGTTTACCTCTGTTCAGAGCATGCTGTCTTCATTCCCATGAAGCTTTTGGGCAAGAGAATTCTTCTGTAATCTCTATTGAAGCTTAATAGCCACATATATTTCAGCTTCCTTTTAGTTGATTCAAGGCTTAAAACTGCAATATGAATATTATAAAACCCAGTGGATTGTCCCCAAACTTGGATGGGGTCCTTATTTCCTTAAGAAGGATATTTATTGATGACTGAATAAAGAGTGGACTTATTAAGGTCTGAATTTGTCCAGTGATATAAGGAGGCAGAAGAGAAATTAATCACTCGTAGCTAACCTTTGATATGTGTTTACTAAGTGCCAGGCACTTTACTCAGTGCTTTATATAGATTACATAATTTAATCCTTACAAGAGCTCCAGGAGGAACTTGAAGAGCAGGAAGGTTAAGTAACTTCTGCCCCAAGACAGACTTCTAGATATTTTGATATGTGTGAATTACAAAGTATGTTACTAAATATATGAACAGATTTCTTCACAGTACTTAACTAGCACTGAAATGAAGTGGGATAAATGCTGACATTGAAGGTGACAGGGCTCATCAAAAGGGATACACAAACACAGGTGTGAGTTTAGAGATTTACATTAATGTAGAAAATTAAAGCATTAACTGTAATTTTACTAAGATGTTTTATTTTAACTGACAGTTCTTGGTAGAGCTGGAAACTAAATATATTAAATATACCATAAGTAGTTTTCCCAATATAATATGCATGCTATCACTAGGGAAAACATTATATTTATACAGCTTAGTTGTTGAGGGATTTGTTGTTTTGCTACAATTTTTCTATATTCTTAGCTTTTCTTCTGTGGTACTGTTTACCCCTTTAAAAATGTTTTGGGATTATATTATATGTTTCAGTTTATGATCAACAACTGATGCATGTCAAAAATCATTGTAAACCAAAATTCAATCATTAAATTCTGCTTGAGGTAGGAATAATTCAATCACTTAGGAAAAGGTAGTTAAGGACTTGTAGGTTTTCTTTTGTATAGTACAAGAGAGATAGCATCAAGGGAGTCCTACTGATTGTTTCAAACTGAGCCTTTCTGGAGGATGGTTTAGTCTAGGGCTTCTGAACTATAGGGGATATAGTTTCTCTACTAGTGTTTTAGACATCTTTGTGGTACTTTTGATGGTGGTAACCATGATTGACAGGTATTACAGGCATTTAAATGACAGGAGACAGGAGTGATGGAGTTCCTGCAATGAAGGGCTTGGATATAGTTCTGTATAAGAATGCATTTGCTGATGTCATTCTTGGCTTTTCATATTTATGTGGTCAAACAAAGCCTCCAAGGCCAAACTGCTTGTGATGATCTGCATCTGGATTCAAACATTGTTTTATAAATCCACATAAATTGCTTTTTTTCTCCATGTTTTTTGGTATACCTTTATTGTTCTTAGAATTAAAATATCTTATGAACTGATGGAAGATAATACTTTGTTTCTGTGAGTTATTTACCTTTTTTATTTTTGAAAAAAGGTACCAATACCTATGCTATATCAGTTTGTATTGGTAGGTGGTTTCTATTAATGGATGCAATACCTAACTACTCTACACAAGTCCTTTAGTGCTTTTATTTACTTTGCTTTTATTTTTTTATTTGCTTTTATTTTTCTTTTGTATTTAGTTATGGAGTTCTATTGATTCAAAAAATATCTTTGAATTTTATTTTGAGATAGTAAAGTCGGTATTGTAACATTTTAAATGCTAAAATATTAAAGGGTAGCATTGGGTCTCATAGCATTGGGAACAACTAATTTCATCCAAGCTTTGCTGATCCCCAAGTTTGATTCTATTAGATTCTTGCCTGTAGTATTATAAACACTGACCATAGCATGTTTCTTATTTTCTTTTTGTAAGATTTAAGGTAGTTTTGGCTTATAGTTACACTTTTTTTTTCTTTTTTTCTTGAAATTTCCCCTTCTTTAAAAAATCAGATTATTTTTCTCACTAATAGTTATCATCCCAGACACACTGTTTATATAACTAAAGTTAGATCTGGTTGTTTTCCCACTTCTTGTGAAAAATAATCTTAAATTAAACCCTCAATATCATATACTGTCAGTACTCATAAGAACTGTGAGCATAGCAGATGAAGGAGAGAGCCAAAAGCAGCATGACAATAATACTTCTTTGTAGTCTTCTTCATAAACAGAGTTCAAAGCTCTTCAACTATTGTGAATGTAGAGTCCCAGAATCCCAGTGGAGAAGGGTGAGCAAACTTCTCAGCTAGGAAGGAATGAGGCTGCCAGTCTGCTCACAGAGCTTATAGATGGATTTCCAGTTCTGTCTGTTTCCCTTGGAGGTGTCTTCATAGAGCATTAGTTAAGATGCCTTTTTCTTGGGATTGTGCCATTCATATAGTAAGGTTTCTGGTCTTTGTATCACTTTTGTAAAGGTTTCAAAAATCATCCATTTATGATTATAACTTAAAATAGCCAGTTTGAAGAAAAGAATTTCATGTTAATTTTATTTATTTCCATTTTAATTGATGATGAGGATGATGGTGTAACATAGAAGAATTTCAAACATTATAAACCATTGAGAAAACTTTGCGTTTGAACTAGGGAACTTCTGAGATTTAATTTGTCTACAGGCCCTGAAGTTAAACATGAGGGAAGCCTAGGGATGGTTTGGGATGAGATGGATGGGTTAGAGTGATCTCTTATTCTTGCCCCTTTGAGAAGGTTAACTGGATGGCAGGATCAGCTGGTAGTGGAGGGTCCTTGGTTCCTTTCTTTCCTTGTCCAGCAATAGCAGAGCCTGTTTTTCCTAAGTACAGTGTAGTTCTTTCTCCTTTTTCCAAGTTGAATACAGACATAGTTCTATCATCTCATCTTTTTCCTAGCCATAGTATAACCCCTATCTCTCTGGAGGTCTCCTACTTGTCATATACTTTACTTAATGATATCTTCACCTTTTTTATTTAAAGGAAATACATTCATGTGTTTTCCATGTTAGTGTGGTTGTGGTTTTACATTTTTATGTCATTAAATTATGGAAAAGAGTGGGGGGTAAGGTTAGCTAGATAGGAGAAGGGCAGGAGGGAATTATTGAGAGTTTTTGAATAAAGTGTTGTAATTTACCATGATGAAGATAACTGCAGCGGCTGAGTGAATAAGGAAATGGAGAGTTGAGACCTAAGTTGAGATTTAAGATTGCAAAGTAACAGAATTTTGACAGAGTTCTCAGAAGGATATTTTAATTTTTCAAATTAGAACATTTTGCCAAGCATGGTGGTGCATGCCTGTAATCCCAGCAGCTTGAGAGACTAAGACAGGAGAATTTCGAGTTCAAAGCCAGCCTCAGCAAAAGTGAGACTCTGTCTCTAAATAAAATACAAAATAGGGCTGGAGATGTGGCTCAGTGGCTGAGTGCCCCTGAGTTCAACTCCCGGTACAAAAAAAAAGAAATTTTGACTTTTTTTTTTGAATATTTATTTTTTAGTTGTAGTTGGACACAATATCTTTATTTATTTTTATGTGGTGCTGAGGCGTGTACATGCTAGGCAAGTGCTCTACCTCTGAGCCATGACCCCAGCCCCAACATTTTGACTTTTGAATAATCTTGGAACTAATTTTTTAAAAAATAAATATGTGATTCACTTTTAGGTATTTTTCTGTAAAGCCCTTACTTTTCTTGATATTTAATACCTCTTGATATTCGGACCATAGTTTCACCTTCACTTTTCTACTCTTTCATATATAATTTCCTTTATCTTTTGGAACTTAGAGATAAACTCTTAGAATATATAACTATCATTATATTTTTTGGATTAGGTAGGGAGCAGGATAAATGAGAGGTGATTATATTAAAACTGATCTAGTTCTTGACAGACTTCTTTCAATGACGATGAGCTACAAAGAATTCCTTTGTATTTGGCATCAGATTTTTTTTTCCTATTCCCAGATTACTATGCTCTATAAGTGTCATTTGGGGGAGCCAAAGTACTGTACTTCAACTTCCAATAGTTCATTCAGTGTAGAAGGGGAAAAAAGTTCTCATTTTTCAGTTTTTGTATATTTCTTCCTTTTGCTTTAATAATAAACGGGTACAGGGGATTGTTAAATAGTAAGTGAATACAAACAAGTGCTAATAAGCACAGATATACCTAGTATTTAAACCTTTTTATATTTACATATATTTTAAGAGTTAAGAGAAATTAGTATTTTCAGTTGAATATGTGTCATAGGCAGTGAACCCACTAATATTTTGTAAGTGCCTGTAGTTGCTAAGCGCTGTAAATTATATTAAAAATATTGCCACTTGAGTAAGTCCTTAAAGAAACTATTTTGGAACTATTTGGTTGACTAGTATACATCAGAACTATTGTTTGGGCTCTGCAGATACAGGTTGCTCAGGTATGTAATAGAATTTATATACAAATAGATTGGAATTTGGATTTAGAAAGGATAGCTTCTTATTCTATCTGTCCTGGATTTCATTTAGTTTGTTGTATATTATTTAAAATTGATTAGAATTCAGCTTCTTATTTCTTTTTAGTATAACTTCAGCATGATTATTTTTCTTTTCTTTTTACCATTCCCTTTGCAACACAGGTGCATGTTCTTGCACACACATAAAAGAAGATCCATAATTTAGGAAGTATTTATAGTAGGATAGAGATACGATTTATTTGAAGTTTTTAGTAGGTTGCTATCTCTGATCATGAGGAAAGTCTATTTTTGAATTTTGCTGCTGCTTCTTCTTTTTTTTTTTTTTGGTAAGGGATTGGATTCTAGAACAGAGGAGGTGTCTCCAAGACCATGTCTTTATCAGCAAGTGGGGTTTAATATATATTAGAAATGGTAAGAGAGAAAAAGAAAAGATAGATACTTTTTCAACCATCCCTTAAGGTTTTGTTATTTATTCCCTGACTTTTGTTTATCAAATTCCAACATTACTTACTTTCATTTTGTTAGGGAATAGGAATGTTTTGGGCAGGCATCGTTCTGTATGAGAGAAAGTAATCAATTTGCTTAGTGTGTTGTAATGGCAGCTTTGCTACTTTCTTGTCCTTTGCTTTCTCTTTGTCTAACAAAGAAAATTGACAGGCTGCTTACCTTTCTGTGAATACTTTTCCTTACAGCTGTGTGATTGACTGTGTGGTGAATATAATAACCCTGGCTTCTACAGCATCAAGTGGCAGAAGTAGAAAGAGGCTCTTTTTGCTCCTTCTTCTATTCCTCTTTTCCCCTTCCTTCTTTTCTTTTTCTTAAAAAATGCTATTTGATTCTAGCATGGGTGAAGCTTACCTCTGGGGAGTTAATAAAAACTGAAATCAGTTATTTTTCTTCTCTTTTGAGTTTCATATTTAATTTTCCCCAAATGAGAGAATTAGCCTGAATGTTGCTAAATGCTAGGTTTCAGCAAATAAAGTTCAACTGAATTTGCATTTCTTTATTTTACTATATATGTGGTAAAATTAGATAATTAATAAAGGTTTAAAGGAATTCTCACTGACAAATTCACCCTGTTTCACCTTCTTAAACCTAAGAAGCATAATTTGCCTAAATTATGCAAAATGCTAATTAAAAGGTTTAATTTGCTAATCATCTCAGTTTGATTAGAGGCAGATGCTGATTATCTGCACAAGTCTAAATGGACCTTTCAGAGATGGCTTTCATTATTTAAAATCAACTTGTCAAACTAATTAAGACATAAATTTAAGAAATAACAAATACCGGTTTTCTATATACTTTCAGTGTGTTACCAGGGCAGGGCAAATCATAAATGCCATGCACCAAAGACTTGTTGTTTAAGTCATCATCAAGAATTTTAGTTTTGGGGCTGAGGTTGTTGCTCAGAAAGAATGCTCGCCTGGCATGTGTGAGGCACTGTGTTAGAGCCTTAGTACCACATAAAAATAAAATAAAAAGGTATTGTGTCTACCTACAACTAAAAAATAAATATTAAAAAAAAAGAATTTCTGTATTCTTAAAGTTTAAGGTATGAACATTGCCCATTTTTTTTTTAAACTGAGCTCATTAGATTCTATAGTCATACCATTGTTAGTCCTATAGATCTTTGATTTTTTTCCTCATGTTTTTTTTTTCCTACTGTGAGTCAAAAAACAGTACAAGGGTATAGAGACTTGTGCATGCACATTCAAACCATGCGTAGAAATGGGTGGAATGTATTGGACAGGTATGCCAGGCTCCCCTTACACCTCACAGGTGATCAAACCTTCCTTTTACAAGCTGAGATATGGCAAAAAGCAGACATCAGGTCACTTTTAAGGCAAGGATGCAAGAGCATCATCTTAGAATTCTTTTAAACCTTTATTAAGGATCACCTTAGTTTAGTAAGCGACAAGAATTTGGGTCTATGCACCTAGCTTTTGAATTCTTTCTGGATTGTCTTTTTTTCTTTTCTATTATTGGAGATTATACCCAGGGGCACTCTACCACTGAGTTACATGTCCAGCCAGCCCTTTTTATTTTATATTTTGAGGTAGGGTCTCTCTGAGTTGCTGAGGCTCCTCTTAAACTTGCAGTCCTCCTGCCTCAGCCTCCCAAAGTTGTTGGGATTACAGGTATGTGCTCCTGGATCCCCCAATCCCTTCCTTAGAATAAAGAAAATCATAGATTGGTCAGGTGTCTGTGACTGATTAAGGTCCAGACTAGGAAAACAAAGGTAGAAATTGCATTACCCCTAATCTGAGTCATATATACATGGCTTAGTAACAGAAAATGTTTATAGAGTTTTGTGTTTAAGATTCAGGGTATTAGAAGATCTGAGATATAGACATGAATTCTGCTTTGAATTGCACCAGGATCAAGGGCCATATGATGAGGTAGCATACTGTCTAAAAGGGGATAATCCAGAGTTTGTATATTGTGGAGTGAAGAGCACAGGCTCTAGTGTTCTAATATGGGTGTGTTGATTAGCTTGTTGTCACTGTCATAAAAATACCTGACAAGAACAATTTAGAGGAAAGAAAGTTTATTTTGTTACATGGTTTCAGAAATTGAGTCTGTGTTGGGATGACTCCATTGCTGTGGGCTTAAGGTAAGGCAGAGCATCATGGTTGAAGGGTGTGGTAGAGGAGTGTTGATCCACTCATGGTGGCTAACAAGCAGAGAGAGGGAAGGGAGAAGGCACTTCAGGGAAGATGAACCCTCGCAGGGCATATCCTTAGAGACCCACTTCCTCCAGTCATGCCCTTCCTGCCTACAGTTACCACCCAGACATTCTGTTCAAACTAGGATGGACTGATTAGGTTACAGCTCTCACAGTTCAATCATTTCACCTCTCCATATTCCTGCATTAACACAGGAGCTTTTGGGGGACACCTCCTATGCACACCATAACACTGGCACTGCCACTAACTAGTTGTTTTTCCTCTTTCATTTGGTTTCCCCATCTGCAAAATGAAGAATAGAGTTGCTTACTACCTTATACTACCTCATAAGGTTGGGAAGCCTTGATAAGGTAATATATTTTATAAAACTTTTAGAATAGTGTCTGGCACATAATAAACACATAATAAATGTTAACTATTGTTATTTTTATTTGTTACCACTACAGTTTTTGCACAAGATTTGTAAAATGATTGTATGTGTGTGTGTTTGAGTGTGTGTGAGTGTGCATGTGTGTATATGGAGAACATTGATGGAATTCAGTACCCACTTGAGTCATTTAAAAGTGCCACAAATATATGTACTATAAAAAGAAGTTATAAAAACTTTAATTATATAAGCTAATAGAATTTGAAATACTAAAGTCTTATTAAAATGAATAAAATTTTAGTCCAAATCTTGCTTCTTACTGTGTAGTATGGGAGAGTCAGGAATATATATAGATAAACATGGTGATGCTAGATTAACAGCTGAACGATTGGGGGAGCTTGATCATGATTCCTTTTTGCACTTGAATCTTAAGGGTAAAAGGGGAGGTTCATTTAAATTCAGTTATTTTCTGGTTCTGAGAAGAATACAACAAGTTACTATGGAATAGGAAAATGAGTAATAGAGTACTTTGATTTTTAACCTAGCCAAGATTAACACCTGAGTTCAACCTTTTAGCTTTACTCACTGTTATAATTCTAGGGTGGGTTACCATACTTAATATGGTTGAACAAAGGAATAAATAAATGAATTAGCCACTTACAGGTGTTCCTCAGCCCATTCTTTGCTCTGAAGCAAGATATGATCATGTGCAGATATTATTGTGTGCATCTATTCCGCAGCCCCTTTACAACTCTATTAATTACATGTTAGCATAATGGTAATGTTTAAAATTCTCAACAGGTTGCCTCATGTTCTCACCCCTGTTTACCTCTCTAATCTCATATCTCTCTGTTTTAAAAAAATCTTTTTTAGTTGTAGATGGACACAATGCCTTCATTTGATTTATTTACTTTTTTTTTTTTTTAAATGTGGTGCTGAGGATCGAATCCAGTGCCCCAAATGTGTGAGGCAAACACTCTTACCACTGAGCCACAATTCCAGCCCCATCTAATCTCATTTCTTAACCACTATTTTTGTCAACTCTATGGACCAACTGTAATGAACATTTTTTTGTTTTGAAAACATATTTCCGTACCTTGACCTTGGAGATTTTTTTCTTTCTTTTTTACCTTATTCTGCCTCGTCAATTGTGTCTCAGTTTGCACAGATTGTCTTTCTGGGATTCCCATCCTTCTCCCCCCCTTCCTCCCCCCCTCGCCCTCAGTCTGGCATAAAACCTCCTCTTTTGTGCTCTTTTATAGTACTCTGTGTATCTTCTATCAGAGCTCTTATACTTGTGGGTCATCACCAGCCTGTTTGGAGTGAGCTCTGAGTCTCTTGAGAGCAATGGACCCTTAATGTCTTCTTCAATGTCAAACACAACGTCTGGCCCTTAGGGGGTACTTAATATGGTTGAACAAAGGAATAAATAAATGAATTAGCCACTTACAGGTGTTCCTCAGAAAATATATTAACTTAGCTCCCTAGAAATAGTTTAGCCTTTTGAGTATTCATTATAAAGTTTAAGTATTCAGCAGTTTGTTCTTTGTGTCTAAGTTTGTGCTAATAGCCATATAAAATGGATGGTTCAAGAGATAATTGTGAACTAGCAAACTGGGTCTAAAATTCAAGATTTGGGTCACTTTTTTGCTAATTATATACTTACGGAAATCAGATTGATTTTGTTACATTAAAACTTATCAGGCAAACTTGAGGAGGAGGATGAAAGTCTTGGTTCAGTAGACACTGGAGAAGGTAAAGAACAGAAAAAAAATGTACAGATAGATAAGATTTCCAAGAATCATACATACTCTGTCTTTCAAGTTCAAAGGCTTTCTAGAAGGTTGCTAGTTTTCTGGGTTTCAGAATAGGAGGAATGTTTCCATTTAACATCCAGCCCAGCTGCAAACTAGAGTGTCTGGAATTTACAAAGTAGGTTTTTCAGTTTTATCTCATCTTGGAGCTTTCATTTGAGTTTTAACAATTTCTCAGTGTGATTGAAATAAACACAAAGGATGAGTATGGTAATATTCCCTATTTTCTATCAGTACTGTCATGAAAATATATTTATAACCTTGTAGCTAAGTATCATATAGATAATGGAGATATTTAGGAGGGAGTATTTATGCTTTTATCTAATGAATATTTTGCCTTCCAAGAGGTCACCTAGGCTGGTGTAGTGAATTAAAGATAACCATAATTTGGGCTGGGGCTTTGACTCAGTGGTAGAGCACTTACTTGTATAGCATGCACCAGGCCCTGTAGCATGCACGGTGTCCTGGGTTTGATTCCCCAGCATGACAAAAAATAAAACAAAAGATGACCACAAATTATTTGATAATTTTTCACTAAGAGGTAGGATCTATGTCACCTCTCCCTGAATCTGAGGGTTTTTTCCTTTTTATATTGCGGTTCAATCCATAATATAATATATACTGAATTATGTTTACAGTGTTGTTATGCAACTATCACCTGTATCTCTAGAACTTTCTCATTTTCCCCAACTGAAACTCAGTATCTAATAAATATGTTCTATTCTCCTCCCACAAGCCATTGGCCTTGTGAGTTTTGCAACTGTTCTGACAAATAAATATTGGTGAAGCGGCACTTTAGTAGTTTCTGGATAGAGACCTTAGAAAGTGGTTTCTTCCATTTCCTGTCTTTGCAGTACTCTCCTTTTGGAGCCCTAGTAGAAATTTAACTACATTTGCTCAGACATATTGCTGGAGAGGTCTGTTCTAAAACCCAGAATAAACTGGCAACTGTGATGTTGGAGAGGCCATGTCCACAGTCCTAGCTGAATGCCTTTTAGCTGAATTAGGCTAAAATTTTAGCTGGGTTAGGGTGGACTTAGCTGGGACTCCTCCACAATTCCAGCTGAGCCCAAGCCTTTCAGCTATTCTCACCAAGGTGTAATATGTGGAGCCACCTTAGACTCTTCAGATCAGTCTAGTCAGTGGCTCAGTACTCCTACTAGGCTTGTTTGATGCCTCATGAAATAGATGGATTGCCTCTTTTTGAATACCTACCTGCCTTACCAACAAAATTGGGATCTTTAATAAAATGGTTGTTGTTTTAAACTGCTATGTTTTAGATTAGTTTGTTATTCAGTACTAGATAATTGGAATTGGTAGCTAAGCTAGAGGCTTTTGGCATATTGAATTTGAGCTGAAACAAAACAAATATTATACCCCAAGTACCCCCAAACAACCCTACCATAATTTATGAAATGTAATGAAGTTAATACAACTCAAGACTACAATTAGTAGTATGGAAAGTGAAATTTCAGTAATGAGGTGAGTGGAGAAAATAACTCTGAGGGAGCTCAGATTAGAAAGGACAGAAATGGGATAAATGTTGATAAATGCCTTTCACCTTTCAGAAATCTGATGGGTGAAGCTGCTTAAAAAGAATGAACTGAGAAGTTTATGGCTTTTTCATTTGAATAAGAGATTTGCCAGGAGTTTTTAAAATCTTTTGAGGTCTTTACTTCTAAACACTGCTTTGTATGTTTTAGGACTCTAGAGGTGAGGTAATAAGATATGAAGCATAAGGTGTAAGTATGAGATAATGTAATTTATGTTTTAATGTGGTGCATTTAGCCCTTCAGAGTTTGACAATATTTAAGGCCAACTAAATTAATGAGTTTACTTCATAGCATAGATTACAGATGGTCCTTTCTTCTTGCTAAATTCTACTCGGCTAAGAAATGGTGTATATACAGTATGTTCAAGGTACTGTGTAGGTGCTGGGGAATTTAAAAAGTGTTTTTGGGAATAGAAAGGGATATAAATAAATGAATGAAAGCAATGATAAATTACTATTGACACCACACCATATAAGCTTCTAAATATTTGTGTTGCCTTTTGAAATAGTTGTAGATTTTTATCCTATTTTCATTTTTATCATCTGATGCTTTCACTTGGTTCTTTCTTTTATTTTTGGTACTGAGGATCTAACCCAGGGACACTTTACCACTGCACTACATTCCCACCCTTTTTTGATTTTTTTATTTTGAGATAAGGTTTCTAAGTTGCTGAGGGTTTCTCTAAGTTGTAGACGTTGACCTTGAACTTGTGATCCTCTTGTCTCAGCCTCCTGAATTGCTGAGATTACAGAAGTGTGCCACTGCACCCAGCTTTTATTTGTTTTTTTTTTTTAAATAGTTTTTAGTTATACATGGACACAATATCTTTATTTTGTTTATTTATTTTTATGTGGTGCTGAGGATTGAACCCAGTGCTTCACATGTGTGAGGCAAGTACTCTGCCACTGAGCCACAACCCCAGCCCTCAGTTGGTTCTTGATATATGGAGTTTAGATTGTGGTAGGTAAGGGGGAGATTTTTTTTTTTTTTTACCATACGATTTATTTTTATTTTTTTTTTTTAGTCATATATGACAGCAGAATGTATTTTGACATAGAATACATACATGGAATGTACATACATCAATCATATTGTCTATTCTATTCTGCTGCCCTTCATATCCCTCCTACTCCTCCCCTCCTCTCCCATCCTCTCTATCCAATTTAATGTGACACACTTTTTTTTTTCTTTTTCTCATCACAACATCATATATATATTCTGTATAACAATGAGGTGGGAGATTTTGATTCATATGGAAAATCTAGAAAAATAATTTCTTGTTGAAAACACACACACACACACACACACACACACAAACAAAAACATAACAAAACAAGACAGAAAAAAACTTTCCAAACAAAGAATAACTAAACCTACTTTGTAAGTGTATAGGGAAGCAGGACAGATAGGCCTAATAAAACTTTTTTTATGTTGGCAGACACTTTTGCTGCCATTATGATACTTTGCGTAAGGAACAGGAGAATCATGGGTGAATGCAAACACATACACAGCTGTTTGAATTTGCTGCTCAGCTTTCTGGATTCCTTAAGCTATATCACTTTTGGGTTGTAATGATCTTACTGGAGGCAAGATGCAAAGCGAATAAGATGCAGCATCAAAATTCTCTTTTAAGTGTTTCAAGGCTGCTCTTATTTATTTCTACAAAATAGAAATAAAAATTTTGCCTGTTCCTTTTTTTTTTGGTAACTGAAAACTAACAATAGGAAGGAAAGTATAGATAAGATAAAGTGACTGATGTTTTCAGAAAGAAATCAAAGTCAAGATCATTACAGAGCACAATATAATGGATATAGGATGCATAAATTCAGTATTTTCTCTCTTTGCATTTTTGAGACAGAAATAAAATGGCTACATTTAGGTAGGTTATGAGGACAGGCTTTGGACAGAGAAGGTATTTTTCTTACAATGAAAATAAAATACATATTTAGAACATATAGGAAACTTATATAGAGATATAGGGAAATTCACAGTATTGTTATAGGCTACTCTAGGCTGATGTGAGCACTTAACTTTCTCACCCAGGGGTACTTTATCAGTGAGCTATATCCCTAGCCCTTTATTTATTTTTTATATTGAAAAAGGATCTTGGTAAGTTGCTGAGGCAGGCCTTGAACTTTCTATCCTACCTCAGCCCTCTGAGTTCCCGGAATCACAGGTGTGTGCCATTGCTCACAGCTCATGTTTTTAATGATGAAGAGTAAGTAGAGCTAGGATTGAAGAGGCATGGAAGAGTGGCCCCTGGGAGGTGCAGGTAATGCTGCTTCCTGTCACAATTTAGATTTATAGTATTTGAGAACTGGATGCCCCTGAATAACACTGTCCTTTCTGAGTGGCCACAAGGCTTCTTCCTGAAATTTACATCTTAAGTGCAGATAAAGCTCTTAAACATTATAGGACTGTTTAGGGGTAGAACTGTAACTTGGGATAGTGGTATATCCAATAGAAAGAGGTTGTTTTTGGACTTTGAAGTAGGATAAATGTGCACATGAATGAAATGGTGAGGTAACGCTTTTTAAAGTCCCTTTTGGAATCAAGAAGTGGTGAGGGGCTTTAATTAATCAGGTCCTTCCCCATCAAGTTATCCCAAATTAACTCAAAATTTATAGAAAGTATATGCTTGCTATTAAATGTACTATTAAGATAAATTCCCTAGTAGAATCCTCCTGAGTACATCCTACATAGAAATTCTGGAGCCATTGCTGTCCTTTATATTATTTTGTGGCTAATATTTAAGAAATGATTTATTTGTACACAGTGATATGTTGCATGCGATAGAAGATATGCATTAAAATGTTTAGTTTAAGAGAGCAGGAAAAGACTCTTATTTAGGAAACAGAACAAGGTAAAATGATCCAGTGGTGGAGTGTTTGATATGATCTATAAGACTTACGAAAAAGAAAAGGTACTGCTATGTTCTGGATTCATCTAGGAAAGCAGAATTCAGATGACAGTATTTGAACTGCATCTTACAAGATAAGAAGGTTGAAAGGAAGTAACAGATATTCTGAGGGATGGTATATTGTATGTTAACTGCAACTTCAAATGTCTGAATAATTTTCAAAGAACTGAAACTATTGAATTGGGTTAACAGCATCCCTTTGTCAAAGCCATAAATCTGACTTCTAATATTTTTAGTTACAAATGTAGGTAGTTGAATATCTTCAGGACTAAATATCTCTTGTCCCTTTACCCCAGGCACAAAAATAACTAGTATTCTACCATTCATCTAAATTTGAAAGATATGATGGAAATACAAATTTATTAACACCTTAATTATTTAAACCTAATTGCTGAGATTTGATTACTCAGTCTATAGAGAAAACCACAACAAATCAATTAAATTTTCTCACCTTATTTTTTCTTACTATTTTATTTCATTCTCCATTTTCTTGAAGAAATGTGGCTATACCACTGTTCTGTTTTGACTGCAAGCAAGCTTCTACCTTTCCTCCCCAGCTAAGTAAAGCCATGTTTTGTCATGTGCTACTGATAGATGCTTGACTTAGAAGACTCTAGTCTTTATCATATCTTTCATGAATTCGAGTTTGGCTGCCTGTCTTCCAATGACCTTGAAAATGACCACGGTGCAACATAGTTTAAAAACTAAGAACCAACTGAAGTTGAATGATTTTCTACTGGGCTGCATTGTAAAAATGGGGAAAGAAAATTACTTTCTCTCTTATTTTATTTTATTTTTTTGGAAGACATTTGCCAGTTGGAGCTTTAAAGAAGATTGAGTTTGGGAGACCTTTAATTGTGCACCAAAAGGTTATTGCAGAGGATAACATAAGGGAGATGTCATAAAGAGGAAAATTTGAAGCTCAGTAAAAGAAAACTGTGTGGAGATTTCAGCATTCTGCCAATTAACTGAGTACTTGAAATAAATAGTTTGGAATTAAAGAAACAGTTGCAGATTTCAAAGACTTGTTAACTTTGTTCATAGGGAAACTGGGTGGGAGTGGAACAAACTGTAGGTTACTTTCGTTGTAAAGCATACTTACAATTCATTAAAGTTTTGCTTTAAAATATTTACTAATTACAATACTTAGTGATATAAATCAGAGTCTATGTTAATCTGACATTTTATGTTAAACCATTTAAATAATATTCCAAAAATATCTGGATAAAAATGAATTATTATCATAGGAATTCAGTCTTTAACCACTGACTTTTATCAGTCAATAATTACTTCCCAGTCTGGATAAAGCATGTGGGTGAGCGTGTAGGAGGAAACTCTAACAATGAATATAAATGGTCCATTACCCTTGGAATTTTGCATCTATCTGAAGAACCATGACACAATTATATAGATAACCAATTAGTAATGTAAAAAACGTGTTTATGAGTACTGGCATAAAGGAGTTGTTCAGGCATATATTAAATCTTTTCATAAATATCAAATTGTTGTTAAGTTGCATTAGTTTGAAGTGAATTTTTAAATTTTATTACTATACATTTAAAAAAGAAAGTTGGTTAAAATTGCCCTTTAACACAAATCAAAAATGAGGAAAGAGATTGCCTTCTTTATTGAGATATTTTTGTTGAATGTAGAATGCTGTTTTTTTTTTTGGGCAGGTAATTTCTTTTAGCATGTTAAGTGATGTCATTTTGCTGTCTTCTGCCTTTCATTCTTATTTTTGAGAAGTCAGATATTAGTCTAACTGTAGCTCCTTTGAAGGTCAGATGGCCTTGCTCCTAAGCTTCTTTTAAGATATTCTATTTCATTCACTTCTCTTTGACTTTGATCATTCTCAGTTTGTGTGGGAGTTTAATTCTTTTTATTTGTTCTGCTTGGGTTTCATTAGGCTTATTAAATTGTAGATTGTTGTCTTGTATAATTCTGAAAAATTCTCAGCTATTATTGCTTTTTTTTTAAGAGAGAGAGAGAGAGAGAGAGAGAGAGAGAGTGCGTGCGAGAGAGAATTTTTTAATATTTATTTTTTAGTTCTCCGCGGACACAACATCTTTGTTTGTATGTGGTGCTGAGGATGGAACCCGGGCCGCACGCATGCCAGGCGAGCGCGCTACCGCTTGAGCCACATCCCCAGCCCTATTATTGCTTTTAAACTTCCTTTTTCCTTTCTTCTGGGATTCTAGTCAAATGTGTTATGGATCTTGTTAGTTTTTCCCAACTCATTGTTAGGTCTATATTTTCTTTTGTTCTTTCTCTGCTGAATTACAGATTTTTTCTCTAGAATTATTTCCCAGTTTGGTATTTCTCTATTCTATTCTACACCCCTGCCCTTTATTTTTTGTGGTGCTGGAGATTGAACCCAGGGCTTTACATATAGGCAGATATTTTACCGCTGAACTGTACACCCTCTGCTCCCATTGGGTTTTTAAATTTTTTTAGTTGTCAATGGACCTTTATTTTATTTACTTATTTTTATGAGGTGCTGAGAATCAAACCCAGTGTCTCACATGTGCTAGGTAAGCGCTCTGCTCCTGAGTTACAACCCCAGTCCCCTGGGTTTTTAATTTTGGTTATTGTAATTCTTAGAAGTTTTCTTTGATTCTTTTTCAATTCTGCTTTGTTATTTTTCATGGCTTCCTTGCAGATATTTTAATGTTTGTTGTTCTTTCTCTAATTCATTATAGGTTGCTTCTTAATATGAAATTAAAATATTTAAAATCTGTATGGTCTTTTCCTGCTATTGCTTTTTTTTTCCTGTCTCAGGTACAGGGTCTTGCTATGTTGTCCTGGCTGGCCTCAAACTTCTGGACTCAAACAATCCCTAAGTCTCCTGAGAAGCTGGAATATAGATGGAGTCGACCCCACCCTATGTCTGTTTGTGCTTTTCCTCATTCATGTTGCATGATACCTTTTGTGTCTAGTTAGTTATCTTTGACCGGTTGTTGCCCTCATACACGTTTGGTTGTTTTTTTTTGTGTGTGTATTTCCAGAATGCATGTGCTCTCTCTGACAGGTTCTTTGTTTGCTTCTGTTAGGCTTCTGAGGGGTGGGAGGTTATTACCAGTCAAGGTCTCTTAAAAACTCTACTTAGTATTGTGATTCTCTCGTCCATCCATCCATACCGTATATAGCTGGGGTGGCCACAGTTTTTCAGAATAATCATTCTTCCTATGTTTTTCCTTTCCTGCTTTCCTCAGTGTCAAGATAGCCTCTCATGTTGTTGGGAGAGAGATGGTGGGCCAATTCTGGTTACTTCAACCTAATGTCATCTTTTGTGGGCTCAGCTTAATGTGTGTGCGAAGTCTCCTAAAGACTACCTATGTTGGCAGTCCTTAATCTTTGTTTTTGGTCACCTTGTCCCATGAGGCTAAAGATCTGAGGTACGAGTAGATGGCATTGGCTAATATCTTCAGAGAAAAAGTGACTTTTGTTCCCTTTAGTTTAGGTTTGCCTCAAAATTTGGTTTGACAGTTCTATTGGTTTATATTTTTTAAGGCTGTTAAATGAAAATATTTTTGAATGGTTTGTTTTGTGTTTTTTATTGTTTTCAATGGGACACAGATCTGTGTAACTTGAGTTCAGGAACAGCTCCAGCCCCAGTGCCAGAGCTCATTGGCTGCTGTACTGCTGGAGATGCTATTGCAAACTGATCTTCTTTTCCCCAACCTATTCTCTTTAGAAAGCTAGACTTCTGAGCTAGAGAGAGGATGGTCTTAAGATTAAAAAAACAAAAAATTTAAGATAAAATGCTTACTTGAATTGATGTATCGAATTAATAGAAAGTAATAGTTTAATTTGTTTACATACCTATGTGTTCATCTTGAGAAATTGTGAAGGAAAATGATTTTTATTAAAGATATTGCTAGTCTTATACAGAACAGGTGTGATTTTTGTCATCTGTAACTTCCTGTTGGCATACAGATCTTAAGTGATCTTTAATTACTAGCAGAACTAAATATCATTTTGCATATATGAACTTTTCTGTCATGTGAATGAATTTCTTTTTATTTTTTGATGGATTCTATGTTGTATTATATCCATCCATTGATAATTTTAGTTTATTGGGGTTTTATTATACAGAATATTTTTTTCCTATGTATTTTTTGTATTTATTCAGGTTGAATATTATTATCTTCCATGGCTTGTACATTTTAGTCAATAAATATTTGGTTGTATTATACTAAAAGCTGGGAATATACGTATAACACATCTCTGTTTAGGTTCACATTCTAGTGAGGGAGATACAAATTCTCATAGTGCATGAACACTGTAATACATATGTTGAAGGAAACAGATATATACAAGAATAAAGGAGTAGTGATTATTGAGGAAAGTTGGGGAAACTTTGCAGAGATAATATGTTAGCCGCACAGAACTTTTCCAGTAGAAACACAAGGAATGGAAGGACATTTCAGATATGGGAAATACATTTGAAATCATAGAGGTCAGAGTCATGGTGTGCTACCGGGAGGTATAATTGGAGGACTTTAATTTCCAGAGGAAGCAAATTAAAAATAGGAAAAATTTAAAGTCCTGAGAGAAAAAGGAATTTCTAATGGATCCAAAGAGCCTGTGTATTGGAGTAATTGAGTGAGTGAGCAGATATTATAAGGAGATCTGGTAAGAGAATATGTGGGTGGGGGGTGTTTATGGGCTGTGCTGTGACTATGGGAATGGCTGCAGAAGTTGGATGAGTGGGGCAGTGTGTGCCAGGAACTGTGAAACTAGTGCTGACTGGATCATCCACATAGATGTCGCAGTCACTATGGGCAGGGGCAAGAAGGTGGATGTTACAGCATTGACAAGGTTTAGATTTAGACTATGTCTGTCCTGGTTTTAGCCCTAGAAGTCCTTCTTCCTGTGAAGCCTGTAGTTTCTGGCAACCGGGGATGGTTAGTTGTTGTAATAAGGTGATAGAAGGGCTTAATGAATTTGAGGCATTGAATGTAGGAGTACAATAATTTCTAAGAGAGGAGGTGTGACCCAGAGTGGAGGGAAAAAGGACGGAATAAGTTTATGTTAATTTATGCCAGGGCTGTGTCCTCATGAGACACTAAGGAGGCAGAGAAGCATTTAGAAAAGAGCTTGAACATGTGTGAGCGGGGGTTGGTTAGTAGAGGACAAAGTGGAAAATATTTTGGAATGAGTTTAACAGAGGGAGTATGCAAATGAGCGAGGTGGTAGGTGAGGGTTGTGGCTGAAATAATGAGAATGACTGCAGGAGCAATGCTGGTCTACAAAGGCAAGGATGAAAGATGTAGATGGAAATAACTGAACAAAGTATTTATCAAGATGCTTCAGTTCTTATTTCAAGAAGCCTATCAGACTCAGCCTCCTGGTTGGCATAGAATGATACAGGACTACATGGTAGTCTTTCCCCTCCACCCACATTTATTTTTCTAAGGTTTCATACTTTTTTATTTAACCCATTGTCTTTTGTAATAAATTTTTTTTGTTTGGTCCAGGAATAGATCTAAGTTTTTCAATTAGTTAAATTTCCTTAATATTGCTGTCATTCGGTAATATTTATTATATGATATTGTGTTTACTCATTGTTACATTATATATTGTTGTTTATGGCATTTTTCTAAGTTGTTATCTACCTCTGAGTGACTCAGCCCATAAATTGGAGAGAGGGCATTGCAGAGGGAAAGGGAGGAAGGGTGAGGGAGAGGATTATAATTGAGAGTTATAATTATAGATATATTGGATGATTTTTTTTTGAATTTTTAATATTTATTTTTTAGTTTTCGGTGGACACAATATCTTTTGTTTTTGTATGTGGTGCTGAGGATCAAACCCGGGCCGCACGCATGCCAGGCGAGTGCGCTACTGCTTGAGCCACATCCCCAGCCCTATATTGGATGATTTTAAATGACTTAATTTTCAGAGCCTCACATGGGCTTTCTAGCTTCCCAGGCTATTGGGGAGGCATCAAGTTATTCTCAATAAATGTTACTTTGTAATGCTGCCTTACTATCCCTGAATGGGGCTCTTCTTAAGTCTCACACAAAGCTGTTTGCCCTAGCAACTAACTCTTCAGCTCTTTTAAGCTACAATTTGAGCAGTCTCTGAGCTGGGCTCTAGAATTAGGTTCCTAGGATGAATTGCCTTGGCCTTGTTCTCCCTCTGTCATAATGAGTGTGCTTTCCTTTATCCTTCTCATCTCCAGTTCATATAACAAGGTTAAGCACCAGGCCAGGTGGCATTCTGACACTTCCTTGGGCTGTGTTGATGGTTTCTTCTCCCTGCTTGTCTCAGATAGTCTTGGAAATGTGCTCTCTTTCTGTCCTTGCATTCTCTCTGGGGCTAATGGGTATTTAGGCCCCCATAGAGCTTTGCTCTTCTTTATTTGCATAGAGTCAAGTCAGCTAGTTTTCTTTTCTTAGCTTTTGTTGAGGGTAAATAATATCATAGTCAACTTATAAAGTCACATCTCACTTTCTTTTGTGTTACCTGTCAGCACTAAGCCTGGCTCACAGTGGTGCTGAAGGGGAGTATATGCTGAATGAGTGGAATGAATGTGTATTTTATATGTCTAGTCAGATTGTATGGTTCTAACATTTATCTGATCCTAGTGCTATTTTGATTTATTTAGGAGAGTTTTTAAGATTTTTTTAAAATATAAATTACCCATTTTTAAAAATTGTGCCTGAATAAAGTATTTAGTCTTTTCTTTTTAGTGTAGATTTTGGTATATTTCAAATGTGCCTGTGCTGTTAAGAAAAAGCAATAATATCCTAGTGGATTGGAAGACTGAGACAGGAGGATTGCAGCTTTGATGCCAACCTCAGCAACTGAGTGAGACTGTAAGCAACCTAGTGAGACCCTGACTCAAAATAAAAACAAAAACAAAAACGGGGGTAGGGTGGGGTGGGGTGGGTAGGCGCTAGAATTTGGCTCAGTGGTTAAATGCCCCTGAGTTTAATCCCTGGTACAAAAATACAAAAACAAAAAACAAAAACAAACAAACAAATAAATAAACAAAAAACAGAAAAAGAAAAAGCAGTAATAAAGTAACCATGCAATTACTTTTTACATTGATCAGATTGGTAATGTTATTGAGAAATCAACATACTAGACCAACTGACCTTCCTTCCTTCCTTCCTTCCTTCCTTCGTTTCTTTCTTTCTCTTGTTCTAATTAGTTATACAAGACAGTAGAATATATTTTGACACATTATATACAAATGGAGCACAATTTCTCCTTCCTCTGGCTGAACATGGTGCAGAGTCACACCAGTAGTATAATCATACATGTATATAGGGTAATAATATCTGTTTCATTCCACTGTTCTTCCCATTGCCATACTCTCTCCCCTCACTTCCCTCTGCACAATCCAAAGTTCCTTCACCTCCCTCCCCCCATTAGAGATTAGCATCTGTTTATCAGAGAAAACATTTGTCCTTTGGTTTTTTGGGTTTACCTTATTTAACTTAGCATGGTATTATCCACCTCCATCCATTCACCTGAAAATGCCATAATTTTCATTCTTCTTTAAGGCTGAGTAATAATCCATTGTTTATATGTATCACATTTTCTTTATCCATTCACCTGTTGAAGGGCATCTAGGTTGGTTCCATAGCTTAGCTATTGTGAATTGAGCTACTATTAACATTGATGTGGCTGTGTCACTGATTTTAACTTCTTTGGATATAAACTGAGGAGTGGGATAGCTGGGTCAAATGGTGGTTCCATTCCAAGTTTTCTGAGGAATCTTCATACTGCTTTCCAGAGTGGTTGCATCAATTTGCAATCCTATCAGTAATGTAATCCTTGCCAATATTTATTCAACATACTAGATGAAATGCTAAGATATATTGTCACTCATTTTCTAATTTTTAATATTTTAGATAATTATAAATCATAAAAATTTGTGAATGAAGTACCATTTCATCCTATCAATTTTGGTTAATTAGTGTGTCCACTTAGTGGTAATTATTTCCTTTTTTATTTTCTGTTTTTTTTTTTTGTATGTGTTTTTAAAGGTTTTCTGATTAATTTTTTTCCCTATTGTATGACTCTCTTTTTTACATTTGAAGAAAGTATGTTGTATTTATTGAATTATAAATAGAAAAAATGTTTAAAACTAACTTTTACTTTAGGTTTATAAGTGTTCTTTTTATTTATTTATTTCTATGTCATAACCATCTCCAAACCTAAAACAGCAGTTCCAAAAATTTAACACCTAATTTTAAAACCAAAATTTAACCCTAAAATGTAAAATAATACTCATTTTATTATATTTCATAGTTACAAATTTCAGGGATTCAGACTGGGCTCAGCAGGACAACTGTTCTGCTACACATGGGGTTGCTTTGTGAGTTGGTTAGCACCTCTTCTGGTCTTTGATGTCCAAGACAGCTTCATTCACATGCCTGGTGCTTAGGTGAGGACTTCCAGAAGGCTGGACTCTGTTGGCACGCTTTCCATGTGATTCTTCAAACATGGCAGTTGAATTTCATACTTGGTGATCACAGATGCAAAGAGAATAGTCTTTGAAAGGACTGTCAGTCCGCTCAAAGAGCAGTCTGTGGCTGGCACGATATCACTTGTGCCTGGTCAAAACGGTAACAGGCCAACCAGATTCAAGGGGAGGGCAAATAGATCTCAGCTGTCAATGGGAGAATTGTCAAAGAATTTGATCTCTTTTAAATCCCCATAGTAAGATGAATGACTAGGTTACAGTGCATTTGAGAAACAAATTGCCCTTTGTGGATCACCATTATTGAGTATATATTTATTAGAAGTAACGAGAACAATATTATAAAATCATATTTCCTTTTAGCATTTGCTTCATCCGTGCATTCTAAGTTTATTGTAAAAGAAATGAGTCATACACGTTCCACTGTACATCAGATGTTTTAAACAGTCTTCCCATTATAATTTAGTCACAGTTTTAATATTGTTGAGTTGGTTATGTGCCTTTTCATTTACTACCGTAGGTGTATTTCGCTTTAAGAAAAACAGATATGTAAAATCCTTTATTTTATTTATACCTTGAGCTCTTGCACAAAGGATTCAAGGCAACTTATAATAAGACACATATGACAAATCTGTATAGAAGTAAAATATGAATAGCAGTGGATCATCAGAATCCAGAAAAACAGTGAGTACATGGCATTACCATCTACCCTGTTGTGTGGCTAATTCCCCAAACCTGGGAGTTTCTCCCACCCCTTCATTTTACCTCTAAAATATATCCTAAATTTGGTCACTTGTGTTTTTTTTTAACCAATGCTTTTGTAGTTCAGAACACCATCATCTTTTCCCTAAATTATCAGTTTAACCTCTTAAGTAGGTCTCTTTCTTTCATTTTAATCCTTCCCATGACTCACACTCTGTTCAGATAGCAGTCATTTAAAAATAATAGTGTAGCTGGGCACAGTTGCTTATCTCAGTGTCGCTGGAGACTGAGACAAAAGAATTGTAAGTTTGAGGTCAGCCTCAGCAACTTAGTGAGGCCTGAAGCAACTTAGTGAGACCTTATCTTAAAATAAAAAACTAAAAGAGCTGAAGATGTAGCTCAGCAATAAACTCTCCTTGGGGTCAATCCCGTTTAAAAAAAAAATACACTGTAAATCAAATCCAATTTTAGCCTCCCCTAAAACCTCTGCTTAGGCTCCTTACCTCTCCAACCTTGTCCCCTCTAATATACTCTCTGCCACTGCCCTCTGTCTGCTTTCTTTCTTTTCCTCTAACCCACCAGCTATTTTCTTCTTGGAGCCTTGCCTTAACTGCTCTTACCTCTGCTTGGGATCCTCTTGTTTCAGGTTGTCTTTCCAGTTTTCATTTAAATGTCACTTCTTCAGAGAGGCCATAACTGACCACCCAATTGAAAGTATAAATCTGTCCATTCTTAGCACTACCTCCATTTTATTTTCCTCATGGATTTATCATAGATTGCTGCCTGATGTGTCCTTATTTCCAGTTTATTATCTGTCTCACCCCATAAATATAAACTTCATGAAAGCATGTTTTTTTTTTTTCTTATTGTTGTTTATGGATGGATCCCATCTGCCTGTGGATATGTTGTAGGTCCTCAGTATTTTAGAAAGAATAGACAAGTTCTAGTAAAAAAAAAAAAAAATGCTAGAAAAGATGCAGGGATTTCCAGAAAATCACAAGCTTATTTTAGAAAAGAGAATGTGCTGTTTAGATCAGTGATTGATAGGTACAGTCAAAATCACGACTGGATCTTTTAAAAAAGCACACACCTTGAGGCTTCAGTCTGTAGGTCTGGTGGCACCTGGAATCCATAATTTTAAAATATTCCATTGGCAAATACGATACACATATTTGTTTAAAGACCAGAACCTGAGAGGGAGAGCTGTGTGGATTCATGTAGAAAATTTTTGACCAAATAATTGTAAACATGATTGAGTGTTGTTGATTAGAAGCTTATAGAAATTTAAATTTCCAGGAAACATTATATATAATCTTTACTTTAGAGGCCAGTGTAATAAACTAGTTGTTCCAAAGTGGTGTGCTCAAGGTGATCATTTTGGAGTGCATATATTTTAGATCCATACCCTTTTACTCTTTTTTGGGGGGGGGGGTAGGCATGTTTTAAATACATAATATATGGTAATCCATGTATGTAATTTATAAATGCACATGTACTGGGCACTATGCTCAAAACACTTTATTAATGAGAATGTGAGGTGCAAAGCAGGTAGAGATCACTATTCTAGCTGGGATAGGCTATTTATTGGTAACAAATGACCCTCAGACCTCAGGGACCTATGAAAAGGCTTATTTCTTGCTCACGTTCTGTGACTTCTGTTGTCTAGCTACAGCCCTGCTGTGTCATTTTGATATTGGGATTCAGGTTGATGGAGTAACCTTTATATGTTGGAACATTTTCAGTTGCTGTGGCGGAAGGAGAGGAGAGAACTGGGTAAACCATAGGTTCATAAAACTTTTGTTTGGCAGTGACACATGTTGCTTCTGTTCAAATTTCACTGGCCAAAAAAAGTTGCATGACTATACCTGAGTTGAGCACATAGGGAATGTATGATCTTCCCTGGGTGAGGGACTCTGCCTGGGGTGAGGAGCAATGCAGTCTACTCAGATAGCCTATTTCTATTTACTGTGCAGAATGTTTGCCTTCTTGATCCCCTGTCAGAGTTTCTGGCAATGACATTGCTTTCCAAATTCCTGATTTGATGAAGAATATGAAAAATGAAAAGATACACATAGTCAGAATCCTTCATTCTATTAGCAATTATTTTGGAAATCCTTCATTCTATTAGCAATTATTTTGTAAAACAAAATAATTATAAAATAATGAAATGTAACTTTACTAAAGCATTTAAAACTCAGTGTGTTTTTGCTTGACAAAATGTTATACCATTATATGGATACTGTTGGAATGTTCTGGTACTGACTCTTGAGTAGGTGAATGTGGACAGAAGGAATTGATGTGTGGGGAATTGTGAGCAGTGGTGGCAAAAGCAGGACTTCAGATGTCAAATGTTCAGGGTCTTTGTCCTTGAAAAGTAGTTAAGAGGAAAGTTTTGCATCCTTGGAATAGCAAAGTAAGCCACTCAAGTAATGTGATTCCATTTACCTCTTTTCAGGAAGATGTTTGTTTTGTGAAGCATAATACACATTGATTGTGAGATGCTGTAGTGATAACTTAGCTTACTTTCATCCACTATTTTGAATACCCCATAAAGACCAGGTCTGGTGTTAGTTTAACTAAGAAGATGACAAATTTGTAGAAGCTGGATTTGTTGCAGTAAATGTTTCAGTTTGTTACCTACTAAAAAAGCCTGGAAAACAGAAACTAATCAAAATGTACATTACAGATAATAATAAAAATATTTATCATTTATTGAGGGAATGCTATTTGATAGACCTATGGTGGATACTTTACATACTGTATTTTATTTAATCCTGACAAAAGCTACATGAAATATATATTAGTTTCTACATTTTACCAATAAGAAACTGTAGCATGAAGAGGTTAACTGACTTATTTAAAATTTAAAGGCAGGTTGCTGTGATTTTAAAGATGATATACTTTCTACTCTATTCCTTTACTTTTATAATTGTTCTACTGTCTGTTTTGCTGACATGTGATTCTCTGTTAGTAGAATCAGGAAGACATTTAATCTTGTCTTTTTCGTTCAAAGGGTGAGTATATTTTAGGCATGAATCTAGGAGAACCTGAGCAAATGAAATATGTTCATATTTTCTCCAGTAGTTTTTAAGGAGAAAATAGGAGAAAAGAGAACATTCAAGAATATTTTAGAAATTTGGAATAATCAAGTTGATAGCATTTTAATTAGTAAAGTTTCAGATGGCCATTCTGCATTTTTCAGTGAGAATTTTCTTACTTTGGCCGCTTAAATTTTGGTTATAACTAACTAGATGAATGAAGATTTGGAATGTATGTGACAAATGGATGAACTTTTTAATTCACCAAGGGAAGACATAATATTTACTCACAGGCTATAATGTAAGGAATGACATGAATTTTAGATCAGATGTGAGTGATATGTAGTATACTTGGTTATTTTGGGAACATATTGAAATTCCTTAGAGTTTCAAATACATTGAATTTCTCAGAATTTTATTCATAATTTTTAATCTAAGCAAGACTATATAACTTTTTTCCCTTCCTTTTTTGGGAGGTAGATTTCAGTGATAGGGAATCTTATTATATTCTTGAATAACCTACTGTATTTTTATTTAAGTTCCTGAGGTTTTGTTTGCTTTTTAAAAATTGTCTTTTTCTAAGACAGAAGACTTGAACACATAAAGTCTCTTGAAACTAGAGTGTTCTGTTATATGGCAGTTGCATTGTGTGCTTCCCTAGTATTTACTTGGTAAGTGGATTAATTGCTTAGAAATAATCATGGTTTTGTTAATACAAATGTTTGAAATCAGGGAAAGATATTATGTTATATTAGGTAAAATATTAGTGATACTTACTTATTGATGTAGGATTTGTTTAGTTAGAACCTAAAATATTATTAGGGCAAACATCTGTATGTTCAAAGATACTGATACCAATTTTTTTTTTTTTTGGATGCTGTAACAAGTGGTTTAAAATGGCCATAATTGGTTAACACACTTGGCCTTAACTTAAAACATGAAGATTCTTTCTCTTTTGCCCTATGTCCCAGATTATTTTCTTCCTTTGTCAACTGCTATTTGAAAATTCTAGCTTGGTTTAAAAATTGGTTCTATAACATAGCTACCTCCTCTTAGATATTCTCTGCAGTGTGTGTCTGGTTGTATATTTGAGTTTCAAAGGATTTCCTGTATGGAATGCAAACTAGGAGGTAAATAGTCAATTAAGTAGAGAAGTTACTGTCAACAGAGACATATGTAAACAAAGCAAATGCTGAAGTAGAATAATCTGATGTTAGCTCTTAGAGAAATATTTGCTATTGCTAAACCTTAATTTAAACACTCCAGAATGAGTGGTGATTATATGTAATTTGTGCACTGACACCTTTTAAGTTTTATCTGTAAGATTTTTCATGGCATCTAGTTGTATTACATTTTTAGTTTCCGATTTTTTATCTTATTCATTACCAAAAGAACGGGAGGTAAAAAATTTCAGTTGATGATCTTGCCTTTGATTGTTTTTGATGTTACAAATTTTTGCAGTTCTCTTGCAAAGTTATCTCTTTTTTTTTTTTTTAAATTTGGAGACTGCATGGCAGAGTGGGCTTTAGTGTCAGAAATACTTTGATTAGTAATCCAGTTTGATTTTATTCATATTAATTAGCTGTAAAGCTAAGATAATATGTACCTCAAAGGGTAGGATTAGATGAGATAGTATAAATTGGTAGGATTAGATGAACTAGTATAAGTAAAATGGTTAAGGATAGTAACTAGCAGGTAGTATGCATAGATTTCAACTTTCATTGGCCTCGAGTCTGCAGATTGACACACCCAAACTCCTCCTAGGTGCTGTATTTCAACTTTTGTGTAACAATGGTGAGAAACATTTTGAACCATCACACAGTGGTGAGACAGCTTATCAGCCAACCAGCTGTTCTGTTGCTATGGCATTGCTATCATTCTTTCCATGTACTGTTTGTGTAGTTTCTTACCTATTTTTTTTTTTTTTTCCTCATGATTCTGCTTTTGGGAAAAAGGCACAGAAAGAACAGGGATGGAGAGGTGGTTGTCTGAGTGGGCAGTGCATTCATCCAGAATTTTTTTTTTTTTCTTTTTTCCTTCGAAGGAAGGTTTTTGCTTTTAGAAAATACTTTAAAAATCAGTTTTCCATTGGATCTTTTTATTCTCTGTACAAACACACAGAAAGAATTCCTTAGTTAAGTGACAAGAAACGTAATCTTAGACTCAATAGGTTTGGACAATACAGAATTTATTAGGTAGATAATGACAATAATGTCAGTATCTTACTGGATTTAAGTTGGTAACCAGGGTCTTTAATTTTGAGCTAATAAAACAATTTTTAAAATATGCAAGAATGCATCAATTAGAAATTGAAATAAATATATAACAACATCCAGATCATGAAATATCTAAGGGACAATTTAATATAATATGTATGTATATAAAGGAAAGTAATACTTATTTATAATCCCTTTTCTTAGGTAGTTGTATTTTATTGTGGACTTTTCCCTATGCATAAGCTCATACACATACATAGATACTTTCTCTCTCTTAAAGATTTTATTTATTTATTTTTGGTGGGTGCTGAACCCATCCAGGATCCAGGATCCATACATACTAGGAAAGCATTCTATGCTAGAGCTACATCCTCAGCACCCCAAAGATTTATTTTAATTTACCTTCATCTAATTACCTTTACCTAACAATATTTCATGAATATCTGTGATAGTAATCATAAATCTTCTTAATTTTAGACATAATTTTTTTGGCTGCATAATATTCCATTATAACACAATTCATTTACTTTTATTTCATTTTTTAACCTTTTAAAAAAATTATTAAGTATAATGCATGTCCATAAAATTACATAAAACAAAAACACTAGTCTGGTTTATGGCAGTCACTTTTTTACCTTTTCCTCCTTTTAGTTGACTATTTGAGTATTCATTCCTAAACAATACAGTTTTCCTAATTGAAACAAAGTTTTATATAAATGGAGTAATTCAGTATGTTTTATTTTGTGTCTGTATTATTCTGTCTAATGTATTTTCAAGATTTATGTGTATTGTGTGAGGTTGTAGTTTATTTTCGTTATTATGCTTTATTCCACACTATGAATATACCATATTCATTCTGCTTTTGATGTATATTTGGGTCCCTACTTCTTGGCTCTTATGTATAATGTTGTTCCATGGTTATATGACTAATGCTTCTTCATGTCATATCTGATATGTATATTTTTTTTTGGCTTTTATCTGAGAACTGCAACATCCCCATCACTTGGAAACTTGTTAGAAATGGAAATTTCCAGGACCCACCCTAGACTTTATGGGTCAAAAACTCCAGGAAGATGCCCAGCAATTTTATGTTGTTATAAGCCTTCTGGATGATTCTCATGATTGTTGCAGTTTTAATTCTATTGTTCTAAAGCAGAGGCTAGCAAAATATGGCCCACTGTTTTTACATAGTCCACAGAGAATGGTGTTCATATTTTTAAGCAGTTGAAAGAAAAATTAAAAGACGAATAACATTTCTTGACTTGGAAAATTATGTGAAACATAACTTTCAGAGTCCATCAATAAAGTTTTATTGTAACATAACTGTTCATTTGTTTGTGTATTGACTGTGGCTATTTTCTTGCTACAGTGGCAAGATATTGCTTGTGACAGAGACTGTTACAGCTCACAAAGCTTAAGACATTAACTATTTGGCCTTTTCTAGTAAGTTTGCTATCGCTGCTTCAGAGCATATGCTTAGAATTAAAATTGCCAGGTTAAAGGGTATGTTTACCTCTAACTCCTGAGATAATGTCAAATTTCTAAAGTGGTTATACTAATTTACACCCTTATCAGAAGGAAGGGCCTGATAGTTCTTATTGCTTTATATTCTCAGCTGTATTATCTGAGTTACAGTCCAGCTGTCTTGGTGGGTTGGTAGTATGGTCTTTGTTGTGTTACTTTGTCCTCAAAATTGAATATGAAAAATTTCAAACACAGAAAAGTTATAAAATTCTCTAAAAGTGAAAATCCACATCCTACCTTCTACAATTTACTTTTTACTTTAGTATTTGTTTTATCGTATCTTATCCATCCTGTTCTCAACCTCAGTCCATTTTAGGGTAAGTTGTAGAGACCAGTATACTTCCCATGAAATACTACAACATGCATTTCATTAATCAGAGTTCCACATTTAGCATTCTCTTTATTTAAGATAATATTTACATACTGTCAAGCGTACAAATCTTAAATATATCTATTTATGAGTTCTGACAAATGAATGAACTTGTACAACTCAAACTTACCAAGACACAGAACATGACCATTACCCCACAAAGTGTCCTACTGTTCCATTTGTAGAGTAGATTCAGTAAATATAAAAGTGGGCTTTAAATGGCATAGCTTTCGTGTTGGTCTGGCAATTCTGCATGAACAAAGAGAACTTTGATGCTTGTTTTACCTACCAAGTCTAAATTACCCAATCCATTTTTGATTCCATTGAGTTTCATTTTGGCTCCTGAAATTTTTATTTCTTTTGAGAAGTTTTTTCTTTCTCTTTGTCTTTTTTTAAAAAACAAATCAGTTTTTACAGTTTCATCTTCATACAGTTATCATTGGCTTTGTTTTTTATTTCTTCACACATAGTAGCATAGTTATTTACATGTCTTCATGTAAGACATGTAAATAACTATCTTTTTTACAAATCTTTTTTCTTTAGTTTTGCTCATGAAGTGTAGTTTTATTATGTGCTTTGTTATAAAATACAATGTGCTTGACATTGTCTTTCAAAATTTATTTGTGGGAATGCTTTGGGGCATACTATAAAGGTACTTTCCCCCAGAGAGGATTTGAATTTGTTTCTGCCAGGTGCCTGGGACATTTGAATTGGGGATCACCTTAAAACAAGTTAAAGGCTTGGGCTGTGACCCACAGCATTTGAATAGCAGAGTCTCTTGTTAGATACTCTACTTTGTGTGAGCCCTACTTTGTAGAGTAACCTTCTGTGCTGTTTAAAAGACATTTTTAAATTTTATCAGGTTTTTCTATAAGTGTTTGACCTAAATAATTTAGTTGCTTCACTGAAACAGCAAGTTCAGCTGTGATACATTGAATCATATACTTCTTATTGGACATTTAGTTTTTTTTCCTTATTATTATAAATAACACAGTAAATGAAGAAACATTCCTATTTACATACTTGTCCTGTTATTAAGATTAATCTGAAAAATCAAATCATTAGGGTCTTCTTTTTAAAAGACTTTTTGATTTGTATTGCTAATATGCCATGCACAAAGATTGTTCCAATACTGACTGGGTTCAATGGCACACACCTGTAATCCCAGTGGCTTGGGAGGCTGAGGCAGAAGTATCGCAAATTCAAAGCCAGCCTCAGCAACTTAGCAAGGCCTTAAGCAACTCAGTGAGACCTTGTCTCTAATAAAATATAAAAAAAGGGCTTTGGATGTAGCCTTGTGAATAAATGCCCTTGGGTTCAATCCCCTGAACCCACCCCCAACAAAAATAGTTAAAGATTGTTTCAATACTGTATATACCAAATCTTTCTAACTTTTGCAATTTTAATTGCTAAATTATTTTTACACATATAATATAATGTTGGCTGTGTTTTACTGTTTTTGGGTTACTTACTGCTACTTACTGAGAGGAACTCAGATGTCAAATGATATAACTTAATTCCCTCAATTTTTCATTTATATTTCATCTTTATTTACAGATTTTTCTGGGTATTGAAGTTTGAGGTTTCTGTTTAGTCAGATTTATCCATCTTTTCTTTCTTGAAGCTATAAGAAGTCTCAGATAATAGATTTGTAGTTATTCCTAGAAAAAATAATGTTTCAAATTTGGATTATCTAATGTGACTAGAAAACTGAGAAATAGTTAAACCACTGTTAACCTCATATAGGCATTTTAACAAACTACCATAACTCTTGAATTGAAATAATGCTCATTTTTAGTGTATATTAACCTGAGCTTTTATTATAGTCCCTTTTCTCTTATTGTAATACTTTCTGTTTCTTTGCTGTTGTTCTTCTGATGATGTACATCTTCTGAAATTGGCAGAGAAAAAATTTAAAGATTACTGAATTTAGATTTCTTTCATGTTTTGCCTTCATTAGTGACAAGGATGATTTTATTTTTTTTGTTTTTTTTGTAATTTTATTTTATTTTTTTCATTGGTTATTCAAAACATTACAAAGCTCTTGACATATCATATTTCATACATTCGATTCAAGTGGGTTATGAGCTCCCATTTTTACCCCAAATACAGATTGCAGAATCACATTGATTACACATCCACATTTTTACATAATGCCATATTAGTAACTGTTGTATTCTGCTACCTTTCCTATCCTCTACTATCCCCCCTCCCCT
>NW_025999982.1:23737459-23770671 GCF_001458135.2 Marmota marmota marmota
CCTTGCATCCCAGGGATGAATCCTACTTGATCATGGTGCCCAATTTTTTTGATATGCTTTTGTATTCGATTCGCTAGGATTTTATTGAGGATTTTTGCATCTAAGTTCATTAGAGATGTTGGTCTGTAGTTTTCTTTCTTTGAAGTGTCTTTATTTGGTTTCGGGATCAGGGTGATGTTGGCCTCATAGAATGAATTTGGAAGAGCTCCTTCTGTTTCTGTTTCTTGAAATAACTTGAAAAGTATTGGTATTAATTCTTCTTTGAAGGTTTTGTAAAACTCTGCTGTATATCCATCCGGTCCAGGGCTTTTCTTGGTTGGTAGTCTTTTGATGGCTTCTTCTATTTCCTCCTTTGTTATTGGTCTGTTTAAATTGTGTGTTTCTCCCTGACTCAATCTGGGCAAATCGTATGACTTAAGAAATTTATCGATATCTTCGCTATCTTCTATTTTATTGGAATATAGGGTTTCAAAATAATTTCTAATTATCTTCTGTATTTCTGTAGTGTCCGTTGTGACATTTCCTTTTTCATCCCGTATGTTAGTAATTTGAGCTCTCTCTCTTCTTCTCTTCGTTAGCATGGCTAAGGGTCTGTCGATCTTATTTATTTTTTCAAAGAACCAACTTTTAGTTTTATCAATTTTTTCAATGCTTTTTTTTATTTCAATTTCGTTGATTTCTGCTCTGATTTTAATTATTTCTTGCCTTCTACTACATTTGCTGTTGTTTTGCTCTTCCTTTTCTAGGGTTTTGAGATGAAGTGTTAGTTCATTTATTTGTTGGTTTTTTTCTTTTTTCAAGGAATGAACTCTAGGAAATGAATTTCCCTCTTAAAACTGCTTTCATTGTGTCCCATAGATTCCGATATGTTGTGTCTGTATTTTCATTTATCTCCAAGAATTTTTTGATTTCCTCCTTTATGTCTTCTGTAACTCATTGATCATTCAGTAACATATTGTTCATTTTCCAGGTGATGCAGGATTTTTCTTTCCTTCTTTTATCATTGATTTCCAGTTTCAATCCATTATGATCAGATAAGATGCATGGTATTATCTCCACACCTTTATATTTACTAAAAGTTGCCCTATGGCATAATATATGGTCTATCTTTGAGAAGGATCCATGTGCTGCTGAGAAGAACGTGTATCCACTTGATGATGGTTGATATATTCTATATATGTCAGTTAAGTCTAGGTTATTGATTGTGTTATTGAGTTCTATAGTTTCTTTATTCAGCTTTTTTCTGGAGGATCTGTCCAATGGAGAGAGTGGTGTGTTGACGTCACCCATAATTATTGTGTTGTGGTCTATTTGACTCTTGAACTTGAGGAGAGATTGTTTTATGAACGTTGCAGCACCATTGTTTGGTGCATACATATTGATAATTGCTATGTCTTATTGGTGGGTGGTTCCTTTTAACAGTATATAGTGTCCTTCTTTACCCCTTTTGATTAACTTAGGTTTGAAGTTGATTTTATTCAATATGAGTATGGCCACTCCTGCTTGCTTCCGAGGACCATGTGAGTGGTATGTTTTTTCCCAGCCTTTCACCTTCAGCCTGTGTATGTCTTTTCCTTTCAGATGAGTCTCCTGAAGGCAGCATATTGTTGGATTTGTTTTTTTAATCCAGGTTACTAGCTTATGTCTCTTGATTGGTGAATTTAAGCCATTAACGTTTAAGGTTACTATTGATATATGGTTTGTACTTCCAGTAATGCTTATTTGTTTATTTATTTTTATTTGGCTAGTTTTTCCTCTTTGGTTATTTTTCTCCCCCTTTTACTGAGATACCTCCCACTGTTAGTTTTGGGAGCTGTTTTTGAATTCCTCTTCTTATAGTGTTTTGCTCAAAATGCCTTGCAGTGCTGGTTTTCTGGCTGCAAATTCTTTTAACTTTTGTTTATCATGAAATATTTTAATTTCATTGTCAAATCTGAAGCTTAATTTTGCTGGATACAGTATTCTTGGTTGGAATCCATTATTTTTCAGCATTTGAAATATGTTGTTCCAGGATCTTCTCGCTTTCAACGTCTGTGATGAAAAATCAGCCATTAACCTAATTGGTTTACCCCTGAATGTAACCTGCCTCCTTTCTCTAGTAGCTTTTAATATTCTCTCCTTGTTCTGTATGCTATATATCTTCATAATTATGTGTCTTGGAGTTGGTCTATTATGGTTTTGTATGTTTGGGGTCCTGTAGGCTTCCAGGATTTGGCATTCCATTCCATCTTTCATATCTGGGAGGTTTTCTAAGATTATTTCATTCAACAGATTGTTCATTCTTTAGTTTGAACCTCTATACCTTCTTCTATCCCAATGACTCTCAAGTTTGGTTTTTTTATGACATCCCATATCTCTTGGATAGATTGCTCATGAATTTTAAGCATCTTTTCTGTGTTGACTATATTCTTTTCAAGTTGATAAACTTTGTTTTCATTATCTGATGTTCTGACTTCTACTTGATCTAGTCTATTTGTAATATTCTCATTTGAGTTTTTAATTTGGTTTATGGTTTCCTGCATTTGTAGGATTACTGTTTAATTTTTTTTTTTAAAAATCTCTATCTCCTGGTATAGCTCGTTCTTTGCCATTTGAATTTGCCTATTTAATTCGTTTTCAAAGTATACTTTCATTGTTTGTACTTGCTGTCTAATGTCTTCTCTAAGATTCCGTTCCATCTGAGTTAGGTATGCCTTGAGTTCTTTCTCTGTCCATTTTTCTGATGCCTCTAGGTTCTCCTGTGTATTTAAGTTGTCCTGCATTGTTTGTATTCCTTTTTTCCCTTTTTTTTTCGTGGTGCTCATGTTACTTTCCAACTCTGTTTGACTGCTGTGTTTCTGTTTTCTTCTTTAAATTTGTTTTGGTTTTTGTAGTTCTACTATCTCTCCTTTGTGTTAGGAGACAATGTTTAGAGATGTTGGATTTAATTGTGATTTAAGGTAAATTCATTAGTTTCATTAAAGGCCTTCAGATTTTGATGGCATATAGAGAATTGATGTTTGGACATAGGATTTAGTTAAGGTCGGGCGATTTGATGGTATGGAGGTTAGTATATGTTAGCTTGTTCGGGGGGTTGCTCAAATGCAGGCGGATATTAACAAGAGAATAGACAGGAGTACTTGGGGGTAGTTAAGGGCTTAGGTGGACTATGTACTGATTCATAGTATTCATCTATTTGCATTTAGTAAGTTATACGTAATCTGGGTGGTCATGCTTACGAGGAAAGATGGGGAAAAGGTAAGGACGCAAACCAAGAAAGAGGGAGAGAAGAAAGAAAGTGAAAAGAATAGAAAAGAAATGATAAAAAAATAATAAAATGCAGTAAAATAAAAATTACAATTGAAAAAAATTACAATTGAAGAAAAAAAAATAATTAAAAAAATTTAAAATTAAAAAAAATGAAAAAAGAAAAAAAAAAAAAGGCACTGTTAGGCTTCTATTTTCTTCACTTCCAGTAGGTGGTGCTGTGCCTTCCAGGCCAAGATTTTGCCCTCTGGCTGTAGGATACAATCCGTGTGGGGCCGCTCCCTCCTCCCCCACCTGGTGTCTCTCCAAACCTGTTAGCTTAGGTTTATTCCTGGCCTCTAATCTCCTCGCTTCTCCTGCTAGCCAGGACTTCCCCAGTGTGATGCCTCTCGGCAGTTCAAACTATACTCTGGGCTTGCAGTTTGCTGGATGTGTAGCGTGGCTATTGGGAACCGACACCTTATTGTTTTGATTCCTTCTGCTTGCCACTCCCCCAGAGCTGGCGAGACAGGTTTCCTTTTCGCCGCTCATGGGAGGGGGAGTTGGAGGTCAGGTGCCTTTACCTTTCCCCATGCCTCTATTCACGCTCACTCTGATAGTCCCGTCCCCCGAAAGCCCGTGAGAGATTTTATGGGAATTCCCCGCTGTATGGGAGATGGGCTGAATGACACACACCTGTTCTATTGCTGCGATCTGTCGGAAACTGGCGATGGTAACCTCAGCTCTCCCAGATGGTGGTCGCTGGCTTCCTTGGTGGGCTGTCTGGTGTGGGGGACAGAACTGGACCGCTTCCTTCCTCGGCTCAAACCCCGAACTCAGCCCGGAGCTCAGTGAGGGCATAGCCGGCAGGACTCCGCAGAATCCACAGCGCCGTCTCTCTGCGTTGCTGGCCGCTTCTTGGCACCCTGCCGTCTCTAGCCGCAGGGCGGGCTGCGGATCAATCAGCCTGAATCTCCGGCTGCACAGTTCACTTGCGATTGAGACCCAGTAACGGGTCCTCGGTGATGGAAATCCTTCCTCTAGGTTTCGTTGCACCCCAATTTTGTTGGAAATTCCTAACAAGATAGCTTTTGGTCGTTCTAACTCGTTATTCACCTGCGCAGTAACGCGGTACACGGGGGTGATGCACTCTATTCGCCGCCATCTTTTCTCTCAATGATGATTTTATAATCATATTACAAATGATTTAAAATATTCGGATATTACATTTTTTATAAAAGTATAGGATTTCACTAGAATAGGAGAACATTTTGTCGCAACTGAAAAAAGGCTTACTTTTTAAAAATGGTATAAAATATGTTTCGTTTTAGATAAGCGACGAAGAGAAGAGTCTTCGAGAACAGGAAATTATTGCCTCTTCACCAAGTTTAAGTGGGGTTCAGCTGGAGACGGAGTCAGTTTATAAAGTATGTAAATATTTAAAATATGTTCTAGGATTTGTTAAATATGTTACTTTGAGCTTTATGCATGTTTAATTCGTACATTTTGTGTAGTCCCTTGTCACCACCTCTACTCCCTTTCCTGCACAGATCTTGTCTTCACTGCACTAATGAGGCTGTGTCAACATTCACCATTAGGCTGTCGTCTTACACAGATATCCTCTTACTTAATGGAGCTCAGACACCCACAACAAGCCAATCTTTTAAAGGAATGAGCTCCTTGCATTGCTTGGGCTCCTATACCCACAGAGCTCCTCCCTCTGTAGGATACCCTCATCTCCCATTTGGCTCCAACACTGTTTAAATCGTTGCCTTGCATGGAAGCCCTCTTCACTGGTTTGGGCTTTGACACGATGCTTCCTTATGTGGTCTCTACTGCATTCTACTTGGACTGTGACACTGTAAGCTTACCTGGTCTCCTTCCTTAACCTACTCAGATTTCTTCTTCCTGTGCTAGGTCCCCTTGACTTTTCCAACCTCTCAGCATAGATACCCAGTGTGTTTGAACCCACCAAATAGCTTTTGGATTGAATAGTTCTGAAGGCAAAGAAGAGAGAGCTGAAATTCAGTTTAAAATTTGATAACTCCAACCCCACAATTCCCTTTGAAAAGATTGTGCTGATTATCATTGAAAGTGCTAGTAGTTTAAAACCCTGCCTCTGCATTAGCTCTCTATTCCAGCCTCCCCGTTTCCATCTGTTGGCATCATTTAGTCAGCCTTTCACACTGGGAGTATGGGGATCAATAGTCCTCCCACACCATATATTTCTCATTACTCTGCCTTCATATCATCTTATACTTTAGCTTGGACATCTTTATTTCCACTGTGACCACCTTAATAAGCTTGAATCATGGATTGTTATTGCTAAAGAACCTCTAAGTATCATTTAGCTCATCCCTTTCTCCTCTCTCCCAGTTTCACAGATCTAAATGCTGAATTTGAGAATCATTTATAAGATTAACAAATAAATCTCATCATTAGGAGACTAGACAAGATTCTAGACTTGGATTAGAACTTTTGTTTCCAAACTTTTGTGTCCTTTTCTTGCCTGTGTTATTGCACTAACCCTTCTTACCTGTTCCTCTCCTGTGTCCTGTTGAGTTGAACCACTTGTTTGATGTAGTATCATACATGGTGCCACTATGTAGAGCTGTTTGGCTTTTTATGTATCTGTCTCTTGCTGTCCTCAATTATGTGATGAACTCCTTGAGGACAACAGTTGTAATAATATCTTTTGATACATGTACCAATTTCTATCTGGTTAAAAAACATGTGACCTGTTTATAGTGTGAGGCGTCATCAGATATACAGAATTGTAGGCATATAGATTTTACTCTTCTAGAACGTGGGTGAGTAGACATATTTGGGGATCAGTTTTCAGCTAATTTTTGGTCTGATTTTATAAAAAGAAGAAAAATGATGTTGGACAGTGAGGATGATTTTCATAATTAGCTAATACAATATTTTGCTTATTTATTAAAATTTCAGTATAGTTCATAGGACCTAAAAAATGAAATAGGGGTTATATCCACCAAGAGCTATATATGAAGTCCATCATCAAGGTAAAAATTATTTTTAAGTAGTTATGACAAATATTTATTTTAATAACTAAACTGAATGCTTATTATATCCATTTCTTATTGTGAAAATTAGCTTTTCCAATGTATTTCTCCAGAGAAAAAATGGAAACATAGCTGAAGAAATTTTAAATTACTTTGCTTACAAGTAATTTTCAGTGCTGAATATGTTGTATACAATTTAGGATTTTTTTTTGCATGCAGAATAAAATGTGAGATATATCATGTGAGGTGAATGTAACATGCTGAGAGACCTCAAGTGTGGAGTTTGAAATCCTGGGCATTATAATTTTTAATGATAGGTTATGAATAAAAGAAAGCATTCTTATTTACCTCTTATTGTTGATATTATTTTTTGAGGCATTTACTCTGAAACAATTTTATTTTTACACTGCTATTTCTTTTAATGCTAATTGTTTGGTTTTAAGGGACATAAATTCATCTTTCTGTTCTGGTTGTTTCTTTTGAGACTAATGAATTTCTTTGTTTAGACCTAATACTTGTAGTGACATGCACTGACTGTTTTTCCTTGTGTCACCCTGAATTCAGATCCCTTTTGCTGATGCTCTAGATTTGTTCCGAGGAAGGAAAGTCTACTTGGAAGATGGCTTTGCTTATGTGCCACTTAAGGACATTGTGGCAATCATCCTGAATGAATTTAGAGCCAAACTGTCCAAGGCTTTGGCAGTAAGTATTTCACTTCATTTCTGAATTCGATGCGCTCACATTTTAAATCATGATACCCTTGGTAGTTTTGTTTTGTGCTTCTTTTTGGGATAAGTTAATTCAATTTTCATAATGCTGTTTAGATTGCTTATGATGTTGTACTGTTCATTCCAGAACTCTGAGGTTTTTTCTTATTACTACCAACAGTTGGTTTTCTTATTTTTTCTTCTATGAATACTGGCGGTGAGCTGATTAATTTCATGAATGGCCTCTGGATTTCTTCAAGGTCATGGCTTTTTACCTTGATGATGGACTTCATATATAGCTCTTGGTGGATATAACCCCTAGATCTCTGTCCCAAATTAGTATTTTGTATCAGTGGAGGCAATATAAAAGATAGTTTTTTTGTTTATTTATTTGTAGTGCTGGGGATTGAACCCAGTGCCTTATGCATTCTAGGCAAGTACTCTACCAGTGAGCTATACCTCCAGGACTAGAAGGAAATCTTTATGTAATGTATTTAAAAAATTCTGCTATGTGCTAGTGCTGTGAAAACAGCCTGGTATGGGATGCAATCAGAGGTATCTATCTATATAGAACAAATGATAGGATTAGTGTGTTGAAAGCAGGACGCTTGAGGTGACATCTTAAAATTGTACACGTTATGCATTGTTGTTGTCTTTTAATGTAGGTCTAGTCTTTGTTTTTTTTTTTTTTTTCTGTTCTTTGTTGTTGGTACTTAATGTGGAAGAATCCTTCCAAGTATAAAGATGAGTCTTTTAAGCTGATTACTATGTAAACATATACTACATTATCCTTTTGAGTTAAAAATTGTAGCATTTTCTGGTATAAATAACTTTTATTATTGAGTCTCTGGGGTTGCCTCAACATGTGTCATTCAGTTACATCAGCATTTGGGAAGACTGAAATATTAACTTTATTTTTATTAAATGAGATAATTTATGAAAATACCTTGTAGATTTTAAACTGGTGTGAGTGGTGTGTTTCTGATGTTTGTGTGTTTGTGTTTGTGGTGTTGGGAATTGAACCCAGGATGTTATGTATGCCAACAATCTCTACTACTGAGTTACACTCTCACCCTTAATTAGGCGTTTATTAATATTCCTTCTTGATCCCTAATTCTATGTTATTTTTTTTATCTTATTCTTAAACTTGTTCCTTATATATAATTTTTTCTCTTGTCTGAAATAGTAATTAGTACTATTTACAATCTATTTATAGATAAGAATAGTGTCTTTTTTCTTTTTTTAAAGAGAGAGAGAGAGAGAGAGAGAATATTTTTAATATTTATTTTTTAGTTTTCGGCAGACACAACATCTTTGTTTGTATGTGGTGCTGAGGATTGAACCCGGGCCGCACGCATGCCAGGGAAGCGTGCTACCACTTGAGCCACATCCTCAGCCCAAGAATAGTGTTTTTTTACCATTGAGATCCTCTGTGGAGGACACGAATATTAGTCTATTATTTTTGGTTTTGCCTATTTTCTTTTTGTTGACCTTTTGGATAGCACTTCTTTGGGTAAATCAGCCATATACTTTTCAAGACAGTAGCTAAATGTCATCTACTAAATGCCAATAGTGGCCCCTAGTCTCCATGACAATCATAGATATCACCATGCATCTCAGAAAGCTTCTGGAGTTACCTTTAGGCCAATTATTGTGACTTCTCCCTCAATATTTGGTTCATGTATGTGACACAGTGTAGTTCTGGCCGAATAATATGAGAAGTTGTTTGGGGCTTCTGAAAGAAAATCTTCTTGCTAACAAAATGGGCACATGTGATGAAATAGTCCTTTTCCCCCTTCTGGATAGTATTATAACTGAATGTGATACTTATAACAGCTGTAGCCATCTTGAGATAAGGCAGATGACGATTGAGGACAGCCCAGTTTGCAAGACAGACTTGTAGAAGAAAGGTGGGAAGAATCTGATTACGTACTGGTGCCATTGAGTAGCTGAATTAACCAGCTGTGGAACCACTAAGATTTCTTATTATAGGATAATGAAGTTTCAGTTTTTTAAGGAACTAATTCAGGAACTCATATTTGAGTGGAATTGTGTTTCTGGCAGCAGAAAACCTCTTGACACTAGCTTAGTGTCCCCATTAGGTAGTATTATCCCCGCCCCCTCTCCGTTGCAGGTAATAGAAAACCAGCCTGGGCTACCTTAACCAGTAAATGGAATCTGCTAGCTCATGAAGTTGAGCAGTCCAGGTTTAGTAGTGGAAGTTTCGTACATAGCTTGATTGGTGTTCTATTTCTTTCCAGTTGCCTTTTCTCCTATGCATGTGCTTTGTTCCTTGATGATTTTTTTGGAATGATATCCAAATCAAGGATATCATTCCAAAAAATCGTCCCAGAATTTCTACCCTTAGTCTTAATATTTACTGAGCTTGTAATGGCTTAAGTCACATGCTGTATTAGCTTCCTAAGACTGCCATAGCAAAGTATTACACACTGGTGTCTTAGAACAATAGAAACTTATTGTCTCTTGGTTTTAGAAGGTAGAAGTTTAAAATCAAGATGTTAGCATGTCTGTGCTCCCTCTGGGTGCTAGAGAAGGGTTTATTCTGGGTGTCTCTTCTAACTTCTGGTAATTTCTTGGCTTGTGACAACATAGATCCAGTCTTCACGTGGCATTCTCCCTGTGGAGCACACACTTCTACTTATTATGAGGATACCAGTCATATTGGATTAGGGGCTCTCTTACTCTAGTGTGACCTCATTTTAATTAAGTGTATTTGCAATGACTATTTCCAAATGAGGTCACATTCTGAAATACTAGGGGCTATAGCTTTAATATGTAATTTTGGAGGACACAATTCAACTATCATATTTCCATCACTTAATCAGTTATTGTGGTCAAAGAGATTGCCTAGCCCAAGGTCATGGGTCTTCCCTATTAGTTGTTAGTTGGTGGATCATGGGAGCTGACAACATATTCCTGAAATCACAATATTTCCAACAGATGTGGAAGACTGATTGCTAGTAATGGGGAGTGGGGAGAATGATAATGAGGAGGCAGACAACTGCTGTATGCTATGTATTAGACACTTCATGTGTATTACATGTAATTTGTAGGGGCTGGGGCTGTAGCTCAGTGGTAGAGCGCTTGCCTAGCATGTGTGAGGCACTGGGTTTGATCCTCAGCACCACATAAAAATAAGTAAAATAAAGATATTGATTTCATCTACAACTAAAAATAAAAATTAAAAAAAAATGTAATTTGTAATTTCCATTTAAGCCAAGTTGTGTAATACCTAATTTAATCATAACTATGGAAATGAATCCAAAATTGTTTTACTTTGGGGGCTTCAAACACTTCTGATTCTGTGTATTTCCATGTTTAAGTAAATTTTTAATAAATTTTATAAATTATTTTATAAATCATTTTATTTTATATATTTATTTTATGTATTTAACATGTATTTAAATTATTTATTTTATATGTTTATTATATAAATTTGTCCTTAAACTTTTTTTTGCATTTGCTATAAATTTTTCTTTCAGATAATTGAAGATGTTCCACATATATTTGCTATCCAGTTCATCTTTCTAATAATCCAGTGTAGAAAGAAGGATATGTGGCAGGTTTTCACAAAATTTTAGAATTTTTTTTCTTTTGGGTAGATGTCAGGGGATCTAAGTATACTAAGAGAAAAGACAAAATTTAGGGCCCCGGCTAAGTGGTACAGCACTTGCCTAACACATGCACAGCGCCCTGGGTTTAATCATGGGTATCATCAAAACAAAACAAAAAAACCAAAAGACAAAATCAACGAGATCCTAAGTTTGTAATGCAATCATTTTTCAACAAGTTACACTTAAACTTGTTATTTGTGGATAAGAAATATAACCTATAAACTTTGAATTCCTTTCTTCTTCCCACCCTGCTGCTCATTCTTCTCCTCTCAATATATATATATATATATATATATATATANATATATATATATATATATATATATATATATATATATATATATATGTTTTAGTTGTAGATGGACACAATACCTTTATTTACTCTTCTTTGTGTGGTGCTGAGGATCAAACCCAGGGCCTTACATATGCTAGGCGAGCACTCCACCACTAAGCCACAACTCCAGCCCTCAACATATTTTTTTTTCCAGATTTTAAAAATTTGTTCTTTTTAGTTATACATGACAATACAGTGTATTTTGGCATATTATGTATACATGGAGTATAACATTCTAATTAGATCCCATGCTTGTGGTTATACATGATGTGGAATTTCACTGGTGGTGTGTTCATATATGAATACAGGGAAGTTATGTCCGATTCATTCCATTATCTTTCCTATTCCCATCCTCTCTCCCTTTCTTTTATTACCCTTTATTCCCCTTTGTCTAATCCCTTGAACTTCTATTATTCCCTCACCACCCCTCCCCCTTATTGTGTGTTATCATTCTCATATTAGAGAGAATATTTGGCCTTTGGTTCTGTGGGATTGGCTTATTTCACTTAGCATGATAGTCTCCAGATCCATCTATTTGCTGGCAAAGGGCAAAAAGTTATTTTTTTTTATGGCTGAGTAATATTTCATTGTGTACGTATACCACATTTTCTGTATCCATTCATCTGTTGAAGGGCACCTAGGTTGGTTCCATAGCTTAGCTATTGTGAATTGAGCTGCTGTGTCCCTGTAGTATGCTGATTTTTAAGTTTTTTGGCTATAAACCTAGGCGTTGGATGCCTGGGTCAAATGGTGGTTCCATTCCAAGTTTTCTTGGAATCTCTGCTTTCCAGAATGGTTGTACCAATTTTCAGTCCTACCAGGAATGTATGAGCCCAACATACTTCTTAAATTTAATTTTTAAAAATTTGAAATAATCATCTATTTACAGAAAAGTTTCAGGTAAAAACCAGTAACTTTTTCTCTGAACCATTTGAGATAAGTTCCCATTCTGATTCCTTGTCACCCCTGTTACTTTTTAGTGTGATTCCTACAAATTGTACATTTCTCCCCATAATCCCAATTCAGCTGTAAAAATGAGGAAATTCATATCAATATGTCAATATCATCTAATTCTCAGGCCCTATTCAAGTTATACCAATTGTCTCAATCATGTCTTTTATTTTAAAAGGATCCAACCTAAATAACATTTGTTTTGTTATCATGTCTCTAGTCTCCTCAGGTGGGAACAAATTTCTAGGTTCTTCTTGATTTTCATGGACTTTGTTGCATTTTTTTTTGTACCAGGAATTGAACCTAGAGACATAACTGAGCCACATTTCCGGTCCTTTTAATTTTTTCTATTTTGAGACAGGGTCTTTGCTAGGTTGCTTTGGGCCTCACTAAGTTGCTGAGGCTGGCTTTGAATTTGTGATCCTCCTGCCTCAACCTCCTGAGCCATTGGGATTACAGGTGTGGGCCATTGGGTTTACAGGCGTGGGCCACCGTGCCTAGTGACTTTGTTGCTTTTGAAGATTTAAAAAAACTTATTATTTTGTAGAATATCTCTCAGTTTTTGTTTGTCTGATGTTTCCATGTGTTTAGATCCAAGTTTTACATTTTAAGAGTATCCTAGAAGAGAAGCTGAGTTCTTTTCATTGCATTCTGCCAGATGCCATGATTCTGATTTAGTCTAGTTCTTGATTTTGTCAGAATTTATGTGCTCATCTTATTGTTCACAGGCATTTGGATTTTCTTTTCTTTTTCCTTTTTGGTTATTACTAATTCTGCTGCTCTGAATATTCTATTACATCTCCTGGTAATCATGTTTCTATTGGCTATGTGCCTTGGAGTGAAACTATGGGTCATAGAGTACATGACTATATAGTTTTAGTGGATGCAGATTTACTTTAAATGAATTTGTCCTGATTAATGATGGGTTGTGCAGACTTCTGGCCTCAGTGTCCTGTCTTGATTGAGGGACAGAGACCTGCTGTCTTAGGCAGTGCTTGGCTTTCTCCTGTGTGTCAGGGCCAGGCCTCATTAACAGGAAGTCCAGAGAACCCTTTGCCTTATCGTGCAGGAGAATGGATGGAATATATTGCTTGGGAACCTGTCCTGACAGCTGTGGAAGGGAACATAAAAGAGGAAAAGGAGTTCCTTTTAGAGCTGTTGATTCAGTAGAAATCTAAATCTGTTGCTGTGGTCTCTATATTACTGTCCTTTCCAGTGAGGGAGGTTTTGACCTTGGAGTATGTAATTGAAAAAATTTAGCTTTATAAATGGAAATAGTCTTGTAGGATGAGAAAAGGTGCCCTAAAGTAGATTTAAAAGGTATTTTTAATTCATGGTAGAGGATGAAATAAATGGTTTTGGGGGAAGTTGTAAATTGATTGAAGAGTTTTACCTCAGGTGATTTCTGAAAACTTGTTCTTAACCTGGATCATGTGATTTTTTATAATATAACTAATCTGGCTTTTAAATTGCTTTAGAACTGCTAAAATTTTGCCAGTACCTTCTCCTTTGACATGAACTCTTTCCTTACCCTATGAACCCATATAATTCAACTATGGCCCTGCTTCCTCTGGACACCCTCCAAGACTGTGCTAAGTGTGTTTCCTTTGCGCTCTGAATGCTACCAAACTATGATGAGATCATCCTCATTATGTGTTTTTCTCCTCAACTAAAATGCAAGCTCTTAATTCAGTTTTTCTTTCTATTGTAACATCTGGCACATGGGGTTAGTGCTCAGTGAAATTCTATTGGACTGATGATAGACACTATGAGAATACAGTCTTCCTGGGTTCATAGTTTATTGTTGATGTGTTATGTCATTTGATCCTCATTACAAGTTTCTGTGATAGACAGGTATTGTAATCTGCATTATACAGACAAGGATAATGTAGCTCAAAGAGGCTAAGTCTTTTGTCCCAGTTTCTGTTGGTTAGTAATTGCTGGAGCCATGACTGGATCTTAGATTTTCTGTTTATAATTTTTAGGGCTTCTTGATGACAACTGTGTTTGTGTAAGTCATATAATTAGAGGATTTAGATACTCAAACTCTGAGAAAATATTGAAAGGTGCAGTTTCAAAGCAGGCAAAAAGGTTGAATTTGGATTTATGACACACTAGATTGGTAACCAGGTAGGGAAACAATGAGAGAAAAATGTATTTCTTTGCTTCACGTAACAATTTTAGAAGATGTAGCCAGTTTTTTCATTTAGTGATTTAGTTTTTAAATGACTTTTTATTTTGTTCAACTGTATATCATGTACTAGGGATATAGTACTTAAGATAGATGCTGTTTCTTCTATTGTAAAGCTTATTTTCTAGTTGAAAGTAGACAATTATCAAAGAAATAAATAATAACAATATTATATAGGACATGAAAGAGTCAGCTGAATAGATATAGAGAAAAGTGCATTCGAGGCAGGGAAAAATCATTGATGGAAAAGTTCCAAGAGGGACCCTTGGCATTTTTTTTTTTTTTTTTTTTGAAAGAAGAAAGAAGGCCAGTTTGCTGCAGCATGGTGCCCTAGAGGGGAGGGATACAAGGTCAGACTACAGTGGCTGGATATAAGACTTTGTAGGACTTTCAATAAACCAGGGTAAAGAGTTCGTTTTTTTTTAGCTTAATGTAGTAGAAAGTCATTAGATGCTTTTGAGTAAGGGAGTGATAGGATCTGATTTCTATTTTAAATAGATTACTGTGCTGGTGCTTGAAAACCACTTTGGAGGTTAAAGAAAGAATGGAAGCAGAAAGACTGGGTTGGAAGTAATCTGGATGGTGGCTTGGAATGAGTGACTGACTGCTAATAACCACTGAGAAGTCAATGGATTATAGTTATGTTTATGAAGTGTTGTTGACATGGTGGATTGGTGTGAGACAAAAAAGAAGAATCCGAATAATGGTGACTTTAAATCTATAACAACTTAATATTTGCCAAGTGCTGTTCTAAATGATTTACATGAATTAAGATGTTTAGTGTGTATAGTAGCCCCTATGGTGAGTGCTACTCTCTTCTCTTTAAGGTTTACCATATCCTTGCACAGATAGTAATGAATAGAGGCAGAATTTATGCAGCTGGGTCTCAGAGTCTGTTCCTTATTACTGTGTTATAGGGACTAAACTTTTGGCTTGAATAATTGATTACAGGGTGAGACCAATATGTGGAAGGTGCTCTCAATTTGTTTTTTTGTGAGGAAAATGCATAAAATCAAGATATCTGTTCTAACCATGTTAATCTGGAGGTGTTATTAGTTTTCCAAATGGAAAAGGCAAGAAAGAAGCTGAATTTTGGAGCCTAGATTCCTGGGAAAGAGAATGTGAAGCTATGAGATTATGTGAAACCACATAGGAAGAGCATGATATTATCTTTTGGATCTTAAGTGTTCTCCAAAAGCTCATGTGTTCTACTATGCAGTAGAATACCGAAACTTATTCTTCCTATTTTAAGTTTAATTTTATACCCATTGACTAATTTCTTCTTATCCCTTCTTTCTCCTCCCCAGTTCTTGGCACTATGGGGGAGTGATGGAGCACTATAGGGGAGTGATGGAATCTTAGGAGGTAGATTCTAATTCAAGAAAATAGGTCATTGGATGCATGCTCTTGAAGAGTGTGTTGGGATCCTGGTTCTTTCCTCTCTATATTCTTCTTAGCTGCCATGAGGTGATTAACTTTGTTCTACATATGCTCCCCACCTTGATGTTCTGCCTTGGTACAGGCCCAAAATGATGGGCCAAGTGACCATGGACTGAAATCTCTGAAACATTTCCTCTTCTTAAGTTGTTTTCTCAGGCATCTTGTCACAATAATGAAAATCTGACACACACGGTATGTCAGTGGAGAAGAGGTGGGTCTACAACTGAGCTTAAGTTTTTACATGCCTTCACATTAATGTCACTAAGCTTTGTCTGTTTTTAGAAAATAGTACAGATCCTTAAATTATAGCTGAATTTCTTTAAGGGAAACTTTCTCTTTTTCTCACATAGCATTACAAACTTCACTTTCTGTTTATGAGATTCTTCATTAGAGTGTAGAGGTAACATGTTAAAAACTAGACTTTTGCCAAGTATGGTGGCATATACTTACTGTTTCAGTTACTTAGGAGCCTGAAGTAGGAGGTCATTTGAGCCCAGGAGTTCAAGGACAGCCTTGGCAATATAGTGAGACTCCCATCTCAAAACAACAACAAAAACAACAAACCACAGACTTTAAGCAAATATATTTATACTTGTAAAAATTTGTTTTAAACTTATATGTAATTTTATATATTTATCAGGCACAGGATGATGTTTTAATTAATCTAATATATCCCAGGCTTTTGCCCTTTTTAAATTTAAATTGGATTATTTTGGGAATTTTTTTGCTATAGAGTTTGAGTTTCTTGTATGTTCTAGATTTTAACTCTTATCAGATATATGGTTTGTAAATATATATATATTTTTCATTCTTTAGGTTGTCTGTTGATTGTTTTCTTCATTGTGCAAAAACTTTAAATTAATTAGTTAATTTGTTTTGCAGGGCTGGGTATTGAATCCAGGGCCTTGTGAATACTAGGCAGGAGCTCTACCACTAAGTTATGTCTCCAGCCCCTGTTGTGCAGAAGGTTTGATGTAATCCTATTGGTCTATTTTTAGTTTTGTTGCCTGTGCTTTTGAGATCTTATCCACAAAATTTTTGTCCAGGCCATTTCCATTGGAGCATATCTCTTATGTTTTCTTCTAGTAGCTTCATAGTTTCAAGTCTTACATTTAAGCCTTTAATCCGTTTTTAGTTGACTTATATATATGGCGAGGTAGAGGGATCATGTAGATATAGAAAGAACCATATTGAGAAATTCCAAGGGAATGAATTGACAGGCAATTAAGTGATTCTTGGAGTCGCAGTAAAAGCAAGGATTTTCTATTTTTTTGAGAAGGATTTCCTTTCTCACATTTTAAAAGTTCTAGTTGATTCTGTGATTTACCAAGTATTTGTTGCTTTGGAAAAATATACTCTGTAGGTACTTGATCAAGTAATTTTTATTTCTAAAGAGATTTGAATCCTCTTAAATCTTTTATCCTCTTATTAAAAGCAGTATTCAGTTTAGTTCCTTAAACTGTGAGTGAATATAATAGTCTTTTTTTTCTTTTTTGGTGCCTGGGATTGAACTCAGAGTCTCATGCATGCTGAGCACATGCTATACCCCTGACCTATACTGCATGCATAACGTCCCCTGCCCTTAGCAGTTTATTATTAATTCTCCTGAATGCTTGCTTACTTTGGATTAATATAGGAGTTTCTGTATCTTATTTTTGTCTACCTAGTTGACTCCTTGTCTAACTACTTGAGTTTTTGTTGCTTAGTGTATTTTTTCCTAAAATTACTTCCTGATTATTTCATGTCACTTTAAAATGGATTGCTATGAACCAGTGTTGCAGCTGATTAATAATCAATAAGCAAGTAGTAGGTAACACCTTCACTTCCTCCATTAATGTCAGGCACCATTTCTTCTCATGTTAATGATCTGTAGGGAAATGCTATGAAATCAATAGAAGAGAATTCATTCATTTTGGAAGAAAAAATGAACATCTTTGCTTTGGATGTTGACTGACTATGCTAAGCTGAACTTGGTCATTGTTCTGTTTGTGAGATATTGGTTTTAAAGTTCTATATAAGGTCCAATAAACAATTGGCTGTCCATTCAACACATTTCTTAGCAGATATCAGGTTTACTGCATAGTGGCCAGGTAATTTTGGGAAATGGAACAAGAGCTTGGTCCTCAAGAACTCTCTCTTCTAAAGGCTGCTAAGATGTACATAAAGGACTCAATGAATATGTAGAAAGAGAGGAGTGGCCTGAAAGTAGTTATCACTTAATCCCAGCAAATTTTGAGACAAGATAGAATTGATGCTGGCTTCAAATGATTTGGCTATAGGAAATGAACAGCTTGCAGAGAGTAGTAGGAGTAAAAGGTTAGTTGCTTGAAAGCATGGGCTTTGTTTTGGAAATGATTAGTGGTGTGTCTGTGAAGAATGGTAGGAAATCAAGTTGTAACAGTAGTTATACCAAGCCAATGAGTTTTAGTTTTAGTGTGTTTCCTTCATTGAAAAAAATCAATGATTTATATGAAGGTGCTTTGAAAATTCCAAAGTGCTATATATATTAGGTGTTCATTTGAAGGGGCTGCTTCATGGGAAGAATAATATTTTAAGAGGTTCTGATTTTTCCTTTTATTTCTCTCTATGGTGCTTTGCACAGTTATGTATTTTGTAATTATGGAAATTACTTCAGACAAGAATTTTAATGATTGCCTCATTTCAAGTTCTGTCTGCTTTCTGGCTGCCAGCAAATGTTAATATATAGGCATAGAAGTTTTAGAGCAGGAAAGGATTTTAGAGTTGTATGGTAATTATTTGTGTACAGTCTTACCCTTTTCCTTGACAAGTAGAATGCAAACTTTAGGTTTGTAGATATTGTCTTAGTTCAGGCTCCTATAACAAGTGGCTTGACCATAAACTGGAAGATACAACCACAAATACTTATTTCTTTGTTCTGGAGGCTGGAAGACCCAAGACCAAGGTACTGGCAGATCTAGAATCTGGTAAGGGCTTACCTGTTTTGCGGGTGGCTGTCTTTTCCTTGTGTCCTCACATGGCAGAGAGCAGAGAGAAAGGGTGAAAATTCTCTTTATGTCTTTTTGAAAAGGACACAAATGTCTGGTGTGGTGGTGCATACTTGTTATCCCAATGACTTGGGTGGCTGAAGTAGGAAGATTGAAACTTGGAGGCCAGCCTCAGCAATTTAGAGAGACCCTGTCTCAAAAATAGAAAAGACTGGGGAATGTAGCTCAGTGGTAAAGCACCTGACTTCAATCTCTAGTACCCAACTAACTAAATAAATAAAATAAAATTTCACTAAGTCCATTCATGAGGTCTCCACTTTTTTTTTAATGAACTAATTATCTTCCAGGGGCTAATGGATATGCTCGCTTGTCCTGTCATGTATTGTAATGATTAGTACCCTGCTTTCTGTTATAAGAGGCTCTGTATAAAACTTGCCAATCCAGCTAATTAGTGAAGGACTCAGGTCCTCCATATGTCTCCTGTAACTCCTTGAGTTCTGTGCCCTTTTTGCTATGGTTTTGCTATAGTTGGTTGCTTCTCCCTAGGTCCAATCCAATACCTCTCCTCTGTACTGCTTTCTGATATTTGCCTTCAGGCAGCTATTTCTGTTGCATATTTTAAATTGAAGCAGTTACAGGGTACAGTTGTGCCATATTCCACTAAATTATCTCTGATCCCTAGTATATACTCCCTGGTGAAGAGTAAGTAGGTGCTCAGGATTTGAGGAATTATTGTGTAAGAGCTGCATGTTGGCATTCGTCTGATTTGTTGAGAAAACAGGTTACACATCAGTGTACTGTTTATAAAAGGAAAGAGCAAAGTACCGAATAATCTATGCCAAGCGCTGTATATGCAGAATATTTCTGAAATCTCAATTGCAAAAGTTTATGACCTCAGAATACTTTTGAAGAACTACTTAGGTTGGCCTTAGTAGTTACAATCGTTACTCTTTTGACAGTTTTTCTCTGGAGTATGTATGGCTTGAATGTTTTATTTTGCTTTGAAACAACATTGTAGCATAAACCAGGTTTAAACTCCTGCTACATTGAGAATAACAGCTTTATTCTTCATGGTTGAACTCTCCAGAGTAATCCTTCAGTAACTACTTTTGTGTTCACCTTTGTGATCCTCCCTTAACAAAAAAGATAAGACCCCCCCTTCTTTGTAAAGACTGTTGTTTTCCAGATCATTTATCATATTTAAGAATTGTAATTTCCCATTTTAAAACCTCAGCCTACATAGACTAGAAAATACTTAACAGTTTTACATATTATTTATGCTCTTTTTTTTTTTAAACCTTCATTGACTCCGGAATGCACTGAGACATAGATTTTATCCCTATTGCCTATTTGTGATGAGAAAATAGCAGATTCCGTTGCTAGGAAACAGCTGAATACTGAAATAGTTTTGTGAGGGGGTACTTGTAAATTCAGTTCTTTGACAGTTCTACTCACATAGAGCAAAAATTTATTCGGTTACTACAAAGAAAGATGTATCACCTGTTAGTTTTCCAATTTAAAAATTTTGCACAGGGGGAGCTAGGAATGTGAAAAATGTTGCAGGATTGATTAAGTGTTGAGAGTATATTTTTAACAATGACTGGACATTGAAAAGTAATGATTATGTACAAATATGTCTTTGAGTTTCAGTTTTGTTCAAGTTTTCTGATTCATCATTAATGAGAAAAAGTAAGAGAAAACTAGAGAAATGCACACATACGTACATACGAAACGTGGGAACTTCAAAGTAAAATTCTGTATTGATTAAACTGGTTTTATCTCGTAGAAATAGGATTGGTCCTATTTTACCCCATATTTGCAGTTTTGTCTATGGTGTTTAATAATTACATTCCAGAGAAAGAATACATATTAAAGTATTTGGTTATTCTCAGTTTGGCTTTCCTTTTTAATTTATAGACATTTGATTTTTGTCATAATTGTACGGTGTTTAGAAAAAAGAATTTTATTCAAGTTCAATTTGGTAACTTTTCTTGAGTATTTACTATGTATCAGGTGAAAAAATTGGGAACACATATTTGATTAAGCTTTAGGGTGCTCACAAGGTGTGAGAAGATATAGCCATGGAGGAGAGATGTCAATAGTTGTCATATGTTGTGGGCAATAAAAAGAGAAGTGTGTACCAGATAGAGAGGAAGTACAAAATAGACAGTGGTGAACTTGATCTGAGAGTTGCACAGAGAGCCTCCAAGAGTCAGCTTTGACCTGGGTTTTGCAAGGCTCTTTGTTAGATCTAAGCAATCTCTTGACCTTGACTTTTTGTGAGTTACGGAGTAGGGACCAAGACCACTTGTTATTTTTCTTTATTTTTAAGTTCTCTCCTTGTTTATATTGTTGGCTAGTAATACGCCTTGGCATTTATCTTTCTACCTGCTCCATTTAGTCAGGTGAGTGCAGTTCATGTACCAGTTTCTAATTTGGTACCTTCAAATTTTACTGCTTGTCTATTTAATTGCATATATACATTTAGGAATTTGTCAGCGAGTGCAGAATCTATCTTCTGATTAATATGCATTGAGAAAGTCTCAGAAATAAAAATCCTATTAAGGCTTTATGTCTTTATCCAAGTGACAGAAATTTGTGAACTTATGTAGGCAGCCTTATATGTTAAAGTTGAACTGATGTAGAAAAAAAATATCTGAAATGTTCTCGAGAGTAATGTGTGATTTTAAACTAAAAATAAAAACAAACAATGAAAATTGTCTAAGATCAGTTGATACTAGAAATAATGAAGTAATAATAGAACTGAGAATAATCCAACGTGGAGGCTTGATTTTGCTTAATATTTATAGAGGCACTATGTAGAAGTAAATGATTTATGAAATTTTTTGTTTTGTATAAATCTTTTTATTTTTTATAGTCTTATTTTTTATGATTGTTTTAAAATGTGTTATGAGTTTCATGTGTTCATTTTAAGATAGAAACCTATAGCATATAAGATTTTAGAAATATTATGGAAAATACTTAAACTCTGGTTTAAAAAATTATGATTGTATTTTATAAACTATGTTTTCTTCATATACAAGATTATATTTGTTGAGTTGCAAAACAGCCAGGTGAACAATGTCAATGCGCTTACCAAATTGAAGTGTGAATGGGGTAATGATCTAGAAAATAGAGAGTTGTACCTGGAAGAAGATATACAAGACAGATTACTTGCTCATCAATTTGAAACAGAATAGTAGGCAAGATTGGTAACTGGAATATTATCTTCTATAACTGTTCCATCAAAAATCCACAGTTATCACATTGACTATTAAGGGATAAAATAATAGAAAACAATAATATTCAATCTTTGAGGAAAAAACAAACTAATATAGCTTTGGATTTTGACAGGGCAGCTATAATCCTAAAGAAGAAGAATGACAATTTGCATTTATAGTCTTTTCTTCCAAGTAGCTTAAAGCTTTATAAATACATTTTCATTAATCCTTTAGACTACTTTTGAGATTCATTTAAAGTAATAAGAAGGAAATCATGTCTATTTTTTGAAGATGACTAAAAAAACGACATAGTCAAAGTCAGAAATTATATCTTCTCCTTGATGACTCCAGTGTTTTCTTTGTTATTCGTAAATACTTTGGCTAAGGAATTTATTTATCATTCAGCAAATGTTTGTCAGTTGCATTCTGTGGCTTAGTTCTGAAGCGTACACACACACACACAGGTGAGGGGATATGAATTTGAAACTGTATTTTTCTTCTTTAGTTTTATGTGGTGTTGAATTGTTCTTTTGAGGTCTGGAGACTCTGAACTTTACTGATTTTAAATGAAGAATTGGCTTACTGGTTGATGGTGGCAGAAGAAATTGCTAGTATTTTTAATAAGCACATATTATATGTCAGATGCTATTGAATTTATTATATGGATGGCCAATTTAATTCTGTAAGCAACATTATGAAATGATTGTTTGCATGACTTTTACAGATAAGTAAACTGTGCAAGGATAAGTAACCTGTCCAAGGTCACAGTTTAGTTTCGGAACTAGGATTCTAGGCCATTGCATCCGAACCCATGGTTTCTCTGCTCATGATCCTTAATGATGTCTTCCTCTGTGTGGGAAGTTGGCATCCAGTAAGATTCCTTGTTTTGTTTTGTTTTTTTGTGATCAATGTTGGGGAGCATAAATGCATCAACCAGTATCTTTGAAATTTTACCAGTTAGACATATCTTAAAACAAATAGTTTAAGGGTGGCTTAAAAAAGTAGGAGTCATTATTCTTCTTGAACTTGAGATAGGTGTTTGCTCACAGTACTGCTCAACAATGTCGGGATGTGTCTCTTAAATCCTTTAAATCCTTTATACTTTTCTCATGATTGTTTCTTCTCAGTCAAGGACACATGACTACTTAACTTCAGTTATCATGCCCACATTAGAAAAATCAGCTATCTCTTCTGTTTGGCTATCCTACTATATTTTGTTTTGGGACTCTGTATTGCATTAATTTGTTTATGTGTCTGTTTCATCTCACACTTACTTCATGTCCTTAGTGCTTCCTAATATAGTATTTGCATGGAGAGTGTTTCTTGACTTGAACATTCACTTCCCAGTTTTTCTCAATTATTTCTTGAGTTTTCCTGAAAGATATATTAACATTATATAATGTAATAAACAGTAAATATTAATGTATCAATTGTATCAATAAGTATATTATTACTTATATAATAACATATATTAGTAAGCATCTCATTAATTTCCTTGAAAGATTTATTAATATTATGCAATATAATAATAAACTACATATTAATATATCAATAAATATATCATTACTTGTAATATATATTAATAAGTATCATTAATATTTCCTGAAACAATTGTCAATATTATATGGCTGGCTGTGGAAGAGTGATGAGTATTTCTTGACAGTTGTAAGTTTGTCACAATGAAGTGCATGATTTAGTTAAAGTTTTAAAAAGGAGTGTCATTGGAGATAAATTGTATAATAAATACTATGTGAAGGTAAATTGAAGTTGTCAAGTCAGAAGATTTTGTTGTACTTTAAGTCATATAGGGAGAAGATAAGTCTTACAATCCCTTAAATATTTAAAATTATTTGAATATATAATTGACTTTTGAAAACATTGTATTTTCATAAGTGGGGAAATCATACCTGCCTTTGATTTTAATGGGAGGTGAATATCTGATAAGGAGAATTTCTGAGTAGCGATTTGCATCCATGAAAATCCATGTGGGTTTTTTTTTTGTTTGTTTTGTTTTCTGTTTTTGTTGATGAAACACAGTTCTAATTTTTTATTACTTGATCTTAACTGTTATTAACTTTATTGTATTTTTTGTGGTTCACACGTTTCATGGTACTCAGATTGTAATTCCTGCATGTATCACTGCTAAAAGTATATAATTCACAAGCAATTTTAAGAAACTTTGCATGCTGATGGTTATTGGACTAGATAACAATTTGACATTATTTTGCCTTTGCTAAATTCTAAACTTGTGAGAATACCATATATTTTAGTCAGCTTTGTGTTGCTGTGACCAAAAGACCTGAATAGAACAAGTAAGAGGAGGAAAAGTTTATTTTGGCTCACAGTTTCAAAGGCTCAGGCTCAGTCTACCATGGGCCAACTCCATTGCTCTGGGCCCAAGGTGAGGCAGAACATCATGGTGAAAGAGCATGGCAGAGGAAGGCAGCGCAGGACATGACAACCAAAAAGCAGGGACAAAATATAAACTCCAAAATATGCCCCAGTGACCTACTTCCCCCAGCCACACCCCATCTCCTTACTGTTACTAAGCAGTTAATCCAAAACAGTGGATCAGTCCATTGATTAGGTCACATTTTTCATATTCTAATCATTTTACTTCTGAATATTCTTTCATTGTCTCACAAATGAGCTTTTGGAGAACACCTCATATCTAAGCTATGTATAACATAAATAACACCATATGGTTTTTTTTTAGGTGCTGGGGATGGAATCCAGAGCCTCTAGTATGTTAAGCAAGTGCTCTTCCACTGAACTACATTCCCCAGCCCGAACCCATATTTTTTTTTTTTTAAAGAGAGAGAAAGAGAGAGAGAGAGAGAGAGAGAGAGAGAGAGAATTTTTTAATATTTATTTTTTTTTTAGTTTTCGGCAGACACAACGTCTTTGTTTTTATGTGGTGCTGAGGATCGAACCCGGGCCTCACACATGCCAGGTGAGCGCGCTACTGCTTGAGCCACATCCCAGTCCAAACCCATAATTTTTTAAGAAAGAAAAATCATGTTAAATAGGATATTGTAAGTATCTTTAAAAAATATGATTATAGGACTTTCAGAGTTTCATATTAGGGTCATAAATTACTTAGCTATATACTTCATTTATTCTTGATTATGTGACTAGACTACTTCAACATATGTCTGACTTCATAATTCAGTGTGTTTTGGACACAAATTCATATTTAAATAAGAAATATGTGCGCACGCGCACACACACACACACACACACACATACACACACACCCACACACCCACACACATTCCCCCGTCCCCACCCTCCCCAGTTTTGTTTTTTAACTCTCTTACCCCAGTGACTCTATTGGTTCCTCATGGTACTATAGTTACAAAAGCATAAGATGCATTTAAGCAATAATAGGTAACTTAAAGTAGCTTAGAGGCAATGGACAGGCTTTGTCTTCAGTTTAGATAATTCCTGTGTTTGTGTAAATATGTAATTTTCTCTAAAATAATCCAAATTTGATTATAATCTACTTTGTTGTTGAGAACACTTTAAAAGTTATGAGAAATTTGGATGCCAGGGTTCAAATTCTCTCTCCTGTTGATTTTTACTGTAAGCTTTGTTAATTGAAAACTATTCCTCCCTTTATATGTATTGCAGGCGACTCTGTTTCTTTCCTTTGGAAATTATTAAAGCTCTTATTCCCAGTTGTCTGTGACTGTGTGTATATGTGTGTGAACAATGGAACAAGGAACAATGTCAGTTATCTTTCTTTCGCCTTATTAGTCTGTTTGCTTTGACTGTGCTTAGTGTTTCTCTTTAAGGCCATGCTTGGTATCTGAGACATTGAAACTGACATTTTGTTAAGAAATGCCTCACAATGGGGCCTCCTTTTCAAAAGCAGCCAGCCGCAATTCACTTAAGAATCCCTCATTTCTGGTTTCACAATCTGGTTCCTTAAGGACCAGATATACTCTTCCCATGACTAGCAAACAGAAGCCATCAAACAGAATAGAAGCTATTTGAAATAAGAGTAGATACTTTTTCACTTGTTATAGATTTGCACAATTTCCTTGGTGAATAAGTATAGTGAAGATTAAAATTGAACATGACTACATTATTCTTTAGATGAATAACATATTTAGGTTATTTAAAAAATGTTCATGTGCTCTATTTTTCCTTTTTAATAATTGTTCCTCCTGTTTTCTTTTTATAATATGAGCACTGAATATGCTTTTTATTAGTATCATGTTTTTGAATTTTACTTATTTATTATTTAGTGGTGCTAGGCATCAAACCCAGGGATTCATGAATGTTTGGCAGACAGACCGAGCTGCACCCCCATCTCCTATATTTTTACTTTGCTTTATTTATTTTTTGAGATGAGGACTCACTATCTTGTCTGGGCTTGGTTTGAACTTGTGATCCTCCTGTTTCAACCTATGGAGCAGCTGGCATTACAGGTATGAGCCATAGTGCCTGGTGTGATTGTGAATGTTATAATCATCTTTATTAAAAGTGTAAGTTTCCTACAATAAAATTCAATAATTTTAAGTGTAGAGTTGGGTGAGTTTTGACATGTGTATTTAACTGTGTAAGCACAACCACAGTCAAGATATATTTCCATCATCCCCGAAATTCTTTTATTCTATTTAGCAGTTAGTCTCTTCCCTCACTCTTGATCCTGTGCAGGCACTCATCTGCTTTCTGTCATGATAATTTTGTTTGTTTTAGAATTTCATATAAATAGAAACACCTGGTATGTATTTTTCTGTGTTTGTCTTGTTCTGATCTGTGTTATGTTTCTGATATTGCTATATGTTGTTTCCTGTGTTGGTAGTTCATTCCCTTTTATTGTTGTGCTGAAGTCCATTGAGTGAATGTACCACAATTCGTTTATCAATTTCTACTTGATGGGTATTTATATTTTTTGGCTATTGTGAATAGAAGTGCTGTGAACAATTGGATAAATGCCCACAGTAAAATTGCTGGGTTGTAGTGGGAAGTATGTTTAAAGTAGGTTTAACTTTATGAGAAATTACCAGATTATTTCCAAAGTAGCTAGACCCTTTTAGATTCCCACCATTAGTGTATGAATTTCACTAATTTTACAGTCTTGCCAAAAGTTGGTATTGCTAGAGTTGTAAATTTTAATCATTTTAGTAAGTGAAATGATATCTTCTTGTTTTAATTTCCACATCCCTCATGACGATGATGTTGAATGTCTTTTCCATCCTTATTTGTGATTAATGTCTTCATTGTTAAAGTGTCTGTTCATATCCTTTGCCTGTTTAAAAACTTGAGTTATCTTCTTGTTATTGGTTTTTGTGAGTTCTATCTGTATTCTATAGATGGGTTATATTTATGTAAACATACATACACACATATAAATATATATACGAAGCTCAATGTGTGTATATATGCATATGGGTTTTGCAAATATTTTCTCCCAGTGTGTGATGTGCCTTTTCATTGTTTTCACATCTTTTGAAGAACAAGGGTTGTAGATTTGTCCATTTTATCCATTTTTTTTTTCCCCTCTGTGGTTCACTTTCCATCTAAGGTATTTGCCTAAGAGTATAAATATTTTCTCCTGTATTATCTTTTAGGAATTTTATAGGTTTAACTGTTATTTTTAGCTCTATAATCCATTTTTAGTTGATTTTTAAATATAATGTGAGGTAAAGATCAATGCTTATTTTTTCCATGTTGATTTTTAGTTGTTTCAGTTCTAAATGAAGGGATTATTCTTTTCCCATTGGATTTCCCATTTTTTCACATTGTCAAAAGTCATTTGATATTTATATGGGTATGTTTTTGTACTTCGTTCTATTTTACTGATATATATGTCTGTCCTGATAATGACACTATATCTTGTTTTCATGGCTTCCTAATAAGTTTTGAAATCACGTGTTGTGTTTCAACTTTGATTTTTCAAAATTGTTTTGACTTTTTGAGGTCTTTGTTTTTCCATACACATTTTAGAATCAGCTTGCTAATTCTTACAGAGAAGCCTGCCAGAATTTTATCTAGGAGTGCCTCAAGCATATAGATCAATTTGGAGAGAATTGACATTTTAGCAATAATGAGTGTTTTAGCCTATAAGTGTGATATATATCTAATTTAATTAGTTCTTTCAAAAAATTTCAGTAATGTGTGATAGTTTTCAATGTAGGAGTTTTTTACTTTCTATTTTGGTGGTACTGAGGATCCAGTCTAAGGCCTTGTTCTTGATGGATAAGTGCTTTACCACTGAGCTGTATTCCCAGCCCAATCACAAATTTTGTTTATTTCTAAATATTTTATGTTTAAATAGTATTTTAAATTTTCCATTGTTAATTTTTATCGCTAATATCTTGAAATAGAATTGATTTTTAAAAGATTTACTCTGTATCTTAGAACTATGCTAAACTCATTTACTTATTTTAGTTTCCTCTTGGTAGATTCTTTGGCATTTCCTACACAGATGCTTTGTAGTCTGAATGAAGACAGTTTTACTTCTTCTTTCCAAGGCCTTTATTTTTCTTGCAGACTGCAGTGTACTACAGTGTACTGCAGTGTACTACAGTGTGCTACAATGATGAATAGAAGTCATGAGAGTATGTAGCCTTGTTCCTGATCTTAAGGGTTGGGAGAGAATAGAGTTAGTAATTCACTATTAAGTATGGTATTAGCTATACATTTTCCAAAGATTACCTTTTATTAGGTTAAGGAAACTGTCTTCTTCCCATTTTTTAAAAAAATTTTTTTAGTTGTAGATGGACGCAACATCTTTATTTATTTATTTATTTTTATGTGGTGCTGAGGATTGAACTCAGTGCCTCACGCTTATGAGGCAATGCTCTATCACTGAGCCTCAGCCCCAGCCCCTCTTCCTAGTTTGTTTAGTCTTCTTTTTTGATTTGGGAGGGGAAGATTATGAATGAATATTGAATTTTTTCTAATGCTTTTGAGTGTTCATTCATCTATTGAGATGATCATGTGGCTTAAAGTTTTTTATTTTGTTAATATGTTGATGATATTGATAAAAAATATTACTGTTACATTCCTGAAATAAACCTACTATGAAAAGATATAGTTCTTAAAGTTGTTGAAGTTTTGCTTTATTGCTTAAGGGAGAGGTTGTTCTAGAATTTTCCTATAATATTTGTCTGATTTGGATATCAGGTTTGTGCTGGCCTCATCAAATGAATTGGGAAGAGTTTTTTCCCCTCTTTTCTATGCTGTTGATATAGCAATGTTGTAAAAAATTATACAATTTAATCATTTTGTATATGGAATTATATATGCTGTTATTTTTCCCCCCTAAAATAGATCTTAACAAGTCTGTGTTACATGCTGGTTTAATATTTTATAATTAAAAGCTAGTATTTTTAAAATCAAGATTTTTTTTTGAGAGCATAAGGGAAAAAAACTAAAAAAAATAAAAATTTGCTATTTTAAGACTGAGTCTTGGGCTGGGGATGTGGCTCAAGTGGTAGCGCGCTTGCCTGGCATGCATGCGGCCCGGGTTCGATCCTCAACACCACATACAAAAAAAAAAAAAACAAAGATGTTGTGTCCGCCGAAAACTAAAATAAATAAATAAATATTAAAAAAAAAAGACTGAGTCTTTTTGTAGAAAATTTGCAAAGTGTAGGGATGTGTGAAGACAAAATTATATAGTTTATATTTTTGAGATAATATGTGTTCAACATTTGGAATTCCTTCTCTTAATATTCTTTCACAAGTGTTTTCTCAAAATATTATAATTTTTTATTAATAGCATTTAATACCAACATTATTTGTTATGTAGGTTTATGATTATTTTCTTATTTATCTCATTAATATTGGAGTTTGCCCCTGTTTGTAATTTTTCTACAATCACATATAATGTCATGATGGGCATCTCTTATGTGAGCCTTTGTTTTTATTTCTGATGTTTTTTTTCAGATGGATTTAAAAATTAAATTATTGGGTTGGGGGTCTTAAATATGTTGATTCATATGTGGAATTGCTTTTCTATATACTACTTCAGTTGTTTTCTACCAAGCAATGTATGAAATTGTCTAGTTCAATTCTTCAACTGTACAGGATTTTATAATTAAAATTCTTGACAACATGATAGGTAATAGTAATATCATATTGCTTTTAATTTTCATTTGTTTAATGGGAAATATTTTTAGAAATCTTTTGAAGACTTTAAAACTAGTTAGAAGAGATACAAGAGAAGTATTAAGAAAAGTAAATATTTGGGAAAACAAGTTTTGTAAAAGAGGCAGAAGTGAAAAAATAAAGATAGAAGACTATATTATTTGCTATATCATTCGGAGTTTGTATATCATAAGGAAAGAGAAAGGAGTTTTAGTTTGTCTTAGATGGTCTTATTATTTTACTGGTAAGTGAGTAGAGTGATACAGATTCTAAAGTCACAGGGCTTGTGTTCTGGTTTCTTGAAAATATTCCAGCACTTAATAAACTTAGTGAAAGAACTTCAGTACTTGTAAATTTGCATTTTATGGCTTATATCAATTATTAAAGCTTTTGGGGGAAGAGCTCCCTGTTATCTAAAAATAGATATCAGCAACATGGAGAGAGAGACCTCATTCAGCTTTACAATTATGATAATTGATCTATGCAGAAGGATTCATTGGAAAGAAGTGAAAGAAAATAGCAGCGAAACTCAAAATACATGAAGGAATAGAAAGAAAATTTGGCTTTTACAGTAATTTTGATAGACAGTACAATTTAAGTCATGGGAAACTGACAAAAATATGGAAGAAGGAAAAAAGAGGGGGGAATGTTTGAATAGAAGTATGTTTCAGTGGATAAAAGGAAGTATGAACTTTTGAATAGAAACTTAGGTAAATAGGTAGGTAAATTTATTTATTACTTGTTTATTTCCATAAAACATTGGAGGCAGCTTCTAATAAAATAAATTGATTAAATAGTAGAAGAAATAGAAAATTAGAACTAATGAGTAAATCTTAACTCTTTAGTGTTGGATGGGCTTCATACTTTGCCATAAGCTTCCTGGAAGTAAAATCAAAAGGGAATTGAATAATTTACATACAGAAGAAGGCTATACAAATTTCTAAAATCTAACACTTAAGAACTGTGTTGTACTAGTTCAGTAAACATTTTTTTCTGATGGAGGAAATATGAATGGATATAAAAAACAATAAATCATCAAAGTGGTCAAATCTTTTTTTTTGGCACTAGGGATTGAACCTAGGGATGCTTAACCAATGAGCTACATCCCCAGCCCTTTTTATTATTTATTTATTTATTATTTTGAGACAGGGTCTCGCTAAGTTGGTTAGGGCCTCAGTAAGTTGCTGAGGCTGGCTTTAAATTTCGGATCCTCCTATCTCATCCTTCCAAGTTGCTGGTATTACAGGCATGTGCCACTGTGCCCAGCTGAGACAAATCTTTTTAAATAGTGTAGTAGACACATGTATTTTAGACTCTTGTCTGTCTATCTAGGTATTTATATATTTGTCTCATTTGTGTAGTGTTCATTAAGCAGTTACTATACACTCAGCATTGTTGCCAGGGCTTTGAAGAATATAGATGCACTTCATGTTGTTTCTCTGTCTTGAAATCAAAATGCTAGACAGGAAGTCAAATGAACAATAGGAAACAGACAATAATTAATATAAGGACAAATGTATTTTCTTTAAATGCATTGATGTGGACCATGCAAAATACTTGATCTGTGTCTACAAGTGTTTGGGTAAATGCAGAAGAAGTTACTGGCTGGGGAGAAGCTCTGTTGCAGTTCTGCAGGGAGAATTGATGTTCAACTGAGCTTCATCTTTTAATTAAGTTCACCGCACAAATAACATCAGAGCAGAGAATGTTAGGAAGCCACTTTTCTTATACTCTGCAAAGATGATACAAATGATACCTGTTTGAAGAACATGAATAGTTGAGAAACATAGGTCCAAAGGAATAAATCATTGTTTTTCTATCTTGGATTTTCAGTGTTTACCGTACTGCATTGCATATTGTAAAGGTTCAGTAAATGTCTACCTAGTCAACAACTAAAATGTGAAAATGGGAGAGAAATATTCTATAATGGTTTGTAAATTAAATAAAATATCAAGTATAAAATAGAAACCTTTGAAAAGGGAGTTTTAAGGAAAAAATTGAGTGTTAACAGATGTTTTTTTTCCCCCTAATATCCCTATGGTGACAACTTGTCAGTAGTGTTTTCATTAGAATCTAGTTTATCTTCAGCATTTAAGTGAGACAATATTAACTTGTAGGAAGTTCTATGTGGTTACAGAATAATCCCATATATTGAGTCATTTGTCACTAACCTGGTAAAGAAACCATAGATTTTGAATAACTGGATGGTAATAGCTGGTGAAGCATTGCTTTGTAATATCAGAGTTCACTGATTACCTTATTTATTGCCAGTCAGTCTCCAGGGACTGTTCTATGTTTGGTATTTCTAGCATCTAGCCTAGTATCCCATTCAGTATTTGTGGAATGTGTGACCAAATATTTTGTGTTTATACATATGAGGTGTAGAATAGAAGCAGTTTAAATCAGGGTTCTTGATAAGAGTAACTTATATAATCTTCTAGTTGACATGAAGAGATTATAATTAGTATAATATAATAAAAACATCACTCAGTTGCCAAGAGGTGGGCCAGTTCAGAGAGGGAAGAGATCTCTGATGTTAAACACTATGAAAGCAACACCGATTAATCTTTAAAACAGAGAGGGGAATTAATTAATTAATTAATTATTTATTTAATTGGTTGTTCAAAACATTACAAAGCTCTTGACATATCATATTTCATACGTTAGATTCAAGTTGGTTATGAACTCCCAATTTTACCCCAAATACAGATTGCAGAATCACATCGGTTACACATCCACATTTTTACATAATGCCCTATTAGTAACTGTTGTATTCTGCTACCTTTCCTATCCTCTGCTATCCCCCCTCCCCTCCCCTCCCATCTTCTCTCTCTACCCCATCTACTGTAATTCATTTCTCTCCTTGTTTATTTTTCCATTCCCCTCACAACCTCCTATATGTAATTTTGTATAAGAATGAGGGTCTCCCTCCATTACCATGCAATTTCCCTTTTCTCTCCCTTTCCCTCCCACCTCATGTATCTGTTTAATGTTAATCTTTTCTTCCTGTTCTTCCTCCCTGCTCTGTTCTTAGTTGCTCTCATTATATCAAAGAAGACACTTGGTATTTGTTTTTTAGGGATTGGCTAGCTTCACTAAGCATAATCTGCTCTAGTGCCATCCATTTCCCTGCAAATTCCATGATTTTGTCATTTTTTTAGTGCTGCGTAATACTCCATGGTGTATAAATGCCACATTTTTTTTTTTTTTTATCCATTCATCTATTGAAGGGCATCTGGGTTGGTTCCACAGTCTAGCTATTGTGAATTGTGCTGCTATGAACATCGCTGTGGCAGTATCCCTGTAGTACGCTCTTTTCAGGTCTTCAGGGAATAGTCCGAGAAGGGCAATAGCTGGGTCAAATGGTGGTTCCATTCCCAGCTTTCCCAGGAATCTCCATACTGCTTTCCAAA
>NW_025999982.1:23772997-23779011 GCF_001458135.2 Marmota marmota marmota
TGTTTTCATGAACGCCTGGGCACACTCTCCCTGTTTGCCTCCCTCAGACCCTAAGTTTGTAGAGCTTGGGGCTGAGAACCCCCAGTGAATTTGCTTGCCCTCCAGTAGCCACGCCCCCGGTAGCTGGTGCAAGAGACCTCAGTTGTCAGCACTGGTGGGAGCGGTAGCCGGGAGTTCCGTGCCGGGAGTCCCGTGCCACTCCTGATTCCCTCGGTCTGGCTATCGCGCTCACAGTAGAGCTGGGAGGGGCCCTTAAGGTTTCCCCGCTGTGTGGAGAGAGATGGCTAGGGGATTACACACCTGTCGCGCTGGTTTCAATGAAGTTATCTCCTCCACCCGTGACGTCAGTTCTCTGCCAAGGTGGTATCCCATGCAAATGGTGACCGTTCGTTCCCTTTGCCGGGTGACCAGTGCAACGGGTGGGTCCTGACTGTCTCTCCCAATCCCCGTTTCAATCCTATGGCCACTGCCTATGAAGGCTCGGTTGGCATTTACCTCAAGGATGGCAAAGTTTCTATAGTTCTCTAACATCACATCTTTATATAAGTTTTACTGAGCAGACTGAAGGCATTCCCACTCCTCTTCAGTAAAATCAATGGCTGTATCCCTGAATGATAACAGTATCTCAAGTACTTTGTGCAAGCTGGTGCAGAATGACTTGCTACTGCAAGTCAAGCCACAGGCTCCTTCAAGCTCAGTTGCCAAAAGCTGGTGACCAGCTATCGGTGGGCCCCTTTTCCGCGCCTGCCATGCACAAACCCAAGAAGCAAGCAGCATGGCGCCACGCGGACCCCTGACCCACCAAGGGCACCACAGCCGACAAGCACACACCTCCCGAAGGCCGCTGCCACCAAGGACAAGGGCAGCAGCAGCAGCAGCAGGAAGGCCAAGAAGGCAGCGGCTGGGAGCAAGAAGTTCAATAAGGCAGCCAAGCCCAGTGTCCCCAAGGTGCCCAAGGGTTGCAAGTGAGCGTCCAGCCCCCAGACGCGAGAACTTGGAGGGGCTCATTAATTTATTCAATCATTCTTTGCTGGTTAAAGAAAGAAAGGGAACTATGCATTTCCCTTTATTTGACAAGTACATGTGCATCCATCTAGATCCTTGCTAATCTGTTAGAACACAAAGATTATAAATCATTATTTTAAGAGGAATTTATCCTTATTGCAAATAATATGAGTATTTGTAGCCAGAAGGTTGCTGTAGGGCAGCTCCGAGGAAAATTGTAGTGTAAAATAAATGCTTCACAAAAAATGCCTCAGCAAACAAAGGAGAATAAAAGGTGTTCATAAATAGAAAGGCTTAAAATGGCTATATACAGTTGCTATAATAGTAAGATTGAATGGAGACAATAACTAGGCAGAGGACTATAAAATATGGGAGAATTTTAGGGTGAAAACTCACTGTAAATTTATATTAGTCAAAAGTGATTTTTGAAAAAAGAAGCCTAGGGCTGAATTAAAAAGGTAAAGGATGATTAGGGACATAATGAAGGATAATAAATTTAGGGGTAGTGGTGGGCTACGGTCATGTTTCCTATGTTTTTTTGGTTACTGAGGATTGAACCCAGGGATGCTTTGCCACTGAACCACATCCCCAGCCCTTTTTATTTTTTATTTTGAGACAGGATCTTGTTAAGTTTCTTAGGGCTTTACTAAGTTGCTGAGGCTGGCCTTGAATATGAGTTCTTCTGCCTCATTCTCCTGAGTCACTGGGATTATGGGTATGTGGTACCGTGCCCAGCTGGTTTTGTGTTCTTACTAATTCATGAATTATTTCATTATCTCCTTCTTCGTCCATAGTCTGTAATGAGGAATTTAGGAAACGCTTTTCATGTTTTAGTTTTGTTCTGTTAGTCAGAAAGGAGATATTTTTTTTTGCTTGCCACACCTGATTATCTTTCAGATCTCTAACTTGCACTCAGTGTGAAAAGTGATGAGGATGATGAAGAACCAATTGTAGGTCTCCTTTCTTTTAGGAATGTACTTTAGAAAACTGAGATTTAATGATTTTGCAGTATATTTTCCATACTGTTTTTGGTATTTAGTTTTATAAGTTGTTTAGCCTTTCAATAATTAAATATATACCATGAAATTTAGATGCCTGTGTGATGGTGGTGGTAGTGCATGGAGGACTTTACTGTAGAATTTGTTAGGCCACTGTTGCAACATTCACATAAGAACTTAGACTGCCCAGACTAGAATGTTGACTGTGGGGATAGAAGAAAAGGGATGAGTGTGAGAGGTGTGCCCTGGTGGCCATCAAGGGGGAAGGATTAGCCCAGGATAATGGTGTGGGAAGAGTGTGGGAAGTTGCCATCTAAATCCTAGTGTATGTTGAACCTAGACTTACCCTAGGTTAGTTTAGGTGTCTGAGAGGCTTCACTTTGGTGACAAGAGTTTCTTATTACTGCCAATGCTTGAATTCTGTAGTGGAATCAGTGTGAGTTTTGGTGGTCTACCTTGTGTGGAAGAGGAAGGAGCAAGGTGTAGTCTCCTGGGGTGTCATTGCTGGTACTACTCAAGACAGGCACATGATATGGGCTGCTAGCTGGGTCCAGTTCAATCAAGTGTATGCATTGACATGTGCTCCCCAAACTAGTAGAATCTTAGATTCTTATAAGCAAGGTATGTAGTAATGGTGACAGTACTTGCATTCATATTTAACCTTCAGCTTTTGAGTAGTCTTTAACATGTGGGGAAATTTTCCTAATATAAGTTTAATCTTGCTAATATAGGAATCAGTTTCACCAATATAGAAGGTAGTCAGTCCTCTAAATCTTATCATCTTTTGTAGCCAGATTGGAGGCATAGTGTGATTTCACAGGACTTTGATTTGAAACTGAGAAAAAAAACTACATAGAGCTTCCATTTTGGGTGGTAGAGGTGGTTTTCTGCCTTTGTTGGCAGTAGTGTCCTCCCCTTGGTTGCAAGATTGATTTCTAGCAGCAAAGCTGTGTTTCTGTGGCTCTCTGTCAGATGCTAAACAGCATGGGTGGTCATTTTCTAGTTATTCCTGTTTTATGACATGGAAACTTACCTTTGAGTATAGTTCTTTATCTTCCTAGCGATTCTGTGAGAGGCCCAATAGCCTTTTAATAAACTCCCCTTCTGCCAGTCAGCCAGCTTCTTTGGTGTTCAGCTGAGACCCTTAGTTAGTCCTAGGTTGGTTAGGAAGCAAGGCACCAGATGAAGATGAGGCTTTTGGGTGCTTGCTTGGCTTTATCAGAGTCCATTAATAAGTGGCTCCAGCTGAACCCACTGGTGTTCAACATCCAGTGCTTGCCACTTAGTAAGAGTGAGGATGGCAAGAGATTGATCCAAGATCCATGGGGACTTGTTGTCAGGTGTATTTTGAGGTGAACTGAAGGGAAATAACTGTGGTGATAATACTCCTGTTTATATGTTGGGAATTATGGAACAATGATTTTAGATTTGGACATGTGTAGTTTGAGGTGCCATAGAAATATTCCTCTGTGGAGATACCTGGCATGTAATCAGAACTATAATTCTAATATTTAGAAAAGAGTCTGGAGGTAGAAGAGACAGTTATTGATAGCTGAGATGAAGTTCTATGAGAGTGATGATCAAGGGGGTGAGAGGAGGTTGAGGAACGGTCTCTTAGGGCATATTCTTAATTATGGGGCAGATGAAGGAAGGAGAAAGTGAGGAAATCTCAAAAGGAAAGCTCTAGAAGAATGGAGAGAGCTTGGAGAGTTTAGGAGAATTCCAAGGAGCAAAGAGTCAGGGATGTGAAATTCTAGAGGAGGATGAGGACTGAGAAGAGACCATTGCATTTTTGTGACTTTGCACCAGAGAGCTGAATAGTAGGAACAAATAAACAAACAAGGTTACAGTAATAGAGCAAAGGACTGAAGTGATATCTGCAACAAAAGAGATTAATTGGATATTCTGGCCAAATGTTATTAAAATGATTTGGAATTTAAATCATAAAATAAAGCCAGAAAACAGAGACACAACCCTTTTCATTTTCCTTAACAGAATTTTATCAGTCTAGTTGCTCAGTTTGTCTGTTTGAATAACTGCACTAATGTATCAAGATTCTTGTGTTTTGTTGAGGCAACAGATCTCTAGTGTGGAAAACTTGGGAAAATATTTTGCTTTACAATTTTAGTGTTCATTAAACATTATTATGTAAGCTGTAAGCAAGTATTAGAGAATTTAATTGTTTGTGACATCTGTTTTTATTGTGAATGTGAAAAGTTTTCTTTTGTAAGTATTCTAATGATCATAGTTAATAGTTTGTCCTTGCTTTACACTTTTGTCTGACTATTCAGTAATGATATTTGCATTCTGTCTTTCCTTCCTTTTATTCTAGCCTATTCTATAAACAGTGACTTCCTTATTGCTCATTGAGAAGCTTGACTGCTGGTGGTTAGAGCCCCTGCCACTCAAGATTTTCCTTTTCTGTGTTTTGAAGTGCTGTCTTTACATTTTCACTTTTTCTATTTAAAGAGCTGTCTCTTTACATTTCATTGTCTGATAAGATTTATCTGCTCAAAATGAAAAGTCTGGGCTCCTTGAATTCTGGCTTCAAAATAATCATCTAAATTATATATGAGATACCAGAGCAAGATGAAAGATGCAAAGATGCCAGTCTTAATTTAGAAGAGTTTATTATCAACAAGACTGGATCTTGACTTGTACTAGTATTAAAAATATATCTAGCATTATAATTTCAGCCATACAGTTTAAATTTATAGAACTCCTTTTTGCATTAATTTATGTAGTCAAATAGAAGATATTAAATTCAAAAAGTGTTTCTTAAAAATGTTGATATTGTCTGTAATTAATTTTGTGTACTGTTTTAAAATCAATAGTATTGAATCAGACATGGTGGTATACATTTGTAATCCTGTTTTCTCAGGAGACTGAAGCAGGATGATTGCAAGTTCAAGGCCAGCCTGAGCAATTTAGCACTGCCCTATCTCAAATTAGGCTAAGAATGTATCTAAGAAAGTAGCTCAGTGGTGGGGAGCCCCTGGGTTCAATCCCAGTACTTCAAGCAATAAATAAAATAAATAGTGATTTACCTTCAATTTGTGGAAAATCTGAATATTAATAAATATCACAGAACTTTAAGGATATTTCAGTGTTCTTCTTTTTCAGAACCTAACCCTTCATAAATTATTCTTTTATGTAGATGAATCTTTAAAGCATCTTTTATTGCCGACATAATCTCAGGCAGCATACACAGTATGTTTAATCTGATTTTAATCCGAGTGGTAGAGTGTTGCTCCTATCTTCATCCCAGTGATGAGGAAAATGAGGTTCATTGAGTGACTTGCATCTTGTCAGATGCCTAGTGAAGACTGGATGTATACTAGTGATTTGGTGTTCGTATCCTGACCTTTGTTTTGTTTTATTAAATAAATATGACAGAGGTATTTATGACTCATATGGTCTAAAAATCAAATCTTTTTTCATGTTTTTTTCCCATTGCCTGACTACTGAAATTTGTAATTATTTAGAGACCAAATTACTACGTGAAAAAGGACTCTAGAAAAACTTTATTAGGATTTATATGTTAGAATTTCTTTTTTTTTTCTTTTTTAAATTTATTTATTTATTTATTTATTTATTTAAAAAATTTTTTTTTAATATTTATTTTTTAGTTATCGGCGGGCACAGCATCTTTGTTTGTATGTGGTGCTGAGGATCGAACCCGGGCCGCACGCATGCCAGGCGAGCGCGCTACCGCTTGAGCCACATCCCCAGCCCCATATATTTTTTTTTTTTTAATTTTTTTTTTTTATTGTTGGTTGTTCAAAACATTACATAGTTCTTGATATATCGTCTTTCACACTTTGCTTCAAGTGGGTTATGAACTCCCATTTTTAGCCCATATACAGATTGCAGAATCACATCAATTACACATCCATTGATTTACATATTGCCATACTAGTGACTGTCATGTTCTGCTACATTTCCTATCCTCTGCTATCCCCCCTCCCCTCACCCCCTCTTCTCTCTCTACCCCTCTACCTGACCTTCATT
>NW_025999982.1:23783438-23848154 GCF_001458135.2 Marmota marmota marmota
GCGGCTAAGATCTTGGGTGTCGCCGCTGGTGTTAAGGGGAGGTGGGGATCTGGAATCCCCTCTGCTTCCCTACAGACACGCCCCCGGTGGTTTCCTGGCTGCTTGTATCTGGAGGGGGTGGGAGTCACACACCTGCTAATGTGGATTCCGCTGGGAAGGAATTCTGTCGGCGGAACTCTGGTGATGTCACCACTCTGCTATGGCGGGCCCCAGGCTCCTTGCCAGAGTGTCCGAAGGGAGGGGTGGGACTGGTCTGTTTCTGGTTGGTTTCAGCTCCCGTTTTGCTATTTCATGAAGGCTTGGCGAGAGACCTCTTCCTAGAGTCCCTGCACCACTCCTGCTGCGCTGCGCCTCGGAGGCTATCCGCCCTGACGCGGGGCTGGTGCAGGCAGCCGACAGTCGCCGAGTCGCGCGGGCAGCGGCTGGCGGGTCTGGATCTCTGCGCTGCGTGGCGGAGATTCACTCGTCTAGCGCAGACTGTCACCTCCAAAAATCCTACCGATTCCCGGCCGATCTCTCTTTAGTGGAATTTTGCTAGGAGTTTCTCAGCAGGTCGTATCTAAGCGTATCCATGCGTCTCTCTGACCCCGTTGTTGAGGAGGTACTGAAAGCGCTGCCTCCCCTCTCGCCGCCATGTTCTCTCTCCTATATGTTAGAATTTCAAAGGCAATAATGCTATTTACCTTTTTTCTTAATAGAATTATTTTTTCTGTGTTGTATGGCTAGTGTATAAGTGACAGTGTTTTATGCTAAATAAGTTTTTTCCTAGATGCAGCAGAACTGTGTTTACACTGTGACCTTTCAGAATAAATTGGCAAGCATGTCAGATGTTAAGAGCTAAGAAGGGATAGGAAAAATGTATTTTACAGGTAAATCTTTGGGATGCCCCATTTACTTGAAATTTTAAACAGTGAGATAAAAGACTTTATATTGGAGTGTGAATGTTTCAAAATGATGATTAATGAGGAGCTAGTCACTTGGAATTCACTTCAGGTACTGTTTCCGGTGTTAGCCCAAAGTAATTCCTTGTAACACAAATGGATGATTTTTATAATATGCACACACAAGGTTAGTGTAGTTTGGTAATAACTTAGCTTTGCAATAAAAATCCACTGTCCTTTTTTCTCTTTGAGGTTGACTTGTTAGCCTATCAGAAAGCTTATTTTTGTTTCTTTATTAGTATTTTATCTTGATATTTTCCTGATAATTTATGACCCTTAAAAAAAATCTGAGAAGTTCTGGTTTTAGGGGCATGTTTTAATAGACTTCTATGTGCGGTCAGATAGTTCCTTATTTTCTATCACTTTAAAAATAAGCATGTATATAAAATTCATTTTAGGCCAGTAACCTTGACAGTTGGAGTGATGTGAACACAGTGGGTAAGGCTTTGGCAAAGTCAGGAAGCTTGGGAGCAGTGGGATTAGTATTATGTTAGCAGTGACTAGGCAGTTGGATTTAAGTAAGAGATTCAGGATCTGCAATATGTCATTGCTAAGTCCTCTGAGGTAATTATCTTGAAGTAGCAAACTGAACTTGGTATGTGCAAAACCAAGGAATGCTTCATGTTTCCTTAATAAACATTCCTGACTAGTTTAATATTGAAGCGCCTAGGGCTGACTCATGGGCAAAGCCGCTAGAATAACACTCATGGTGATTAAGGGTACAAGTCAGTTCAAGAACTGATCCCAGGGAGGCAGTGATCATCCAGCTAGGGTAGGAGCTTTAGGAATCCATGTCTGAAGGTGGACTTACACCCATTGGCTCTATCTGAAGCTCCTAGTGTGTGCTTGCGTATGGTGGTGGTGTATGCCTGTTGCAGGTAGTGAGCGTGTATCTCAGGATTTCTGTTTGACTAAACCCCAGTTAGCATATGTTCAAGAAGCTAGGTTCTAAATATTTTCTTTTTAAGACTACTTCTTAGAAGTGGCATGTTTGCTTTTGACTTTGTGCTGACGAGAAATCTATGCCCATTAAGACAATGGTGGGTAGAGAGGAAAGGATGGATACAATTGATTCAACAGGGGTCGTGAAAAGGTACATCTATTTTAATAAAATTATGAAAAAACAAAACAAAACAAGAATTTAATTTAATCATTAGATACTTCTAGAAAATAGTGATTTTTTCTATTTATTCACACTTGGTTAGCCCTCCATGTTTAACTCAAAGACTGAGATGAGTTAAATTCATGCTTGTCATAACCGTATCTTATAGTACTTGAAGTAATAATATACTTTATTAATTTATTAATATAAAATAAAATAAATTTCTAACCGAAGTAGAGAATGTAAAAAAAAAGTTTGTTAGGCTATATCAAAGAGATTAAATAAAATTAAGAGTCTGTGCAAAGAAAAGCAGATTTAAATTATTTATTAAATTTTGTAAGATCAGAAACAGAATATATGAGTAAGTGCCTGATTCTACAAGATAACATGAGTAAGTGCTAGAATAAGAGTAATTAAACTTGCCTAATTTTTGGTAAACAGGATATCAAGGATAAAGATCTTTGCAGTAGTTCTATTAAAAGACTGTCAAATTTGAGAAGGTCTTATGTTAAGGAGATTAAATTACCATTAAATCATAGAAATGCTTAAAAATAATACTAGGCTGTAGTTAAGGGGATCTTCTTTATGCAAAATAATACATTCAGGTTGGGCAATTCAAATGGAAGAGATTGGAAGGTGTATTTTGACTTCAGTTATTGTACTGAAACTAGACATGCTGTTTTTGATCAGGAAAGTCTTTACAAATACATTATTATTAATTGTAATGCAGCATAATTTGAGACAACTAAAATATTATTATTAAATGAATAGAACTAAGATCTTTTATGCAAATGACAAATAAAACAGCTCAAAAACTTGACAGTTTTTTTTTTTCTTGAGGTATAGGGTAGAGGAGGAATGAATGAATGAATGAGTGGGTAAATATACATATATATATAACACTTTTATCTTGGTTAAGTAGATAACTATAGAATATTTTACTTGGGAATAGCTTTGATTTTTCAAGTTTCTCCTCACTTAAAATAAGTGCTATGTCTTGTTTTTGTTGTGTAATTGTATTTTAAGCTATGTTTTCAGTTCCTTTTCTTTTTAAATAAGTAAGATTTGTTCATTTGATTTGGAGTCTAAGCACATTTTTTTTCCCCACGAATTGCTTTAAATTATTTCATAGAATTATTATGGTCCAATTTATAACACCAGTAGATAACTTGAAATGTTACTCAAAGATCAGAAATCTCCTTCAAGCATATAAAACATTTGGTCAATCTAAGTTTAATGGCCTCTTTAAAGAACAGATAAATAATTGTCAAAAGCCAGAAATCATTAATAGTTTGAATAACAATGAGGGTCATTTTAGAAGTACAATTCCAAAGTACTTTCAGGAGGCTGAGGATCTGAGGCACAGGTTGGCAGAGAGAAAGGTAATCATATCTTTCAGAAATAGTGTCTCTTGTACTAATTCATTTTCTCCTTAGTGGTCAGTTAAAGTTTTGTAAAATAAGCAGAAATTCAGAATGACAGTGTCTTTTAGTCAAATATAGACCTCTTCATGCCCAGAAGTGACTCTGAACAGACTTAAGTTGGATATTAGTTTCTAGTTATGATGATGTTTTAAAACTTAAGTATATATGGACAAGTAATAACTCAGTATTTCTTTTCAGGCAAGAAATATAATTCGCATATGATGTTTAAGATATGTAAAGTAACTCATGTGCTCTTTACTCCAATATACTTTACATATGCTAAACTGTGGATTTTAAATACACAGATCTATATATTTGGCCATCTTTTTAAAAAATAATCTTGTGTTCTTTGTAATCATCCTTCTTCAACTCTGTCATAGGTAACCACTGGGTGATTTTTAATATAGATCGATTTTGTCTATTTTAAAGATTTATATAAACAGAATTATACACTATGTACATTTTTGGGTCTATTTTTTTTTCTTAGCCAAATGTCTGTATGCTTTATTTTTTGTTGTGTCTTGTCCTTTTTATTTGAGTAGTGTTTTATTACATAAATAAGCCAAAAGAGGAAGAGATTTGAACAGATATTTTAGAAAGGCATGCTAGTGCCCTTAAGTTTGTAAAAAAGATTCTCAGCATGGTTTGTCATCACAGAAATGCAAATTAAAGCCATAAGTGAGATACAACTCTACTCTTAGATTAATGAAATTTAAAAAATCAAACAACAGAACTGTTGATAGATATCAAGTGCTGGCAATCAAGTTGTATTTTCATGGATTGCTGCTGGACATGTAGAGTTGTGCAGCCATTTTGCAAAATAACTTGACATTTTCTTATAAAGTTTAACATATACTTACCGTATGATGTAGTAGTCCTATTCCTAGATATTTATCCAAAACAAATGAAAACATATCTATTCCTAGAATCATTTATCAAAATTCATAGTAGCTTTTTTTTTTTTTTTTTTTTGTACCAGGGATTGAACTTGGGTACTCGACAACTGAGCCATATCCCCAGCCTTATTTTGTATTTTATTTAGAGACAGGGTGTCACTGAGTTGCTTAGAGCCTTGTAGTTGCTGAGGCTGGCTTTGAACTTGTGATTCTCCTGTCTCAGCCTCCCAAGCTGCTGGGATTATTGGAGTGTGTCACCATGCCTGGCTCATTATAGCTTTATTCATAGTAACCCCAAACCAGAAGCAGCCCAAATATCTATCAGTAGGAGAATAGGTAAAAACATTCTGATTTTATTTATTTATTTATTTTTGGTACCATTGATTGAACTCAGGGGCACTCTATCACTGAGCCACATCCCCAGCCTTATTTTGTATTTTATTTAGAGACATGGTCTTACTGAGTTGCTTATTGCCGAGCTTTTGCTGAGGCTGGCTTTGAACTCATGATTCTCCTGGCCCAGCCTCCCTAGCCGCTGGGATTACAGGCATGCGCCACCACACCTAGCAACATTCTGATTTTTTATAAAAAGTCTAAGTTTTTCCTACAGGGCTAATGTAGAAATGTGTATAATTTTTGATACGAAAGATTTCTTGAAAAAAATGACTAGGTTTTTGTTAAATCCAAACCCATAATACAATCCTACTTCATTTTTATATCTAATACCTTAAAAAGCAGTGAATTTCTGCCTTGTGTTTGTGACCTAGAATATGCTGGTAAACTTGACTGAAAATCTGGCGTATGTCTGTTCTGCTTGTCTGAAAATAGCTGCCTGCTAGAGTTCTCCTGGGCTGGAAGTAAATTATCTAAAAATGGATGGACTTCTGTATCAAACTGGCATAAATAGTAAAAGCAGTTTGTCTAGGTTCCTCCAAGATTCTTTCAGTCTTAGTTTTTATGTTCTAAGTTTTCTTAGTTTCCAAATTTTCTAAGTATTTAATGAGATTTTGTTAGCCAGATTGTATTCTAAGCTAGAAAGTTTTCCAGAATTGTATTTTAACCGTTTTACTTAGTTCTCATCCTCATTGAATAGTGAATTTATATCACTGTTGTTTGTATCACAATCGTAATTTTGGGGGGGTTTATGGCTTATTTATAAATGAGACTTAGCTATACTGTGTGAACATGTTAAGGACGATGAATTAAGTGACCTATTAGGAAGACTTAATGAGATTGTAGAAAATCAGTCAGTTCAGAAGTCAAAATTCCTGAACCCTTTACTTATGGTTTAGTATATTAATGCTGCTTTTTCTTGAAATAAGAATACTATAAATTTGAACCTTATTCTTATAGATGAAACTTCAAAGATTAACTGAAAGTTTCAAGCTGTTTCAAATTAATTTAAATTTGGATGGGAAACTCAGATAGTGATTATTTCCTAAGGGGACTCTAGGAATCCTGTGGCTACATTTAGATAGGAGAGAAGTTAGATTAAAAATGAACTTTTAAAAATAAGGATTATAATAGGCATGTAGCTTAATTTTAGGTATTTAGATTTTTTTTGTTCTTTAAAAAAATCTAAGGTTTATTTATACCCTGGAAAGTAGCTTTAAAATTTTTTGTTAAACATACAAGAAATGTGTTCAGTCTGTCATTGACTTATTGCTGAAGTATAATCATTTTTGAGGCAATTCTCTAAAAAAAATTGAGCATAAGTCAGTATCAAAATGTAAAGTTGTTGTTACTTTTCCCTTCCATCTTACTTCATTATTTCCAAAATTAAATCTAGGGAGAATAAAATTAACAAACAGAAGTTAATGTGAAATTGCTTTTTAAATTGAGACTTCTGTATTTTAAGGTCAATTATTTAAATCCTCATGTAATGCTACTTCGAAGAAAGATAGTAAAGCTGTTGATAATCTTTGCCTAAAATGTTGATTCTGGCTACTTTCTACTATGTCTGCCTATTCAGATTTTCTCAACCTTTTAGCAGCATATGCATAGGTATTGTGTACCCACAAGTATATGCGTGTTTGGAGACATCCTAATATTATAATTGTCTTATTTTGGTAGGTGGGTGGAGGGAGGGAACTGTGCCTGGCAGCATAGACTCTAAATATGTTTCTTTAAGCTTCACCCCTCCCTCCCCCAGATTCTGTGAAGTATGAAGACATTTTTTCTGACTTTTTATTTGGAAATGAATTTAGGCTCACATAGAAATTGCAAAAATTGTACAGAAAGTTTCCATTGTACCACTTATTCATCTTTCCTCAATAGCATCTTACATAACCTTAGTGCCATTGTTAACTATTGCTTTATCCAGATTTCACCCATTTTTATGTGTATGCTTTGTATGTTTGTATACATGCTATGAAATTTTACCATATGCAGCAGTACTTGTAACCGCCCCCACAATCAGGATATAGAACTTTTCTATTACCTAAAAGAAGTTTGCCTATGCTATTCCTTCATAGTAATACCCTCTTTTCAACCTTAGCAATCACTAATCTGTTTTCATCACTGTAATTTTGTCATATCAAGTATACTGAATAAAAGGAATCATACTGTTGTTAAAGAAAAAAAATATTCAGTCACTTTCCAAAGGCAATAAGGCAGACTTTGTTCAGAGCTACTACTACACTGGGGTTTTGCAGTAGGAGAGATCAGTCTCAACTCTGAATCTAACCAGTACAAGTGAAGAAGATTTATAGCCAAGGAGCAGGGTGAATGTGTGGTCAAGTGGATGGAATATTGCTAAGAGAAAACATCAGCACTGGGGAAACTCTATCTAGACCAACTCAACAGGATTCATGTTACAGGCAGTTCATGGTGCTAAGATGCTGAGGGTGGGAGATTTTTCATGAACTGATTTAGCACAGGATTTTTGATAAAGTGGACTTAGTGGGCCCAGGACAGAGCCCAAGATTGGGACCTTGTCAAGAAGGTGACTTGGGGGAATCCTACTCAAGCTTGGCCAAAGAGAGAGTTTTCATCACTGTTATGGACTGAATTGTGACCCCCTCCCCATCTATTTGTTGAATTTCTAGCATTCAATTCTTCATAATGTGGCTGTTTAGAAATAAAGCCTTTACAGTCATCACGAATACAAAGTACAGGTCTGGGATTGTAGCTCAATGGTAGACTGCTTGCCTAGCATGTGTGAGCACTGGGTTTGATTCTCAGCACCACATGTAAATAAATAAAGGTACATTGACAACTAAAAAAATATATAAAAAAAAAGAATACAAAGAACATATGCTGGCAAAGATGTGGAGAACGGAGGGGAAGGAGCCCTTATGCACTTATAGCCACTGTGAAAATCAATATGGAGGTTCCTAAGAAAGCAAAAAACAGAATTACCATATGATCTTCTATACCAATAAATATCCAAGATAATTAAAATCTATCTATCTATCTATCTATGTTTTTCACAGCAGAATTTACAATAGCCAAGATATGTCTGTTGGTGTCTGTCAAACAGATGAATGCATATATATATACACACACACACAATGGAGCTTTATTCATAATAAAGAAGAATGAAATTACATCATTTTCCAGAAAATAGATGGAACTGGAGACCGTAATTTTGAGCAAAATAAGTCAGGCTCAGAAAAGTATTGTGTGTTTTTTCACTTGTGGAAATGAAAGGGAGAAAAAAATACAGGAATAGAGGGGTGACCATTAGAAAGGGGGGAGTGAGGCAGTGGGGAGGGGAGGGTGAGAAGTATTGGGGAAGGAAATTGATCAAATTTGTGTTTTTATGTATGTGTGAATGTCCATAACGAAACCTATAATCTGTATAATGAAAATGTACTAATAAAAATTAAAAAAAAGAAACAAGACACTTAAAAGAATTGGTTAAGTTGAAATGAGGTTATTAGGGGTGGTCCTTAATCCAATCAGACTGTTCTTTCTCTAAGAAGAAATCAGGAGACCCAGAGACATACCAGGGCTGCATGCTCCGAGGAAAGACCATGGAGGTCATAGTGAGAAGGCATCTTAGTGTATTTAGTCTGATGTAACAAAAAAAAATCCCACAAGCTGGGCAGCTTATAAAAAAACTTTGGAGTCTGGGAAATCCATGGTCAGGAGCTAGCACATTTGGTGTCTTGTGAGGGCCTGTTTCTAGGGCATTTTTGCTGTGTCAAATGGTTGAAGGAAGCGAGGGCTGTCTCTGTAATCAGTAACACCATGGAGAGCAAAACTCAGAGATGAGGATTCCATGCTTATGACCTAGTTACCTCCCAACAGCTCCACCTCCTAATGCTAGCCAGTATCTTGGGGGTTAGGATTTCATCATACAAATTTTTTGGGGACATGCATTTAGTCCATTGCAGAAGCCAACAAGAAGGGCCTCAGAAAAAACCAAACCTGCTAATACCTTGATCTTGGGCATTAGCCTCCCAACTGTGTTGTTTTAGCTACCCAGTCTGTGGTATTTTATCATGGCAGTCTGTAATCTTTTATGAATGTTTTGTAAACTCAGCATAATTCTCCATCTCAATAGTGTATCAGTAGTTTGTTGCTTTTCTTTACTGAGTAGCTTTCCACTTTGTGGATTTATCACTGTGTAAATGTGTGTATTTTCTCATTAAGGGACATGTGGGTTGTTTCTAGTTTTGGGCTATGGTGAATAGAGCTGCCTTGAACATTTATGTACCTGTTTTTGTGTGAATGTTAATATTTATTTCTTTAAGGCAAATACTGAAAATAAAATGTTTCAGTCATATGCCAAGTGCATATTTAGCTTTATAAGAAACTGTCAAGCTGGTTTTTGGAGTGGATGAATCATTTTACATTTCTACTGATAATATGTGAGTAGAATCCAGTTGCCCTGCATTCCTACCAATACTCGGTATTATCAGTATTTTTATTAGAGCTATTCTAATAGGCATATGTGACCTTATCATGATTTTAATGTGCATTTCCCCAATAGATGGCTAATGCTATTGAATATTTTTTCATTTGTTCATATGCCATCACTGTATCCTTTATTGGTGAAGTAATTGTTTCTTATTATCAGTTTTAGAGCATTGCAAACTTAGAGCCTAGGCCAGGAAATTGAAATGGGAATGGAGATAAAGGTCATTTGGCATTAGGGGAGTGAGAAAGTTCAGGAAGCGGTAGACTTTTAGTTTAGTGACACAAATAGCCCTTTGAATCAGTTTCTGCAGTTGGGGTCTGTCCTTGGTGTTGTGTTAAGAAAAACCAGTGTTTGAATGAGGTATCCATTTTGCCACAGACTGTTAAAATGCATGGATTTTTACTCATAAAAGGTAATAGATAAACTAATTTCTACCCCTTTATATATTTGCTTATAGTATTCTATGGGTTAAGTGGTAAGTAGCTGGTAAAAATGAGAATTCTAAAGATACTACATTGGTGGCTGAGTCTATAGATAAGTAATGGAAACAGAAAGAAATTTGTATGAAATGTTAGCTTTGTTTAAGAGAATCTCAAATAGTGAACAGCTACGGCTGATAGAAACAAATGAGGCCAAAGGACTCTAAGTAATACATATAATTAATTCCCTTAATATAGGTTTAGTAGATTATTTGATAATGAGTAATTTTTAACTATATCCTTTGCTGACTTCAGGCATTTTCTTTAAATAATTTTATCTTAGTTTTAATAAGACTGGTTGCAAAAAAACCAAAATAGAAAAGCTTTTGCATATCTTAAAGATCTATCATCATTTCATATCAGACCACTTTTAACATAGCTTTTGTAACTGTGTGTGAATTTGTAGATGGCAGTTTTAGAAAGAATTTTAAGAACAATGTGGACACACACACACACAGGCAGTCCTCATTCAATTGTTTTCATTTTTTTTTTGTTGTTGTTGTTTGGATTTGACACCTATTCCATCATATCTTTTTAAATGTGTCCACATAGAAACCTGTGAAGTGCTGTTCTTGGGGCTTTGTAATCAGTAACACCATGGAGAGCAAAACTCAAACGAGTGTGGACTTTTCTCAGGTGCCATATAACCAAACCATCCATCCTCACTTTGTATAAAACCGTGAACGACCTCAGTTTTGTTAAATATGCTTCCTAAAGACCAGTTGACACTTGGCTGTTTCATCTTCAGTGAACTAGATTGTCTCAACATGCTTTTAAAGACAATTTGTGCTGTTCATTTTTGAGAGATAAATCTAGCAATTGTTAGTCATCATGCACCTAATGATACTTTCACAGAGGAGCTGCTAAATATATGCTGGCATTGTGGCCCAGATGTAGCTTTGAAAATGTCACTGTGCTTATCTCTCTTTCTTTACTCATGAATGAATGTAACATTGTTTCTTTCATTCTTATAAGTTAAGATTTCTTAAAGAAGAGAGTATTTCTTATCTGAAGTTCTTGCATCTTGAAATGTTTCAGATTTCATAGTTTTTTGGATTTTGAAATATTTGCATAGACTTTACTGGTTGAGCATCCCTAATTTGAAAATCTGAAATGCTCTAAAACTTTTGAGCACTGACATGATACTAAAAAAGTTTCAGATTTCAGAACATTTTGGATTTTCCGATGAGGGATGCTCAACTTACATACATCTTGTATGTATGTGCATGTTTTATTTATATGTATTTTAGACTTCATAGAAATGCGTAGTAACTGTAGCTGAAATGCAGCAAGACTGAAACAATCTTCTTAGACCATTTCAGTATTTGGATGTTCTATGGGAATTGTAAGATACCTAAAACTTTTATTTTTTTCCTTAATAGAAATGTAGTCTATTCCAAGTGATGTGTTATTACCACCTTAGCCCTTGCACAAGTAAGATGAATAAAATACTGGCATTTGAAAATTCTTTTACTGTGAAAAGGGGAGGGAATAAGATTATACATTTATTAACTGTTGGATCAAATGGACTTTAAAATGAGAAAAATTTGGGGGTGATATAGATTATATATAAATGCTTTTGAGAAAGAAATTAGTTTAGATCTAGTTATACTGGCAAAGTAGGAAAATTTCAAAACTTATGATTTATCTGTTAAAATACCAAGAATTATGCACACAACACCCCCCCACACATATACATACATGTATACATACACATATATGTATATATATATACATACACACATATGTGTGTATGTATATGTGTGTGTGTGTGTAAATAAGAAAGGAGAACTCTCTAATGCTGTTGGTAAGAATGTAAATTAGTGTAACCAGTATGGAGGGTCCTGAAAAAACTAGAAATGGAACTTCCATTTGACCCGTCAGTTCCACCTGTGGATATACATATCCAAAGTATGTTGAAGAGACATCTGCACTCTGGTGTCAATTATAGCACTATTCCCAAGACATGGCAACAACCCAATGTCCACCAATGGAAGAATTGATAAAGAAAATGTGGTACATATGAATCCCACTATTATTTATATCTGTAATGCACCAGTAAAAAAGAAACTGCAATACACACAAACATACACCCACAATGATATGTTATGTAGTTACAGGAGTGAAATTCTGTTATTTGCAGCAACATGGAGGACATTATGTTATGTGAAATAAATCAGTCATAGAAAGTCAAATAAAGCATATTCTCACATGTCTATGCTAAAAAGTTAATCTCCTAGAAGTAAGAGTAGAATAGTGGTTACCAGCAGCTTCTTATAGGAAGGAGGATGGAGAGAAGATGGTTAGCGGGTACATAGGAGCATTTGGACAGGAGCAGCGACCTCGAATATTCTGTAACATATATGTGTTAAGAAAAACCAGTGTTTGAATGAGGTATTCATTTTGCCACAGGCTGTTAAAATGCATGGATGTTACTCATGAAAGGTAATAGATAAACTAATTTCTACCCCTTTATATAAATTTGCTTATAGTATTCTGTGAGTTAAGTGGTAAGTGGCTTGTAAAAATGAGAATTCTAAAGATACTACATTGAGGCTGAGTCTATAGACTCTACATTGAAGGAAAAGCATGGTTGACAACAAGTAATTATATATTTCAAAATAGCTAGTAGGAAGGATTTTGAATGTTCCCAACACAAAGAAATGATAAATGGTTGATGTGATGGATGTGCTAATTACCTTGAATCGATCATTACACACTGTATATATTTATTGAAATGCCACGCAATACCGCAGAAGTGTGTAAAAAATGTCAATTAAAATTAAAGAAATTTAAAATTTTCATAAATAGTGTCATAATGACATTAAAGTAAAAATTTCCAGTTTATTCTTATGCATGACAGTTACAATTAGTCTAGAAAAGAATTTTGGTAATTCACAGGTGCATATAACAATATTTTCAGTCTTCTTGGTTATGCTCTTTTAAAATTCCTGTAGAACAAAGTAGGCCTTTGTTGTATACATAGCAAGCAATCAGATATTTGTTACCTGATTTGAAAAACTATAATTTTGCTGTAGTTTAGCAGTGTTAGCAGAATGCACACAGAATACTTCATACCACATTGTAACTTAAACAGAAATGTGTAATAAAAGTAGTTAGGAATTTTAGTTAACAATACAACTGATACAGCTTTTCCTAAATTCTTCTACCATACCTGCTAAATCTGGAGTTGGCACATAGACTGAAATCCCACAGGCTAAATAAAGCTAACTGCTTATTTTGTAAATAAAGTTTTATTGGAAAACAAACATGTCTATTTGTTATATGTTAAATAGTTAAATAGTTATGGCAGAGTTAAATAGTTATGATAGAGACTCTGTGACCTTCACATCCCAAAATATTTACTATTGGACTGCCGATCCCATATTAAATGATGGCATGAAAAATGTATATAAATCTTTTTTCTGCTTTAAATTATTGAAAGACTAGAACACTTTCCTGGCTAAAAATGTCAAACTATTGCTCTGTGCTAAAGGGAGCAAGACCTATGTGTTGTCAAATTTTGGGATTCTGTTCAGGGCAATTGATTCTCTGAATATGAAGCAGAACTTATCAAATGAGTTTTACTTTAACTTAAAATTACATGTATTCTTGAACCATTTGCCAGAAGTTTTAGTGGTTAAATAAAAGTGGTCAGAAATTTTGATGGTTGTATAAAGGTGGCCAATGTGTGTCTATAGAAAACCTCATACTTAGAGTAGACAAGACACTCTGCGCAGGTGTCTAGGGCCAGGTCTTCTCTTTTTCCTTTCTCTCTCTCTTTGTGGTGCTGGGGATTGACCCAGGGTTTTGCACATGTTGGGGAAGTGCTCTACCACTGAGCCATACCTCAGCCCCTCTTTTCATATTTCATTTCATTTGCTTTACAGTCTATAGCAAATTGGCCTACTTGAAGCTTACGGGGGTCTGTTATGTGGCGTGTCTGGAGAGATGGGTTTGAATCTGCTTTCTCTACTTACTAAGTGATGTGGGCAAATAAGTTAACTTCTCTGTGTCCTGGTTTTCTTATCTGTAAAATGTATAAGACTTGCTTCATAGAGTTGTTAATACATGTAAAGCACTCAGTCTGGTGCCTTGCTTACTGTAAATGCTTGATATATGTTACTGTCAGTATGGTTTGCTTTTTTCATACTTTATTGAAGCTCCTCATGTCACAAGACGGCAGTCTCTGTTATTGAAAGCGATGTACTTGGATGAAAGTAAAAGAAAATATCACAAGAATTTGCCCTGCAACTCTAGGTTTTTATGTAATAGCAATAACCTATAAGTGGTGCTGCTCATATGAGATATCAGAATTGAAAACCAATCAAGAAGCTACATTCCTGAAGTAATATGGTGATTACCTATATAATATAATTAGTTTTAATTAGTGAGCAACAATTAATTGAAGCATGTGTTTCTTTGATTCCTTAATTTTTTTTTCTTTCCATTGCCTACCTCCTGTCTTTCTCCACCAGTGTTGATTTCTGAAAGTGTGGTTTATTTAACATATCAGACACCTGAGTCTGTGTTCTGACTGTTCTGAATCAAAAATTTCTGGGGATGGAGCCTAAGTGATCGTGGGCACACTGAAATCTAAGAATCAGGTATGGGAAATAATTAATGATTTGGAATGCAAACCATTGAATTCTCTGATTTTTTCAGTAATCTTTGGTAAGTGGCCTGATTGTGGAGGAGATGGAAACTCTTGATAGTAAATAGATTTCTGTCAGCATCACAGAATTTGTCAGTATTTAATAGGTACTGTGGAGTGAGACCATTCAGGAGAGACAGGATGTCTAAGCTGTATGACTTTCCCTCCATCTTTCTTTGCTGTCCTCTCCCAGGGATTCTCATCTCTTGCTTGGATTATTCTGCCTCTTTTAACCCCCATCCTAAACCTTACTTACACTGAACTCAACCTATTAAAAATAAATGACAGGGGCTGGTGGTGCTGCTCAGTGGTAGAATGTACTTAGCATGTACTAGACCCTGGGTTTGATTCTCATCACCAACAAACAAACAATAATAAAAGCAGTCTGGTAAAATCCAAAAGAACTTTTAAAAGTAAGAAGGAAACAACTAGTGAAGAAATACTGTAGGGCTGGGGCTATAGCTCAGTGGTAGAGTGCTTGCCTCACATGTGTGAGGTACTGGGTTCAATCCTCAGCACCACTTAAAAATAAATAAATAAAGATATTGTATCTGTCTACAACTAAAAAAATAATAAAAAAAAGAAACACTGTAAAAGTATAATTGATATGGGGGCTTTGGCTGCTAAGAATCCTAATACAAGAACTATCTACGACCATACCACCCTGAATGTGCCTATTTTTATCTATCTTGGAAGCTAATACAGGGACTGAAGAAGTTTATTGAGCCTCAGCTCCCTTCCTTCTAGCACTTGATGAGCTGGTATAATTTAGATGGCTGAACTTTGCCTCCTATCTTCATTTCAAACATACCTTCTTATTTATTGCACATTAAGGGCATCTACTGCCAAAGATAAGCACTGCCAGACATTAGTTAAAGTGGTGCAAACAGATTTTATTCAGTAACTACTGAAGGTGGAGGAAAGAGCTCCATTCTGATTTGTGCAGAAGTAGTTTGAGCATTTTAAAGGGCATTTATTCGTTTAGAGTATCAATGGGCTATACTTTTGTGTACAGTGACTGTTCATTTTAAATTTAGAATCCTTTGAAGCTGCTGGTTGATTCTCCTTGTCAGCATTTGGCAAATTACATTCAGATGCTAACAAAATTATTCTATTTTCTTTTCATTAATGAAATTAGTCCTAAATTTAGCTTGTGTGTTTTAAATACATATTCTCCTATCTCCTTCTCTGTCTTCATCTTCATCTTCATCTGTCTCTGTCTTCATCTTTTCTTTCTGTTTATCTCTTCTTTGGATTCACTCTCTCATTGTGTTAGAATAAAGAGGCTAATATTAGATCTCAGGGCTTTTGCTGAGTTTGCCAACAGTGGTATTGACTGGGTTGTGATTTTTAAAAACCATGGGGACAGCTTTATTTTGGTTGAAGAGGACTTGAATGAGTAAGGGTGTGAACAATCCACACCATATCTTATAAATCCTTATAAGGTGCCTAAGCGTCTTGCACAACATAATGTGATTTGTCAATTGTCACCCTTTGTGAACTGCAGATATCATTAATCATGAGAGAGAAAAATTCCTATTTAAATGTTTGATCATTTATCTTCAGAAAATATGGTTTTCAACTATTTTTAGAGTCAAAAACCTTAAAAGCAATAATGAGTTGGTCTCCCATTGGCAGTACTGACCACTGGGGAATGTTCATGAGTGAAATACAGGCTGACTTGACTTAGATTAGATGCTGCTTACATAGCCCTTGGGGCCTGGGAGTTGTGCATTAAGCTTGAATGTTCATGTGTAAGAACCTGTAATGAAATATATTTCTGGTTGGTACACTTCATGCAAAAGTTTAACTCTTTCTGTAGTTGTGATAAGTAGATATATTTTGCCATTGACCAAGAACTTGAATGAAAGAATAAAAATTTGTATTTCCCCCTAAATAATTTAATTTAATTTGATCTGATCTCACAAGTCCTTTGAGATTCATGGGTAAGTGTAGTTAATAAAAATACATTATTTTGTGAATTGACTTTGAATTACTATAAAATTCTGTATTTCTCATTGTTGTACTGATAATAAAAAATAACTATACACCACCTTATAAAGGTTGACTTTTTTTTTTTTTTTTTTTTTTTTTTTTTGCTTAGAGGTAAGGTTTGGGGGTGCTATCATTATTTCCCCCTACCTTTATTCACTTATTCTTGGTTGTTTTAGATTTCTGTTTTTACCTGGTTGACTCTATGTGTTCTTGTTCAAGCTTTTTCTCCTAGAAACCTTTTGCCTAGCTCAGAGGTACAATAACAGATGCACAGAGATATAATGACAGATGTACAAGTGGTAAAGTGACAGACATGCGAATTTTGGGGGTGGAGGGGGAGGGATAAGGCCCAAATTTTATTTTCAATATAGAATTTTATGAAATAAAGTAGATGAGCAAAAATGATTTTATACATTAGCAACTAACAAACATCCTTAGGAGGTTTTTTGTTTTGTTTTGTTTTTAGTGCTGGGGATTGAATATTGGGAAAGATTTTTTTAAGTACATTCTTCCCCTGATTCGTCTTCTCACTTAAATGGTATTATTGGTCACTAAAAAAGGGATTTTAATTTTTCATAACAGCATTTAAAAAATTGGCTAAAAAGTCAGTTTTAAATTTTGAAATATTTCAATATTGAAATATTTTTGGTTTAAAACAATTAGTCAAAATTCCATTATTTTTCTCAAATATATGATTCACTCTATGGTTTTTTTCAAAACCCTGAAGAATACAAGATTCACTTTTTAATACTATATTAGTGATGAGTTTTTCTTGCAGAAATGCTTAGCTTTACAAACTGTTTTTAAAACAAAAAATGACTTTAAGGAAGGGTTATTGTTTGGGGCTGGGTTCAAATACTCAATCTTAGAGACTGAATGAAGAGGGAAGAGAAAGAAAACTGTTGCTAAAAATAACATAGGAAGTATTTTACTGGCTCTTACAACTACAATAAAGTGGAGATAGTCTCTGAAATTAGCAGAGCAATGAATGTGAGTGTATTTTAAAATTAAGATATTTCAGAAATCATCCTAAATTTGGATATTGGTATATAGAAGTTATATTACTTCAAGTACTAAAGGAAAGGGAATACATTTTTTTTTTTTTTTTTAGCTATGTAGTTAAAAATGATCAGCTTCTTAAACTTGGAGAGTTTTATGGAGTCTGTTTAAAAGACAGAGTTCATTTATGTGGGCAAAAATGATACTAATACTATCTCTGAGAGAGGGTGGTCCCTGGCTTTCTTGTTTTATTTTTTAAATTAATGAACTATGCAGTTCAATTTTGAGCTTTTTAAGGAAACACTGTATTTCAGGACAGAAATCATTTAGTCACTATTAGATTTTTGGGGGAGTTCACAAGTCATAATTTGACTTTATTATGTTGTTTAGGTCAGACTCTTAATTATTAAAAAAAAAAGGGCTCTCTGGCCACTTTGGCCTTGGATTTGTGATTAAAGGCTTCATATTTTTGTCTTTTTATGGAATTGGCAATATTGTATGGTAAAAATAACATTTTTTCTTTTTATTTAATTGAGGTTTTTAAAAATTAATTTATTTTTATTCTACCTTGTTATATATGACAGTAGAATGCATTACAATTCATATTATACATATAGAGCACAATTTTTCATGTCTCTGGTTGTATACAAAGTATATTCACACCATTCGTGTCTTCATACATATTCTTAGGATAATGATGTTCATCTCATTAATTGAGTTTTAATTAGGCAAACCTTGTTATTTGTCAAAATTCTGTCCATCTTGGCCAGTAGTCCAAATTGATTTACTACGTTTGTCGTAGGTTGAGCGTTAGGTTGCCATGAATGTTGAATATAGGTACTCTTTTTTTCTTTTGAAAATGTATGTAAATTCTGTCACTTTATGTTTTATTTTGGATTATGTAAAATATGCTTAGAGCAAATGCCAAAATTTGGGTTTTTATGTATTAAATTTTGGAACTGGCATTCAGAATTTGTTAAAGCTTTATTATTATTATTTTTAAAGCTAATAGCTAGATAATTAAAAATTCAGACTGATTTCCTAAATTGTTTTAAAAATGGAAGACTTTGGAGTAGTTACTACTTATTTTAAAATATATAAATTTTAATTTACAATATAAATTAAATATGAAATATATAAAACATTATAAATTATATATGTACTTGTTTCTGATGACTAGATTTATATATTTTCCTTTTGGAAATTTTAGAAAATACTGAAAAGCTCCAATAAGAAAATTCCCATCATGTAGAAATAATCACAGTTGCTTTGTAAGTAACTTCATTATGTTTTTCCTAGCTCAAATTATAGTTAATCTTTAGGAGAACCTTCTAAATCTACACTCACAAATAGGGATCCTATAAACAGGATCTAAAAAAAAAATGTAAGAAAAGGAATTAGAGATAGGTTCTTGGTTTAGGCTCTTACTGTCTCCTCTTGAAAAAGTGATTGTACTTGTTTGTAGACTGCTGATTTCCTTTGAAGCATACACATGCGTACATTGCTCTGTGCCCTTGACTCAAGAGTTTTGTCTGGGTTTTAGGATATCCAGTTCTGACTAAACCAGTCTTCATGAACTCTCCTGATATTGAGGATATACCTTTGATTTTTGACTGGCAGCACTTTGACTGATTCCATCAAACTAACAAGGTTTTACCGTAACTGTTTGTTGACCAAATTAAATTGCTTCCCAGTAGCCTTGTTTGTTCATTTTCTGTGAAGCTCACTGTCTAAATCTTTTCCCTATAGAAATTCTTGCAGAAAAATCTTATAGTAAGAACTTTCTATTTGTCATTTAAAGCAAAATTTAAATAATGCCCCTGTGCAAAATAAATATTGCAGAAAAGATATCCTGTTGATTTGACATAAATAGCATCAGGACCGCTCAAATCAGCATCAAGAAATATCTGCACCTGTGACCTAGCATCTGTGTGAAAGCTACCAGAATTACAGGTTACTATTATTGTTTGCTGAAGCTGAGTGCATTGCCATTTATTAAGAGTCAGTAATATTGTGCTCACTAGGTCCTTGTGCCCATCAATTCCTATATTTGTATGTTTTTCCCCATATCTCTCTGCATTCTTTCATTCTCAAACATAATTTAAAGAGAATTCCCAGCCAGCTACCAGAGCTGTGCAGCTCTCTCGTCTATGAGTTGTTCACTCTCCAGACTTAATGGTCAACACCTTTTCCCCCCTAGCATTTGTAATAAACTCAGTGGGAAGAAATGAACCAGTACATTAAAGTTTCTTATTTTGTTTTTCACACTGAAAATATTCTAAGCAATAGCACATGAGATATGCAAATGGTTTTATTTGAACTAAGCAGTTTACGAACTGGTTGCATAAATAGACCATTATTCTGTATAGGCTTGTTTTTTGCTTTTATAAGTGTTAATTGGTAATTTTCAGAAAGGTAAAATCATGTGTCAAAGATTTTATTTACTTATTTAAGTAATCAAGAGATCAGTAAGGGGCTGGGGATGTGGCTCATGCGGTAGCGCACTCGCCTGGCATGCGTGGGGTGCTGGGTTTGAGCCTCAGCACCACATAAAATAAAATAAAATAAAATAAAATAAAATAAAATAAAGATGTTGTGTCCACTGAAAACTAAAAAATAAATATTAAAAAAATTCTTTCTCTCTTTCTCTCTCTTAAAAAAAAAGATCAGTAAGATTTTATAACTGATTCAATGAACATTTCAGAATTTAGGCATGCATATGCATTGTAACAAAGAAATGTATTCTGGGTTAACAAGATTGGTCAATGCCTAACAGAACTGTTGCTTTTTATGGTTGTCTGTTCCATCAGGCAGAAATTATATACATCTCAATTGGCTAAAAATCTCTAAGTTAGCAAATGGCTTCACTAAGTATAGAATTTCAATTAATAAATAGTGAGTTGCATGGGTAGTTGTGCTTGTAGTGAGTGCCCTTTGCTTCCCCATATAATACTAGAATGACATGCCTAGCTAGTTTCCATATTTTCAAGTTTCAGATTTTTTTTTCTGATATAAGCAAGAAAATTAAAAAAAAAAAAAAGGACATGATGCTTTTACAAACAAGAAAACAAAAGGAAAAGATTAGGTTTGAGGATAGATTAGACTAGGGACTTTTATTTTGGCAATGTTTTATATATAAAAAAAATCATGCACATTTTGTATTATTTCTATACAAACAACTTTCCTTTTTCTCCTGGTCTGTAATGTAGGTGCTTCTCCAAAAACCAACGTAAAAGCTTACCTTTGTTGAATTCAGGTCACATGGCCTATGTTTGTCTCACAACCGAGTGCAGTGGACTCTTGGTAGAACCATGACACAGTTAGTCAGTCATTTTGTGTTTTGATTCATTTGTGAGACATGACACTTATGAATATAAAAGTATGGAAAATGGCCATGTAGTTTCACTAATAGTGCTAAATAAGCTACTTACTCTGTGATATAGAATTGTAGACTTTTTTAGAACTGGAAGGACTTTAGAAGTCATTTCTTTCTATGTATGGAGAACCTGAGTCCTAGAGAAGTGACTTATTAGACTAATTCCAGGAAGAATGGAACTAAAATTCATGTTTCTTACTTCTGAATCACTGTGGCCTCTTTAATGCATGCATGATTGTGAAGAATAGCACTTAGAAAACTAATCCTTTTAAAATATTTACTGTGAGCCTATTATTTTGCTAACTCTGTGCGAGGTACTTAAACTACAAAAAAGATAATACACTTCCTATTGTTGAAGGGCTCAAGACCTAGCTGAAGAGACTGAATTTTATTATTGTGTTTTTAAGAACTCACAACACAGGGAAAGATTAATGGGAATAAGTACTGTAGGAATTGACAAGAGCAAGCGATCTGTGATGAAGATGCTAAAAAGGTAAATAACCATGCAAAATAGCATGGTTAAGGGCCTACAGGGGCAGAGAATCGTGTTTGGGAAACATTTTTTCCCCCAAGAAGGAAACAGTATATGTAGTACCAAGTCTATTGTTGCTGCATCATTTAATCTGGTGGTATCATTTTGGTTTTGTCATTGGTGTAATGACTTTACTTGGAAGTATTATCTAAAGTTAATTTAAACTGGATTTTGATTGTATTATTCATATATTTAGAATTTTGGTGTGACTCAGACAACCTGTCAGGGTATATTTGTTGGTAATGTTTGGGGTGGTGGCTGTACATAATCCTGTCTAGATGGTCAGTAAGCAGCTACTTAAATATATATTTTCTAAGAGTAAAGTAAAGGGTTGAGTAAAATAGGAATTAGAGTCTTATGGTGTCTACATCTAAATTTGTTTCTGCTTCTTGTGGGAGTAGCAAAATTGTAAAAAAAAAGCTGCAAAAGAGTTTGTAGATAAACGCTCATATTACAAGGGCATTTTGTATATTAGTTTTAGCAGAAAGGTTAACATTTTGATTGATGTATTTGTCAAGGGTAAAAGAAGCAAAAGCTAAAATTAATATTACACAATTCTAATTGCTTTTGCTTGGCTCCTCTCCACATGTATATATTCTGGTTTTTAAATATTTAAAATTTCATCTCTTCTGGTGTGAAATGGAAGTGAAATCATCTAGGGTAGTAGATTTTTATCAATAATAGTTCCCTGCACCCCCTTTTGAAAGCAAAGTAATGTTTATGTTGTCTTTCTAGCATTAAGCAAAATTATTTGTTAAGGTGACAGTTTCTTCAAGTACTAACATCTGGAGAGTGAACATTTATAATATGCTACTTTGTGATGTGTGACAGATATAATTGATATTCTGCTTTCTCATCAAATATCTAATATCTAATTGTTACATATATGTCTTTCTAAAGTTGTATTCTTTTTTGGGTGGGGAGGGATAGCAGTGGGCAGATTGAAGAAAAGCAGATATCTTTGTGTTTGCCAACAATCTAATGTCATAATGGTTTGTGAGAGGTAGAAGTGATTTAGGAGGATTCTAGAGTATACCTTCATTTTTGGAACTGACAAATCTGAAATTCAGGAACAGAGTTAGGAAATATATATTGTGTGTGTGAGTGTGTGTGTGTGTGTGTGTGTGTGTGTGTGAGAGAGAGAGAGAGAGAGAGAGAGAGAGAGAGAGAGAGAGAGAATATATGCACACAGGTGTAGTAGAATTATGAGTTTATGCCGATACCTTCAGTTCTATTCCAGCATCTTGGAGTTGTTTGTAAATACCTTCTCTGGCAGGGTGTGCATGTGTGTTGGGGGGGGGGGATACCACCCATTATCCTCAATATGTTTTCCTATTTGTTCAGTCAGAAATAATTTACTGGATGCAGATTTCCCAGTCACTTGCTGTCTTTGCTGCTTGCCACTCCTAGAGCCTGCTACCACTGAGCCTGTTGCTTCTAATCCTGCATAGAATTCCTCCTTGCTGGTGACAAAAAGATAGGCACGATCAAAAGACAAGGAAAGGAAGGTTATAATTCTTTAATCATGCACATAGACTTCTTTCAGCCCTCTCATATTTTCTTGAGAATTTTAAAAATTTTATTTTTGAGTTTCCTTTCCATGTAGTAGCCTGAGAATCCCCTGGTGCTTACTGATGCCTAGAGTTTGTCCTGTTTTTACAGAGGGACATACAGATGTGATTATTTATCAAGAGGTTGTATTTCCTGCAGCCCAGTGCAGATATTATCCACTAGAGAGAAGGAACAGGGTTCTCCCAGCAGCCTGAAACACCACGATGTGTGTATCCCCTGTCACCACTGGTCAAGCATATATTTCAAAATGGTGGAGTGAGGGTCAGTCATGGTCTTTCAGCTCTTTAGTTAGAGCTTCTTCAGCAGCTTATTGTGTACAGGTACAAAAAGTCATTTCTTGGTATTCATTCCTTTAGAACTAGGGCTTGTTTAAGAGGAATCCGCAGCCCTAACAGCATTTTGTCTGAAAAACTTGTAAAACTTCAGCATCGTCCTGACCCTTGAGGATGGAGTCGTTTTTGTTTTCAAACCTTTGGTCTTATTCTTTTTCTGCCGCAGGATGATAAATGACACATTTTTTTGTTGCAGGTGTAGAAAACTTGCCTTGCAGTAGCTTAAACAAGAACAGTTTTGAGGGTGGGGGTAAAATGGGCAGGGGAGGGAGTTCAAAAGAATGCTGGTCTGACAACACTTGAAGATAGGTTGTTAACTTGGGATTATTAAAAAAGATTTTAAAAATCATCTTTAAATTAAATTGAGCTTTATGTTTTCACTTTGATCAACAGGGATTAATTTGGAAAAAATAATGGGCTGATATCCATGTAAATTCCTAACCTAGCGATGTCTATTTAGCCCTACGGTGTTGAATTTGTATCAAAGAATTATTATCAAATAATTTCTCATTAAATTGGCAAACATTTGTTAAGAAATATCTTTAAACAGTTCTCTTGAACAATTAAAATTACTTTATTGTTTTTCTTATGTCTGTCTCTAAACTTGAGAAATTAAATCTTCTCATTGCAAGGAGAATAAAATGACAAAATGTGTCAGTTAGGATTATTCAATTATTTTATGTAAATACAAACCATTTACTCTGAGGAGAACCATCATACCTTTTAAAATGAGATCAATCAACACCTTTCTTAGAATTGCTTTCATTGAGCTAATGAATAGATATTTTTATTCTTGAAATATTGCATTTTTATTCTCCTTATTAATGGCCCTTCCCTGTGTATGAGTAAATAAATCATTGGGCTGCTAGAAGTTCTAAGTGCTTTTCAAAGAGCATTTAAGTGCTTGTAATCACTAAACAAAGGAGTACTGTAGATTAAATGTGTTGTAAACTACACATGAAAGCAATGTCTTTTTTATTATCTGTAACTTTAATTGAAAGAAAATGTTAATTTAGGGTAATGAAATAGACCTCCAAGTATGATCGGTGAATAGACCATTAGGTTAATTAAAATGAGGATATGTATCATTGCTGTGGTGGAACTACCATTGTGGAGGAGACAGATTCATTTAGTGCTTGAATAGTAAAATTCAGAATGCGTCACTCCCAACCTAGATTTACTACAGAAAGAACAAGATTAATGACAAGGGTAATTCAGTTTTGTTTCATTTACTTTTACCTGTCACATTACTTGTCATTCTAGAGAGCCTGTCACTTAAAGGTGAAAATTCATCCAATCTTTTAAAAATCAATTAAGTGTAAATTTTGTTACTTTTCTATCTGTCCATCATCCAAGATGAATTAACTACAAAACAAGATTAAGAGCCAGGCACGGTGGTGCACACCTGTAATCCCAGCGGCTAGGGAGACTGAGATAGGAGGATCGAGAGTTCAAAGCCATGGCAAGGCGCTTAGCAACTCAGTGAGACCCTGTCTCTAAATAAAACACAAAATAGGGCTGGGGATGTGACTCAGTGGTTGAGTGCCACTGACTTCAATCCCCAGTACCAAAACCAAAAAACAAACAAATAAAAAACAAAATATTAAAAATAAACAAATAAAACAAAAAACAAATAAAAAACACAAGATTAAGTATTAGTGAAATATGCAGATTTTATAACATAACATTTAAAAAGCTGGTTACATAAAATTTATTGATCTGTAAGTAGTATTGAAATGACCACTGTAACTTCTCAGATATTAATTCTCTGTCTACTTACAAATCTATTGGAAACTGATGTTGTAGTTGCTATTCACTCAGCCAATTTCCTGTTTGAATTTACTGAAGAATTCAGTGTTTTACTATTGTATATAGTTTAGAAAAGGTTCTTGAGTGCTCTTTGATTCTTCCTTATGAAGAGTTTTAGCATAGTGCCAGCCATGAAGTAGCTTTGCCATAAGTGCTTTCTATTTTGATTAAAAAGTCTTGGCATGTGTTTAAACAGATATTAAGTTCAATATGCTCTTGAGCTATTAGTTTTCCCCAGCATATGCCTAATTTAATGTATTAATTTCTCTTCAGATCTTAGCTCTAGTATTACAGCATCTGACCTAATAGTCAGCCAATCTAATCATTAATGTTAGCTCTTTTGTCTGTCATCTAAAGGATGAGCACATGTGACCAGTGATTTATGAAGCAAATGATGATAAACCTAGTGATTTATACGATCAATCAGTCAACGAAATATTTATTAAATTCGAGTTCTGAGCTTAGTATTGTAGTCGGCACTTTCAAGTGCAAAAACTTTCCTTGGAAGGTGGTACAGGATCAGAATGTGTTATAAAAGAAGCAGCTTCTCTTAACTTTCCAAATAGAAAAACTATTTTAGGATGGTAAGAATCTCTCTTTCTTGTGTTTTAGTGTCTTAGTTCTGGGAAAGTTGTTTTATATTCTTATTCTGCTTCTTATTTTCCTGAAATTGGCCTAGATGATAGTAGGAGATATTTAGTGAATTTATACACACACACACACACTTAATATTTCTTATGATAAGTGAATGTTATCTTAACTCAATATGATGTAGTAAAATTTTAATGCTTATATTAGAGAGGGAGTCTTTACTCAATAAAAATTCCATAGAATCTTTCTAAATAATTGACTCTGAACATTTAGCAGGTCTCATTTTGTCCCACTTTTTTTTACTGAAGGAATTGTAAAGATTCATTCATTCAGCCTGAACTTGGCCACAAAACTATAGCTATGAAGGAGGCAGCTCTAGATTTGGAAACTCACCATGTATTCATGGTCTTTTCTGATATGTCTTGTTTCTTGTTTCTTTCTTTATGTCTCCTTTTTATTTTTAACTACATATAGCCTTCTTTATTTTTTTCTTTATCTTGCTCTTTTTTTTTTCCTGACTCATAGTTTCTGTTTACTCATAATAGAGTTTTGATTTTTCTTAAAGAGTTTTAGATCCAATTTTGGCATTTATCATCCTGCTGATTACTGAGTTCATATTCCTGGGGGAATGAATCTGATCAATTTGTGTATCAGTTAAAAGAAAGAAGCTGATTTAGCCAGGTGTGGTGGTGCATACCAGCAATTCCAGCCAGCTGGGAGACTGCAGGAGAATTGCAAGTTCAAGGCCAGCCTGGTCAATTTAGTGAGACCCCAAATAATAATAATAATAATAATAATTATTATTATTATTATTACTATTATTTTAAAAGGGTTGTAACTCAGTGTTAGAGTGTATCCCTGGACTCCAGCCCCAGGACTGCAAAAACAAAACAAAAACCCAATTTATTTTATAGTAACAGAAATTACATCTATGTCTCATTCATGCTACATGTTCATTATAGTTTAGGGGGCTCTGTTTCATACTCTCTGCATTCTAGAAGCTTGACTGCTGTCATGACTTGAAGCATTGCCAGAAAAAAAGGGGGGTGTCCAGTCATATGCTGGCTTATACAGTTTTTACCCATAAATGACATATCACTTTGATTCATATTCCATAAACCAAACCAAGTTAACTGGCTACAGATGACATTAATGCGATAAGGAAATAAAATCCTTCTGTGTGTCCTGGAAGAGAACCATATTATTTGGTGGATAGCATTAATGACTACTTCACTTTTTCCCCTACATAGAACACATACTATTCTTCATAGGAGACAATTTAAAAATCTTCTAGGAGCAATTATATATCCATACTCTTAGCCATGTGACTTCTGGTAACTTTTAGTAGGCAGATCCTTTTCCCCCAAGGAGAGGCATGGTCATGTGACTTGTACTGCTAATGGCACATGGGTAGGTATGATGTGTGTCAACTTTTAGTAGAGCTTTAAATCTAGTTTGTATGCTTTGGTTTGAATTTTTGAATTTTTACCCATTGCCAAGAGAACAACACATCCCAGACAGGAATTGTTCCATCAGCTTGAATCCCAGAATGAAAAGACATGTAGACTTGCCTCATTAAGCAGAGCTTTACTCAGTCCTTAACTTTTATTTAATGTGAATAAAAAAATAAATAAATATTTTTTGTTAAGGCACTGAGATTTTGGAGATTTTATTAACAGCAACCCCAACTTGATGCAGTGGGCTGTGGAGTAAGATAACCTGGATTTGAGTGTTAACTCTGCTAGTTTTGTGATTTGGAATGAGTTAAATTTTTCTGAGGCTGGGTTTCTTTGTCTTTAAAACTGAAGATAATAATGCCCATCTTACAGTTCTTATGTGAGGATTGAATTGGATGTTGCTTAGCATGACACTCAACATGTGCAAATAGTTCCCTTTACTTTACATCTAGCTCTCCCTTTTAGAGTCTTTAGGTAGACTCTTACTTACACAAAGTCTCATAGGCAGGAATTAATTGTGAAATTAGGAATTATATAATATGGTCTTCTTAGGTAAACCTTTAAACACAAAATTAAGGATTTCCTTTCAAAGAGAATCTAAGATGCTGTTTTACCTGATCTTTTCCACAAATGACAGATTCCTATACACAGGTCAACTAGGTTTTTAACTGAGCTAAATAGGCCCCACTACAACATAACTACCAAACTTTTAATCCCTCTAGGAAAGCCTAGAATAGTTGCTATGGAATAGGTGGACTTAAGAGCCTCACTATCACCAACAATCTCATCCATGGAGGTTGATCTTACAGCTCTGGAGCCAAGAACATTTAATCTAATAACTGATCAGTGACCTATGATTTGCCCTAGCTCAAGAAGATGAGATACTTGTGGTGAAATAATATACCTAGTGAACTTGTACTTGTAGGGGAAAAAAGAAAAAAGAAAACAATAGTGCACATGTTGGTTGCTGTTAAAAAAAGGAAGTTATCTGTCTAGTTCACAGGTAGGAATGAAAAAATATATAGAGGGCTAGAGGTATATTGTTCAGTGGCAGAGCATCTATGTGAAGCCCTGGGTTCAATCTCCAGTTTCAAAAAAGAAACAAAGTTTTTAATCAGTCCCTAAAATAAGGATAAATCTAAGAGAAAGAATGACCAATCAAAACACAGCCTTGCGTCAGGGATCAAATCAGAGTATGATTTTATACCTGTGGTGGCCCTGCAGTATGTCTGAAAATTTGATATGGTTTCCTTCAAAAGATAGAACTAATAATTATGCCTATTAATTTGAATTTAATGAACTGAAGTGTGGCTTGTGACTTCTATCACCAGGTCATAGTAGGAATTGTGTTACTCTCTTGTTCTACTCTTGGATTGTTCACTGGAGAACTGGCTGCCATGTTATAAGGATGCTCAAGCATGTTGTGGAAACATGTGAGAAAGAACTGAGGCTACCTGTCACTAGTTTGGAAGAATGGAGGATACTAGCCGAGGTGAATGAGAAACTTGGGTACAGATCTTCGTATCCCTCTTTTCAACTTAGATCTTCAGATGATTTCAGCACATCTGCATGCAACATAATGAGAGATCCTGAGCCAGAACCACTTAGCAAAGCCATATCTAATTCCACGGAAATTGTTTGAGATCATAGATGTTATAAAGTAATTTATTACATGGCAATAGATAACTAATACTCAGTGAAATCTGAATATTTTAAAGAATTTTTTAGTGATATCATATATCCTTTCAATTAAATGACATGACTACAAAAAAGCTTGTCATATCTATAATTTATGTTTCATTTGTCCCTGCTTAAAATAATGTTTTTAGTAAAATGCTAAAGGGTTTATAAGGATGAAAAAGTGCAACCAAATTTGAAAAACTATAAAGTGCTCTATATTTTCCTCATCAGAATATTTTTTTTATTGTTGATGTTTCTTCTTTTTTGATTTTTCTTCCCCAGTTATTTTCCTAATATTTCCTGAGCCTGCTACCTAAAATGGGCTGTGTCAGTCAGTGTTTTGTAAAGAAACAGAACCAATAGGAGATATATATTGGGGTGGGGAGTGGAGAGTCAGCTTAAGGCATTGGCTTGTATAATTGGGGGTACTGTCACATAAGGAATCTGTAAGACCAGCTGGAGACTCAAATAAGTGTTGAAGTCGCCATCTTGAGTCTAGGATTTGTTGGGAAGATGTCCTTGGTGGAAATGCAGGCAGGATTTCTATATTACAATCTTAAAGCAAAATTCTTTCTTGAAGAAACTTGCTTTTGCTCATAAGGCCTTCAACTGATTGGATGAGGCTCACATTGTTGAGGGTGATTTCCATAAAGTCAACTTAACTACGAGTACCAATCAGATCTACCAGATACCTACACAGCAACATTTAGATTTGTTAGTGTTTAACCCAATAACCAGGCACCATAGCCTTACTAAGCTGATGTATAAAATTGCTCATCCTACAAGGGGAAGGGAATTGCCTGCTGCAGAAGTGTGTGAGGGACACACAGGCCCAGAGATCTAGTTGTATAGTATTGATGGTTGTGGTAACCTTGTTCTTTGTGCTTTTCAGTACATTTGGTGCTTTCTGGTAGGGGTAGGAACATATCAACCAATAAGAATGGCTTTTGTTGTGATCAACACACACACACACCTGGAAGAAAAGTAGAACATGTTGTTGTTTATAATTCAAGCTACAGGTGACTTGTTAGAGCTCAGAATGAGGACAGGGCTAGCAAATATTTTCTGCTGCTGGTGAGTTGTTACCAACAGAAGTGTCAGAAACATGTTTAATTTGTTGGGAGTGCTTAATTTAGTGATAGTTGTTGACAAGCTTTTGCAGAGCTTTTCTAGGGATTTAAGACTATACCTGAGTCTCAGTAAGCTGCTCCTTTGAGAATTGAATAGTTTCTGCAATTTCACAGATGGCAATACTTCTGAACACCATTAAGAGGATATTATTCTGTAATGCTCGTTAAGTTCTGTCTTCTTTAGCAGGTTAAATATGATATCTACTGGATTTTATATTTCTGTCATTCTAAAGAGTGTCTTAAATTTTAAGAGTTTACTAATTTAAGTATTTTGATAGGGCAGGTTTATGACCATTGGTCTGAATTTTAATTTTGTTTTTTAAACAAAAATGCTCAGTTGAACTTTATAATTAACTTCCATCTGTAACTTCTAAAATCTCTCTATGGGTTTGATTTACTGTAAAAGTAATATTATTAATTTTATAAGACTGCTTCTCAGGTGTGTTTTCCTTGCTTTTGGATTTTCACAATGAAAAATGAAGGAGGACTCCTTAAACCAAGTTTTATTGGGATAAGATCAATTTTATGAAGCCTGACGACTTCTTATTCTGAATTTTACTTGAGCAATGTTCCAGCTTAACTGAATGGCTCATAATATTGAGTGACTCTCTCGTCAGCTCCTTTATTGATTAATGACACAGATAAGAAAGATGTATCTTGTAGCAGGGGGATTAGATTCAAGGAAACTGGAAGTCCCTCATCTCAAGACAGCTGAAAGTCTGTATTTAAGGATGACATGATCCATGAAAGAGAAGAAAAGTCAGGGTTTAGTTAAGCAATGTGGAAAGGAGAGGAGAGGGAAAGAGCAAGCCCATGCAGTGATAACACTTTTGAAAATAACTTGTGGGAAAGGGAGGGGCAGTCAGCAAAACATTATATGAAACCTTGGTTGGTAAGTGGCTTTGCTGACATAGTGGAAAGATGAGCACTGTTGCTGATTGTCTTGTTGTTTAGCTGTCAGAGAAAATTGTGCAGCTTCCTGCATCTGCCCTCACATGCTACTTCACCTGCTCCTTCTTACTGAGATGGATAAACCTTGTAGTTCAGGACTGTCAAGGGCACTGTAATTAGTACTAAATCATTCTCGCTCTGACAAGTTCTGGCAACAGGAGCTTCTGGCAGATGTGTAAGTGCATTTTCAGTTTTTCTGAATATCTGAGCAGTATAGTAGATCTCTTAGCATGCTGGGTAGCTTAATCTGATAGTGAATTCGGCATAAGTCAGCTTTTAAAGTAGGAGATACACTAGAAATCAAGATGGTCTATTCTTTTACTAATCATGATCAACTTTGGTTAATTTTGGAAGTATGTACATTTAATAAAACAACTGGCAAACTCCTGTTTCTTTATGAGACTCCAAAAAGAGTTTGTATATAAAAATTTGTATACTTCAGATTCAGTCAGTGCCTGCTTTTTCTCTTGTCACTGGATTGAATTAGCTTGTACTGGAATGGCAGATAAATGGTAGTAATAAGAATCAATCATAAAGGATAGTAGCTGGAAAATAGGAAAAAGTACCTGGGGAATTAAAACATTAAAGATTAAAAAATGCCAGTCTGACATGAAAGACAGCTTTAATGCATTGGTTAAGAGTTTTAGCTTTGGGACCAGGCTATGTGGATTCAGATACTCTCTCTTCTATTATTTAAAGCATTCCAGATCATCATTTTCCTTTTCTGCATCCTAGGGATAGGCAGATGGATTGAATGGGATATTAGGTAAAAAGCTGCTTGACACATTTCTGTTGGTGCACATTAGTTGTCTTCCTGATGGTGGTGAAGAGATGATTTCTGTTCTCTATGCCCAAATAAGTCAAAAGAAGTTTTGGAAGGTGAAAAACATGGATTGTTGGTGACTGTTTGTCCAAAAATGAGATGTAAAAGATTAAAATAAAGCAGGGAGATATGAATGAAAGTAGTGGAATTGTATCTCTATGAAAATTGAAAATGTTGAAAAATAATTAGAATAACTAATTGTTAGCTTTTTCATGCTATTTCAGTATGGTTTTGGATTCACCAAACTATTGTCCTGAAACCTTTGAATTAATGATATAAGTTTACATTTATGTTTTATCCTGTTTGACAAAAGGTCACAGGCACAAGAAAAATGAGATTAACTGGCCCCTTTGTTACCAAATGTCAGAACTACAAATAATCCTTTTGTACGTGTGCCCCAACCTTGCTGTAGGATTTGGCCAGGGAATCTGTGGGGGTTTACTTTCCCAGTTTTGTTCTCTCTGATCTGCTCCTGACCCTAGCCTTTGGCCTCTATAGGCTGTTGCAGTAGAAGGTGACCGCTGTCTTGTATAGTGAAACTTTTCCTTTGCCACTTAAAAGAACAACCACACCACCCTGGAGCTGCCATCCTGACTGTGACTTCTTTCTGTGTTGGGGTTAATGTAAGATAGTCACCCAGCATCCAGTAGAAGTTTTCATTCTCTTTCTCTCTAACCAAAAAACCTGTGTCAATCTTTTGCTTATCATGTGATTCCTCTTGAAAGTGGAGTCTTTAACAAAAAAGGGAGTAAGTTTTTAGTTAATCAAGATTTAACTGCTTTGGAGAAAAGCTGACAGCTGTTAAACAAATGTAGTCTGACATCCCCTGCTATGTGCCCCTCTTTAGTTTCTGGTTCATTATGTTGCATGTTAGTATTGTTTATATCAAAGCAGCCTTGTGCTTAACAGTGAGAAGTGCACCATCTTTCTCAATGTGTTAAAGCAGGTTTGGATTTTGGGCAGATTAAATAGAGATGGGCTCTTCTGAATGGCAGAAGACTGGAATTGGAATTGTAGAACTGAGTTGTAGTTCTGGGTTTGTCGGTGAGTTCCTCAACTAGAAAGTGTGGGAGATTAAGCTAAATATGTCTCTGGTTCTTCTTCTTTTAAAAAAATCTATCCATCCTTGGTTCTATGATTCAAAACACATTTTAAGTGATGGAGGGCATAAGTGCTACCAAATGTCTTTTAAAGCATCTTCAGAGGTTTCAGAACTGTTTAGTGACTCTCTCGTCAGTGCTCTGAAACACATAGGAGTACCAGGTATTGATGACCTCTTAATCCCACACAGGCCTTCTTCCTTACCAGGAAGTAGTGATGATGGTGTTGTTGGCTGGTCAAAGAAGAGAAATGTGGAGCTGTTGCCTCCCTTACTGCTTAGTGTTGGCTCAGGGTCCCTTCTGTGGTTTGGGAGTCTCTTCATAATCTGGTTCCTGCCTTCTCCTGTTTAATCACACTGACCTTTTTGGTTGTTGGAATGCAGATTCCAGACTCCTGACACAGGGTCTTTTTTAGGCTTGCTATTCTCTTTGCCAATAGTGCTTGTTTTTGGTACCAGGGAATGAACCCGGGTGTGCTTAACTACCGAGCCACATCCCCAGCCCCTTTTTCATATTTTTATTTAGAAACAGGGTCTTGCTGAGTTGCTTAGGGCCTCCCTAGGTTGCTGAGGCTGGCTTTGAACTTGCAATCCTTCTGCTTCAGCCTTTAGAGCTTCTGGGCGCTACTGCGTCTGGCTCAAGAATGTTCTTTGCTGTTCCACTTCCTTTGTGGAATGCTCTCGGCTGGCTCACCTTTGTGTTCACTTGCCAGGTCTTCCCGCAAGCATCACTTAAGTAGGATCACTCCCCTGGACTGCCTGGTCATCTGTCCTTGGTATACATGCTCATGGTACTATGTACCTTTCCCTTGAGCACTTGCCACAGTTATAGTATTGCATTTATTTGTGTGGTTATTTGATTAATCACTTCCTTCCCGGACACTAAGCTCTGTGAGAATATAGATCATGTGCATTTTTTTTTTTTGCTATCTTTTATATTTCTAGTGCCAAACTCAGTGACAGAAACACAATAGATACTAAGTATATATTTATTGAACGAATGATTGGACCAAAGTTACTAGGACCTTTTGTCTTGGAATAAATAATGTTAATAACAAGAAGAACCACAGTAACAGCAGCTATTTCATATGTACTTTCTGTGTGCCAACCACTGTTCTCCTGCTCTTATTTCATTCTGCACCATCATTATTTTCATCATTGTCACTGTCAGTAGTTTTCAAGTAATTAACATGTATCAAATATGTGCAAAGTACTTCATTTATTGAATGTGTTATTTCATTTAATTTTAATAGTGGATGTGTGGGCCCAGTGTCTTTTGGGTCCTTCTCACAGTCATATGCCAATAGGAACTTCAAAACAGTGTTAGAGTCAAACAAAAAGGAACTTTATTGAGTTTCATAAATCAGTGACTTCCCAAGTTTGCTGAGGACAAAGGGTTCTTGGCTTTTATGGGGCATTAGGCTACTCAGGGGAGGGAGACTCCTGAGGGAAGGAATAAGGGGCAAGCTGTAGGAGAGAGTTTATCCTATGTTCTCATGTTTTCCAGAACTTAGGGCTCAAGTTCTTGGGGTAGAGATTAATCAAGTGGGCTAGACATCTGTGTTCATTGTTTGGAAAGGTGTTGCTTTTTATTCTGTAGTTCATGCTCTCTAGTTTCAGCTAGAGCAGAGGTTGTGGTTCTACCTTAACAATATATTAGGTTAAGCAAATGAATGCTACCACTGCAAGAGGGTTGGGAAGCTGAAATTACAAGAATACCAGAAATAGGTTCTTGAGGCTCATCCATCCCTTCAGGTACTGTAGCCATCATAATTTATCAGCTAAGAAAATTGAGGTTCAGGGAAGTTTAATCATAACCCAGATATGGACTCTATATATAAGGGTCTTGCTGAGTTGCAACTCTGCTTTCCAATTGGAAATTTTACTCCTATTTGTGTAACACAATGTAACATTGCTTGTGTTCACTACTGTCATCCAAGTGTAGTGAATGCCTTGTCACTTATTTTGGCCATCAGAAATCTAATCTTGTATGTGAAAATCTTCTCTTTGTCCTACAAGGGTAAACCTACTTGCTATTACATAAGCAGAAAATGTCAGATACTTGCTTTCCCCGATTTTCTTGTAGTTAGGATATAGGCAAATGATGCATTTGTCCCAGTTTCTGAACCAGAAGCTATGACACAAAGAAGAAGGTACCAGGGAGAATCCATTCTGCTGAGATTCAGTCAGGAGCTATAGCTACACCTTTCTGGAAACAGGACCCACGTTCCAGTGTGGTCTGTATTGGTGGTGCAGACTATGCAGTCTATACCCAGAAACAAGAGTTCCCCCAAGTGCAGAATAGGAAGTAACAATATGACCAGTGTTGTTGTGAGATTAGATGAGTGAACCTAAGACTTTTAGAATAGTCTCTGGCTTATTTATTATAATAGTATTTTCTATTGCTATACTTTAGCCCTCTGTATATTCTATAAGTACATATTTTTTAACAAATATATTCTGATTGATTTTATCAGTTGGCATGTATCACAGCTCAGAACCCTAATATATAGGAGCACACACTTACTGAATGAGAATGATGTGTAGGATATGGTATAATCATGGGTTTGGAACTGGTGGTAAACCTCAGTGGTACAGAGCTTGTCCAGCATGGGTAAAGCCCTGGGTTTGATTATCCCAGGATTGCAAAATGAACAGGTGACAAACAAATATTTTGATGAGTTTCTTTTGAGGAGAATCATTTCCTCATGTGTGTCCAAAGTTAAGGCACATGGTATTTTTATTTAAATCATTAACTCTTTGCTGTCTACTTACTTTTTAAAAAATATTTATTTTTTAGTTGTAGTTGAACACAATATATTTTATTTATTTTTATGTGGTGCTGAGGATCAAACCCAGGGCCTCACATGTGCTAGGCGCGTGCTCTACCGCTGAGCTACAACCCCAGCCCTGTCTACTTTCTTTTGCATTGACTTATGTCTTTCAAGACCTCAGACTTTTGACTGCAGGCCTTTTGCAGTATTTGTTCATGAATCCTGAAGCAGAGATGAAATAAATAGTCTTGAGGAGAGCATTTCCTCTGAGGATGTGCTGGCTGGTGTGAGGCAGTGATTTCATGATCATCACCATTTCTATTATGCCAACACACATTTCTTGCTGGTAATTGGTATTCTCTATCAAGAGTCCATTTAACTCACTTCTCATCCCAAAGTGAAGGGCTATCCAGAGCCCGAGTTCCCTCTGAAACTATCTTGCTGAGGAGCATAGTGCCTCCTGGCACATTAGCTTTCAGTCTGTGAAAGCAGATACTTTCAAATGGGAAAATGTCATGCAAGGTGAACTATTGGTATTTTCACAGCAGGCAAATTCTTACCATCCTCAGTGAAAAAACACTGCTGAATCACATTTATGATTTTGTCACCATTACAATGAGAACAGATAGTGACATTTAAGCCTAGGAAAAATCCAACCCCCGATACTGACTGTTAATATGGAAAACTTGAAGAAGCTGGTAGAACGCTGTGACCTTATGATGTGAATTCTCTAATCAGAGTGTACAGATCAGTCAAATATTTGACTTATTGATTTTTGGAGAACCAAACTGTTTTGTATGCAGGGTATGAAAATAGTAGGAGTTTTTGCCCTTGATTCAGAATAAGCAGTGAGAGTCAGGGTCTTATGTAGTAGATTTGAATTTATGTTAAGTAGCATACACTTTTAATATTTTAATATATATTAACAGAAGGAATAATTAGTTTTTTCATGTACTTATAGCTGTTTTTCAAAAACAATACAGTTTATATTTATGTATTAATTTATGTTTTGAAGAAGTATTAACTTATTAATAACCTAGTGTCCTATTCCAAATTTTAAAAAGACCCCAGCTGCACAGGGTTATGAATGTCCCCTGCCCACATTTGGACATACTTCTTTTCTGCACTCTCATCTCTCTAAACTTTGCTTTTTAAAAATTACCCGTCTATAGCTTTTTCTCTCCATTTCTGGTACTTTGGAGGCTAAAGATACAGTAGATTGAATTACCCTGACCTGTTAAAAGAGCCTTTCCAAGTGTTCAATAAATTCTGCTTTGTAAAACAATAAAATAGGAAGATTTGTATTTGAGCAGTTGTGGTGTTTTATCAGAACTATTTCAGTTTTTCCCCTGATCTCTTCAATCATATCCTCCCAGTGTTTGAAAACACTGATTTCCTCACTCTGGATAACCTTTTTGTCCTTGTTGCCTTTTGTCCTCAGGACCTGCTTTTCTTCTTCACACTGTGTTCTGTAGCTGGATCTTCATTTAAATTCCATCACCTATTAGTTGGATTTTAGTGTGCTAGTTGCTTTAAATAAAATATAGAGGCATATATATATATATATATATATATATATATTGGCAAAGGGTAATTTTCAGGCAATCTCTGACCAAGCTTAAACTGGGAACATTGCTGCTTTAGTAGAATAATGTGTAGAGACGGAGTAGGAACTGCTATATTCAGAATGACTTTGAGAAACCTCAGATCCCAGAATCTGCTTTAATCTTTAAATGCTATTTAGATTTATACTGAAAAGATAATTATTAAATAATTATGTGTAGCCTTTTGCTAGCAGATATTAACTCCAATTTGGTATGATTAGTATACATTGCCTTTTAAAAATTGGTATATTATAATTATACACAATAGTGGATTCATTATGCCATATTCATATATGTGTGTAACATAATTTGATCAATTTCATTCCCTAGTATCTTCCCTTTGCTTTCCCTTCTTCCTTTCCCATCTGCTTTCTCTACTGTACTGATCTATTCTTGCTCTGTTGATCTATTCTATTATTTTTGTTATTTTAATTAGTGCATTATAATTGTGTGTGTGTTAGATTTATTGTGGCATATTCATACATGCACATACCATAATTTGATAGATTTTATTTCCCAGTACTTCCCAGTGCCCTCCCCTCCTTCTTCTCTCTCGATCCCTTTCCTCTACTCTATTGGTCTTCTGTTTTTATGAGATCTCCCATTTTAAATTATGATTAATTATTCCTTTATTTTTTCCTTTTCTCTCTTGCTTCTGCACACAGACAGGGTCTCACCAAGTTGCTTAGGGCCTCGCTAAGTTGCTGCTGGCTTTGAACTTGTGGTCCTCCTGCCCCAGCCTCAAGTGCTACTGGGATTATAAGTGTGCGCCATCTTGCTTGGATACATTGCATTTTGAAAGCTTACTAGATTTCAGTTACATGTGGCTTCAGTGATAGTCTGTTATCTTGTGTTTTCATTTTTATGGTTTAAATAGTGCTTGGGTTTTAGATTTCCACAAAGACCACACTGTCTTCTTAGTGTTTGGCACTTCAGTTCCTCCTCTTTGCTAACTATCCTCTCTTCATGTAAACTTCAAAGATTAAATAAGAGGAAGTCAGAATGAATCCCAGCAATATATAGTAAGGCACAACTACAAAGATGAATAGAGCTACCTACTTAATCCTATAGGATCAGATCTAATTTATCTCTGCTCAACTTTTGAAAAAAGTATTGGTGGGAAATAATGATGATAGCAATGGGTGAGTTGGCCCCATGTGACCCAGATAGACAGTTAGATATTAGGGACATTATTATTATTTTTTTCTATTCAGATTCCAGTTTTTCCATTTTCTAGTCCCTAGGAATTTTATTTCTTGCATCTTTGACTTTAGGCTTGTGGAATGGAGAGCGGGGCAGAGCATTAAACAAATAGTGGAGAGAGGTAGCTCAGCAGAGATAAGAGCACTAGAGTCCAGGGGAGGGGACAAGTAGGGTAAGGTGAAAAAAAGGGAGGCAGTTAGTGGAGAAGGTATGGAGAAAAAGAAGAGGAGGTTGGGAGAAGGAGACTCTAAAAAAAAGTGGTGAAAACAGAATGGAGGTAGAATGGTTTCAAAGTAGAGCAGAAAAACTAGTACTGAAAGAGTGGTTGAGGAAAGTAGGAGGTTCAGAGTAGGGGAAAGCGAGAACAGTAAGGTTAGAAAGGTGGCAGAAGAGGAGGAAGGGGATTGACACATCTAGTGTCCTGCTAAGGTTTAGCGGTAGTCACCAGGGATAATTGCTCCTCAGTTCATGGTGAAAGTGAAATCCCAGCATTGTAGGGCAGGTCAAGTCGTTACTGCTTTCACAGTTCCTGGAAATGAAGAGATAAACATTGAATGATTTGCATCCTTTTACTTTTGCAAAGAGTTAGAGTTAAGCCAGATTAGGTGAATCATCAGGTGACCTTATTTTCCTTTGGAAAAAAAAAAAGTATATTCTTTGGTAAGACAATTTTTTTTGTTGTTGTTGTTTAACAATAATGGCTCATTACATACATGAAAAGTTGAATTTTACCCATTTTATGCAAGATATGAGAGAAAGGAAAACTTAAGCTAAAACTTTAAAAAATTAGAAGATTTTATAAAGCCGCTTTTGGTAGCATACATTGTAGAGTGCTTTTTTGAGATATGCTTGTTTTCTGTCATTATTGATCAGGTAACAGTTTAAAATTGGAAACAGGTACTTTAAGTTTTTTTAAACAAGAGACAGCTGCAATCTAGATGACTTTGATGGGGGTAGAGGGAGAGAGACTTTAAGGATATGCTTGGAGCAGAACAGCAGGTGTGAATTTGACTAAGATGGCAGACAGAGCCCCCTAAAGAGATCCTTTGTGTGGAGAGCAGAATTCTTCTAACTAGGGCTGGCCCTTTCTGCCAAAGAAGGTCTGATGTGGAGAGATTGCCCTCTGTTCCAATCAGTTATCTTTTGCTGAGTTCTAGCAGGGTACCCATCAATGCTTGCATATGGTGAGAATGGTGTCTTTCAAATCCTTCTTGATCTGATTTTTATGTTAGGGCAGTTTTGCCACCTAATCGTCATTCTGTTCAGGGAATGGATTAGTTTAATCAGTGTGGAATCTTGGAATGTTCAAATCTCAAAGTAACTAATTAAACATAATAGGCAAATGCGAAAGTGTGTCCTTAGTCTTCTATTAGATTGAATATAAAAAGGGACAGCTGAAGAATAATTATTTTGCTTAAAATAAAAGCATACTTTTAAAAATTTGCTTTGGAAAACAGAAAGCAATTCTATTCTAAGTATGTGTAATTATCTGCATTCCTTTCTAACCTCTTTGGGATCGAATTGGTTTTCTCCAGGAAAGGCAATTATATGCGGGAGGCCACTTTTTGTTGAATTACTGTGTGTTGCATGCAGCGCATCCTACAAACCTGAAATCAGAGATGTACTGCTATGATTTATAATACCCATTAATTACAGCTTTGTATTAAAGGCTTTTAGTTTTCTGCTTCAGTAAACCTAAATTCTCCTTTTGAAGAAGAATTGCTTACATTAGGTCTTATGCTAACTAGTGAATCCTGTCTTTTAGAATCTCATCGAAGACACTTGATGCAGCCAAAACTTCTCAGTTGGCTTTAAATGTGCTTTGCTGACACTGTTTAACATTGCATTGTGATGAGATAACTGGAAGAGATTCTGGTCTTGTGATGGGAATACAACCCGGACATGGTTCACAGTGTTAATCAAAAAGTATTTGTCCACTGATGTTTATCATCTTTAGAGCGCCATGCTAGGCTTGTACTGTACCTGATATCAAATCTTTCCAACTAGCTCAGCTTGTAGGCTGTTCTTTAGTTTCACCTGGGATGCTTTAAAACAATTCTCTGTTTCAAACCCTGAATAATTTAATACTACTCATGGATTTTATTTTGGGGGGAGAAGTGGGTATTGGGATTTGAACCCAGGGGTGCTTTACTACTGAGTTACCCCATCCTTTTTATTTTTTATTTTGAATCAGGATCTTGCTAAATTGCCTAGAACCTTGCTAAGTTCCTGAAGCTGGCCTCCAACTTGAGATTCTCTTGCCCCAGCCTCTAGAGTCCCTGGGGTTCCAGGCATGTGCTACCACACCTGGCTTGGATTTTAAAAAAGGCACCTGTTGAATCTACTGTACAGCCAAAATGGAAAACACAAGTCTCTTCAATCCTTTTTGGTGGCTTTTCACTTGAGAATCTAGATTTCTTCTTCTCTCTGTTTTTAGCTTCATATTTTTTCCAGAAGTAAATAATGTGACCAAGCAAAACAAGTGAACAAAACCATGTTGCATTATTTTCTCTTGGTCTTCTGGGATAGTCTCATTCTATATTTGAGGACAAATAATTTCTTGGCAACTCTCTTAAATTTTGTAAGCTCACCTCACCCCCATTGGAAATATGTCTAGACTAAAAGTTTCTTAGTAAATTTTATAACTTTGTCAAAGACCTGCTTGTCAGTGGGATTTTGCCATTTCTCTCTTCTGTGAATATTTAAAATCATGTTTTGAAAAGTTTTAAAATTACAGTAATGGTATTTTTTTCAATGCATATTTCTTGCATTACTCATTGAACTTCATTTTGTTTAGATTTCATATGCCTGAGGAATTTATAAGTATTAACCATCCATTTTATGAGGAAGGAGGCATGTTAATATAGGTTAATCTTATAAAGAATTAGGTTGTCTTTTTGAAATGGGTTTAGCGTTTGCTCTCTGCTTCTGGTACTATGTTGTTACCTTTCACATGAATATATCTGAAAACAATAATCTTCTTGTGGCAGGTGTTCCTAAATGAAGATGTAAAAAGTTATGAAGGAGGAATAATAATACTGTTGAGGTTGAAGCGTGTTTCCTCCAAAATTCAGATGTTGCCAATGTGATAATATTAAGAGGTGGGGCCGTTAGAGTTGATTAGGCAATGAGGGCTCCTCCCTTGCTAGTGGGATTAGGTGCCTTTATAAAGGGGCTTGATGCAGCCTGGAGTTAGTCTTCTCTGTTCTTTCATTGTATGAGGGTGCTGGTTCCCTCTACTCCGCAAGTTTCAGACCTCTACGAAACACAACGTGCTGACACTTTGATCCTGGACTTTCTGGCCTTCAGAACTGTGAGAAATATGTTTCTGTTCTCTGTAAATTACCCAGTTTCAGGTCTTTTGTTGTAGAGGCACAAAATTGAGACAGTGACTAACAATAGCATAACAGCTATAGTTTTTTGAAAGCTTACTTGGTGCTATCAGTTATAAGGGTGCTTCACATGCTTTGATCAGTTGAAGCCTCACATTAACCTTATGAGGTGTGTGTACTATTATATTCCTGTTTTTTAGATAATGGAGGCTAGCTAGTGTGTGGAAGAGCCCAGATTTGCCAGCCACCAGAACTGAGCCTTTGACCTGTGCCACTTTTTTTTTTTTCCCCTACCTCTCAATACTTTCTTGCTGAAACACTCAAGCATAGAACTCCTGCTAGCATGCCCTTCCCTTCCAGAGGAACTCATTAACTTGTTTTGCCTCAGCCTCTGTTTTCTTTCCGCTTAACCTTGAGCATCCGGTAATCAGGTGCTCTGGGAAGCATTTATTCACAGGTAGTGAACTAGGCACTGGGGAATGCAACCATGCTTTGGAACTTGGCAGAGTGAAGGGAGAATCAGAGGGCTTGTGGAGAGTATTTAATGTTTCTTTCACAGATGTAAATAGTTTGGTGACCATATTTACCCCGCTCCTTTCCCCCCTTCTCCTACTCTCTCATTTTTTTTGTTTGCTACCAGCTTTGAGATGTAATTCAGATCTCATACTTTTCATCCATTTAATGTATACAAGTCAATGATTTTTTAATATTCAGAGTTGTGCAATTATCACCTCAAGTCAATTATAGGATATTTTCATCACTCTCAATAGAAACCCTTCATCTTGGAGGTTTTACCCATTACCCCCAGGCTTAGGCAAACTCTAACCTATTTTCTTACTATATATTGTGTATTCTGGTCTTCTTTCATGCAGCATCATATTTTCAAGATTTTGCCATGTTGTAGCATCTATCAGTATTCCACTTTTATTAATTATTCCATTACATTCTCTTCTATGTGTATACTAGAATGTTTGCTGTGTTCTGTCTCTAACCTCTCACTTCTCTAATTCTCAGACTTGTTTTGACTACCACAGCCAAGAGAATGTAAAGAATTTTTCCGGGGCTGGGGTTGTGGCTCAGTGGTAGAGCGCTCGCTTAGCATGCATGAGGCACTGGGTTTGATCCTCAGCACCACATAAATAAAACAAAGATATTGTGTCCACCTAAAACTTAAAAAAAAAAGTTATATATATATATTTGTGTGTGTGTGTGTGTATAAACTTTTCCAAAGTTGAATGGCTAGGTAGGGGTAAAATAAAACCATTTATTCTTTTGCACATTTATCGCATTTACAAGCAAATTCCGGTTCAGGGGAAGGAGGGAATTATTTCTGTTCTTGATTTGTGGCTACCTGTTTTCGGGACTCCTAGGTCAGTGGGGTGTGTGTGTGTGTGTGTGTGTGTGATCATTATCTTACTTGTCATTGGTTTGGGCCTTTCAGATTTGTGCTATATTCAACGAGTTCTTTCCTAACTCCACTCCCTTGAATTTAAATATTAAAACATGTTTTTGAATTTTTCAGTTTAAAAATAATAAATATTAAAAAATTATTGAAGATCATAGGTCATAATGGATTTAAAAACTTAATGCCACTACCGGGTTATATAGAAATGTTTAGAAATGGTAAATGCATTCAGTTGCCAAAATTGCACAGTGATTATATTCTATTTAATTCAGCTGGAATTTAAGTTAAAGGTAGACTTAATGGATGGCAGACCTTGTAGCTTCTGTGTACCCTGATAAAGTGTTGCATAAAATACCTCTCGAGTGAACTACAAATCCACCAAAGAAAGTCTCTTTAGGATATTTGAGATACCATCCATCTGCTTCAGTTAGATATTAGGTGGCATGCCATACTTTGCTATTATTGTTATGTGAAATTATTCATATTGTAACCAACTTTGTATTTGCAATATAGCCTGATTATCTGTAAAATATTTGTTCAATTGTGTACTTATAGTATTCTGTGCTAAAAACTGGGCAATCTGATTCACTGGTTGAAAAAAAAATATATATATATATACACATATGTATTAATTTGATTATGTGATTTCAAACACTATAACAAACTGTAAGAAACTGGGAAAAGAATTTATTTACCAAATTGTGAATAATTGGATTTTAAGAATTTGTAAGCTAGGTGCCAAGGTGTGTGTCTGTAGTCTCAAGTTGGGAGGCTGAGGCAGGAGGATGGCTTGAGCTAAGCAGTTCAAGGCCAGCTTGGTCAGCATAGTTCTATTTCCCCCCACCCTGAAAAAAACATGAATTCCAAAGGTGTGTTTTGTTATTGAATTTTTTTTGAAGATGATAAGTTAGATATTGCTGACAAATAGTGCTGAATGATTATAGTTTAGGGCATATATATTCATTTAAAAGTAGTATAAATATTTTGAATTTAATAACATCAGATATAAAAATTCTCATTAAAACTTGAAATCCATAGAAAATAACATTCCTTTCACTAATCAAAGGAAACTAAAATGCCTTCTACTTGTTAAGCATTTGTTGTTCAAAACTTTAAATGAATGGTATTTATATCACACTCACAGTTCTTTCACAATTGGGTATCTCCAGGTTGTATACCATGACTAGTAGCAATAGTATGTTAGTATTAAAAGACTGTGGGTCTTTCAGGGTAGGCTAACGGTCAGGAAGCGGTAGTGGGAGTGAGTGGTGATAGGGGTTGTGCAGTCTAATGAGGAAGGACATTATTTGTTTAAAGCTAGATAATGGCCTCTGTGGAACATTAAGCCAAAATAGAGTGTGTATGTAATAAGCAGTATTTTTAAAAAAGTATCATAAGCCTCAGTATTTCCATGGTTTCTATTACCTTTTCTGGTACTATCTTAGTAAAGAGAATCAGTTAAAGCTGTTTGCATCTTATTTAGCACATTATAACTTGCTTACAGTATATAATACTCCATGTGTCAGTGACTGTTCAGAATCATGCACCAAAATAAAAATATACACAACAGTAATAGCTAACATTGATTATTTACGATGTTAGGTAATCTGTGTATTTAACAGTAACAGTCTCATCAAGGGTTGGGCTTTCTCATTATACTAATAAAGAAAATGAGGCAAAAGACATTAAATTTGTGCAAGTTTACTTAAATTTGACCAACCCTATTGTCTGTGTTCTTGATCATTGTTATACTCCCCTACCTTTTTAATTCTGTTGGAGGTCTGGGAACGTAGCTCAGTGGCAGAGCACTTGCCTAGCATGTATGAGGCTCTGGTTTCAATCCCCCAGCACCACCAAAACAAAGGATTCTTTTTTTGTGAATTATGAATTATTCATTTAGTAACAAGTCTAACTAAAGGTATATTGTCTCTTATATGTATATTTCTTGATACCTACAAAAACATGAGAGATTAACATACACTATTAATTTCATTTAACTTTGACATTATAAAAATGCATGTTTTTCTTAGCTGGAAATTTACAAGTGAACTTGATTTTCTTACTATATATTGTGTGTTAGAATTTAAATCAATTCTGGAGTTGAACAATCTGCGTTTGAATTTTTGGCCTGCCAACCTATGTTCTCTTGGGCAAGCTCCTTAATAGCTCCGAGCCCAAATTTCCTCATCTGTTAAGTAGTTTCCATGGTTTTATTACTGGTTGTGGTACTGTCTTAGTAAAGAGAACTGATTAAACTGTATCCCAGGTTAAACATTTATTATAGTCTTTCCTATGATTTTTAGTCACTGGCCTAAAAATGGGAAGGAGTCATCATGTATTAATAATAGATCATTTAAACTGTTGATAATCCAGAGAATTTACTGATGTCTCCTTTATATAGTAACACATTTGAAATTGATTTGCCGTAATTAGTTGGTTAATGTGTTGTGAACTGCTAAAAAAAAAACAAAACAAAAAAAAAACACACACACACACACACAATTTAAAATAATTCTTTCAAGAGTAGCAGGAATAAGGAAATTGCTTATAGACTGCTTTTATTCATAGCCTTTTTATGATTCATCTTGTTTCTCAGGTCTTGAGTAGAGTGAGAACTAATGATTTTTTTTTTCCTATGTGAGTAGAGTATAATTTGCAGCTGTTCCTTGGAGTTTCTTTTAAAGATGTATTTTTAAGTATAATCTAAAATATTCGTATTACTGTTTTATGGGGGTAGGGGAGCTTTTCTTCTGCCTTTCTCTTGCAGCTGGATATATTGTCCAATATACACATAGATAAGGAACATTTTAGTGTACCACTATCCTAATTATGGGACTCATATGACTGAGGGAATGGCAGATAAAGAGCTGGCAGCATATTTAAAGGCATGTGTGTAGTGTCTGCCCATCCCCTTGCTTCAGTATGCTAATATGTACCACAGGGTCATTAGCTAGATGTTAGAAGACTAATATAGCCATATGTATGGAGATCCATGAAGCCTAAGTGATGTTAAAATAAGTAACTACAGTATCAGAATATGGTAGAGTACTCCATTAAAGAGTTAAGTAAGTGTGGCATTCAGAGGAAGAAGAGATAAGATCTCGATAAAAAAGGCAGAGAGCTTAGTTATGGTGGAGGAAGCAATTTGGAATGTACTTGAGGGGCATATGGAATTTCTCGAGATGGAATGGGGTAGAAAGATTTCGTTAAGCAGATGCTTCAGGTTGAGAGAACTGTGTAGGCATCACAGATGGTGAGTTGGAGTCATAAATGAATGACATGTATTTGGGGATGTGAGAAAGAGGGTAAAGTGTAGGGGACAGTGAGAGAACCTTGAAGTATCAGTACATTTGTATTTCGGGCATGGAAAAACTGACTTTTAAAATTATTTTTTTAATCTTTTTATTTTAAAAATGTTGTGAAATAATTTGTATATACACAGGAAGTTGAAAAAGAGGAGTCTTGTGTATTCTTTACTTCACCCCCTGGAAACATCTTGTATAATTATAGAACAGGATTGAAACTGGGAAATTAACATTGGTGCAATCCACAGAGCTATTCACATTTCATCAGTTTTACATGTGTGTGTATGAATTTTGAAATATTATCATATGTATTGATTTGTGTAAAATTATCACAAAGTTTTCCCTTATTTTAATCCACTACCCATCCCCAAGCCGTGAAGCCACTCTTTTCCATTTCTGAGTTTGGTATTTTGAAAAAGCTATACAAATGGAATTGCACAATATTCTGAAGTAATCATAGATTCATAAGAATTTGCAAAAATAGTACAGAGGTCCCTTCCATAAATTCTTCACTTATTCACTTAGTCTGCCCCAGTGATTTCGTCTTATAGAACTGATATAAAAAAGTAGAAAGTTGACATGGGTGCAGATACATTTATATGTGTATACATTCAGTGCATATACATTTAGTTTTGTGCTGTCTATCACATATGCAGACTTGTGTAACCATCACTGCAGAACTGTTGAATCACCACAGATTTCCCTTATTCAACCCTTTGTAGTAATCTCTCCCCCCGCCCCCGCCAATCTCTAATTCCTAAACCATGGCAACAACTGATCTGTTTTCCATATAATTTTATCATTCTGAGAATGTTATCTATTTGGACTCATACAGTATGTGACCTTTCAAGATTGGTTTTTTTGTTGTTGTTTGTTGTTCAGCATAATTGCTCGAGTTCCATCTAAGTTGTTGTATATGTCAATAGTTTGCTCCTTTTTAGCACTAAGTAGTATTCGTTTGTTTAATCGTTCACCTGACATTTGACTTGTCTTCAGTTTTTGGCTGTTATGAATAAAGTTGCTATCAACATTTGTGTACATGTTTCTGTGTTAGTATAGGTTTTTTTTTAAAATTTGTGATAAATGCTCAAGACTACAATTGCTGGGCCATATTGAATGCATAGTCAGTGTAAGGAACTGCCAAACTACTTTGTACAGTGGCTGTTCCATTTATATTCTTCCAAGTAATGTATGACTGATCATTCTTAATAGCATTCAGTGTCACCACCATTTTGATTTTTGCCATTCTGTTAGGTATGTAGTGATATGTGATTTTTAATTTGCTTTTTCCCAATGACTAATGATGTTTAACATATTTTTGCCATCAGACTTTTGGGGGCCGGGGTGGGTACCGGGGCACTTGAACAAAGAGTCACATCCCCAGCCCTTTTTTTGTATTTTATTTAGAGACAGGGTCTCACTGAGTTACTTAGTGCCTCACTTTCGCTGAGGCTGCCTTTGAACTCATGATCTTCCTGTCTCAGCCTCCCCAGCCCCTGGGATTACAGGCATGTGCCACCGCGCCTGGCACCATCATTTTTCATTTGAATTAGAAATAGTTTCAGAAAGGATTTCAACACCCCCTACCCCACCCCCAGCTTGGTGAGATTGGAGACAAATTAATTTGGAAGTCAGTGAATGAATATGAGTGGGAACCTTAGAAAACTTCTTGAATGGTCAAGGTAAGAATAGAAAGAACAGGGCCGGGGTTGTAGCTCAGTAGTAGAGTGCTTGCACATGTGAGAGACTGGGTTTGTTCCTCAGTACCACAAACAAAATAATAAATGAATAAATAAAGGTATTGCATACATCTACAACTAAGAGAAAAACAGTGGATGTCTGCATGGATGTGGATGGGAAGGATAGTGGAAAGAAAAAAAAGATGAAAAGTTGGCTATTAATACAGGATATTGACAAAAATAAGTGATTCAGGATTTCTTTGTAATCAAGGGAAAAATGATAAGTTTGGTTTGTATTATCATTTGAGTACAGAGATTATTTTGATAAAGGGGTCCATAAAAAGTTATGAATCTGAATCTATAGCTTCGAGAGGTTGAATTTATCTGAAAATCAAATAAGAAGAGATGATAATTTGATTTTGCTTGGATATGGGCAACAGTAAGCCAAGGAAATGTATCCTGTGGATTTAGAAGAAAACCTAGGAAGATTTTTTTTTTTTTTTGAGGTAGGCCAAGGACCAGTACAGAAGACCTCTTTAATCCTCTTATAAAAGTAGATTGTTTCTTATAAGATGTTTTGGATGATTCCAGATTATTTTGAGAACTCTAGCTTTGATTATAGCCTTAGGATATGAGCATAACACAGTATTTCATTAAAATGTTTAAACAGCAATAGCAGTAAAAAGAAATGCCAGCAGCATAAACACTGTCTAGTAGTCCTGTCACTGGTCTTGTTCTAAAAAGGACACGCACGTCTATCTTGCCAGAAAAATATTGTATTTTAAAAGATGGTATGGTGAACATGAAAATACAAGTCACATAATGAGATATACTTTTAAAAATAAAAGTCTCCCACAAACCAAAATCTATGTCTTGGAGAACTTGGAAGCAGGTGTCTTTAGTGATGCAGAGCAGATGAAAGCATCACTATGCAAAGTGTTGTTGATATTGGCTATTAATTCATTGCAGATAATGAAGTTGAGAGAAGGAAAAGACATGCAGCAGGAAAAGAATGGGAGTAGGGAAGGAAGACATCATTTGTTGTATAGCAAGTAGTGTTTTCAGTTAGGAGAATGTGTGGTTGTCACTGTTGATGTAGTGTCATTCATCACTAAAACCTGGTATTTCATACAACAAAAATACCTTTATCAAAAGTAGTATTTATTATTTTAGAAACCCAAGGTTACATAACATGTAATGAAATGTGAGCCAGTATTAGTCTAAACTCAGCAGAGATAGAAGATATTTTGTTATGATGTAAAAGTAGTTAAATAAAATAACCCGAGTTTGATCCTAAAATGATTACGGCATTAAGTTATTCTGATGTCACTCATTAAAATAGCACTAGGCTTTGTATCATTTTTATTCATTGATTTGATAATACCATGTGTGATTTCAAATACTTGGTCTTATGATTTTGGTTGCAGTTGATAGTAAAAATTTATTAATTTTTTAATTATTTTGACTTGGATTGAGCTTCATAGATTTAAAACCTTTAGTACATGGAAAATTAAAATCATGTTTTTCACTTGGGTAATTGCGATGAGATTTTTAAAAAGAGTCTAAGCCTAATGCATGAGTATTTATTTATACAGATTTTCAAAAAGTAAAGAGGTTGGGATTGTTTTAGGGATTATGTGTTAGTCAGCTTTTCGCTACTGTGACTGAAATGCCTGACAAGAACAACTTGAAGAAGCTTTATTTTGGCTTATGGTTTCAGAGGAATTCAGTCTATGGCTGGCAGGCCCCAGCATACAAATGGTGGAAGGGTGTGGCAATGGGGACAGCTGCTCAGCACATGGCAGTCAGTCAGTGGGGGAGGAGAGAAAGGAAAGGTCCAGGGATAGATACAGTCCCCATGGCCATGCTCCATCCCCAGCCTACTTCCTCCATACATGCCCCACCTGCTTACAATACCACCAAATAGTCCATTTAAATTATTAACCCATCAACTGAATTATTGCACTGATGATGGCATAGTCCTCAGGATCTAATTATTGCTAACACACGAGCTTTTGGGCGCATTCCAGAGCCAAATCATAGCAGATTACGTTGTATTAGTCATTACAGTTACTTTCTTTTGTCTCCCAGAGTAGATTAAGAAGGCACAGACTTAAATTTCAACTGAAACTAGTTTGCTTGGAAGAAGAAAATGCACATGAGGGTTTTTTTTTCTTTCTTTTTTTGCATTCAGAATTTAAAAATCCCAATTCCAAACCCAGATCCAAAGGCATACTCTGGTTCCTATTTAATTTCATTAAATTTTTTCACTTTTCTAGCCATACCATTTTGTTCTTGTTCAGGGGCTTTGTATTTGTTTTTTCCCTATGGATCATTCCTTTCCCCAATTTTCTATGGTCTCCCAAATACTGGTACTTGATGCCCTTTGCATTTGCTTTTTCATCTTGCGGTGCCCCCTGCACCCCCATATTTGCACGATTTGTGCTTTTATTTAATTCAGATATCTCTCCTTTGATGCTATCTTCTCAGAGAATTTTTTTCCTAAGATAGCCTTTCCCTTACCAATTTGTATTCATTGTAGCACTTAATTGTGTCTAACCTTAAGTTCTGTATTTGTTTCCACCATTAGACAGCAGAGACTGCTTTATTCATATCATTGTTCCAAATGTAAAGGATAGAGATATCAGGGTTAGGTACTCAAATAGGAACTGATGACTACTTAATTAATTTGTAGACAGGTTATTGTAGACCTTGTACCTTGGAGGTATTTGGATAATGGGTTCACTCTGTAAGGTGATTAGGAGAGAGCTAAATATTCATGTTCTATGAACATATGTCATAATACAGAGAGAACATGTTTTATGTTCTTGTAGCCAAGTGCTTAGTCTAGAACATCTTGACCAAAAAATGAGTCAATGGGTAGAGTACCTGGCTTTATTCTGTGAGGTTCTACTGTTGCCCTGCTTACTGTAACATCTTTAGATTCTGTGAGTTTTTCAGTCTGGATCCCTTTTAGTGATTACTGTTTTCCCTCATGGGTGGTTAATTTTGGTTTCTGTTCCTTGTCCCTGTTAAGAGTTCTGTTTAATACCAATGGACAGAGATGGGTCCTGTGAATTAATTCAGAATTTGATGGTTGCTATGCATTCTCTTATTTGAGAATTCAGTAAATGTACTCTTAGAGTTAATTGTCTCACTGGTAAACATACTAATTCTATGTGAAGTCCAGTCAGCTGATTTGAAATAGTACAAATGATAGTAAGGTAGTGATAATTTTAATAGTGGTTAAAACTAGCAGCAGCCACCAACTTTTAGCATAGAGAATGTTGTTTTACATAATACAGATTTGCTGAATATATAGTTGAAGGCATATTATTTATTATTTTTAGTTCTTATAGTTACCATGTAAATTAGGGACCAGAACCCACACGTTACAGATGAGGAAACTGAGGATCTAAGGAATTATTATTTCAAGGTCATACAGCTATTAAGGAATGGGATTTGAATCCAGGCATGTCTGACTTTGAGTTGAGGTTTATGTGGTGTGTTACTATGTTCTTTCCACCTAATTGCAGACTTTAAGTCTTATATACATTAAAAAATTAATGTCTCATGACTATCATCAGTGCATGGAAAATTTTGATTTGTTTTGGAAGTGGTTGGAAAAGTAGAATCACACTAGAATGAGGCCAATAATGATATAAGGTTTGCCAGTGGTGCAGCTTTTCCTGTCTTCCTCCTACACCCTCATCATCTGCACTATAATGTGCACCAGGGGGAAATGTAAACTTGATACAGTAGGGTTTTAAAGCTATGCCTTTCTAAAACACAGAAGTAATTAGTTCAAAATTAAAATATCATTTAAACACTCAACTTCACTGATAAATTTGCAATTCTGAGAATGTTTTTGCACTTGTACAGCACATAAGACTTGTTACTTCCTTTGGGGGAGGAGTACCCAAATGTGGAGGACAGCTAGGAGCATGGCAGTTCTTAATGTCAGGAGCAGCTTTCCCTGGATGTTAGCCCACTACATAGTTTCCCCTTGAAAGGAAATGTTGCAGGTTCAAGAAATATAGACATATTCTTATGTGGCTGAGCCAGGAGAGACAAACTGCACTTAATTGCTCTCTCCAATAGTACTTAACTTGTATCTGTAACATCTAGTAGTTAGGAGTTGTGTAGCAGAGTTTACTCCATTTTAAGAGTTCTTCCCCACCTCCACCCTCTTAGTTGTTCTAGGGATTGAACCTAGGGCCTTGCATATGCCTGGCAAGTGCTCTGCCACTGAACCCCTAGCTCTTTAAAGAGAGATTATTATTATTATTTTTTTAAAGAGAATTTTTTAATATTTATTTTTCAGTTTTCGGTGGACGCAACATCTTTATTATTTTTATGTGGTGCTGAGGATCGAACCCAGTGCCCCGCACATGCCAGGCGAGCACGCTACCGCTTGAGCCACATCCCCAGCCCAAGAGATATTCTTAATTATTGGTATTGGTCTAACAATTGGATTAGAGAATTGTTTGCATTTTCAAGTGGGTGTGTGGTGCTTTAAAAGTCTTACACTTAGTTTCATCAATTAAATCCTCTGTTTTGCCAGTTTCCTAAACTGTAGTATAAGGAGTTATTTGGGATTCTATGAAGATGGAGAGTTTAATGTAGGCTCTTGGCTCCTTCTCCCAAAACTAACCATAGTGAAACTGCAGAAGTAAGAGGAAAGCATGGATCTAAAGGAATACCTAAAAGAACTATGAAAAATTGTAGAGTGACTTAGGTTGTTGTGAATAGATGTGCATGTATAGGTAGTTTAGCCTAGTGACCTGAAGTATCAGGAGAAGATAAATTGTTCTAAGCTGTTATTCTTTTAAGTTTTGTTTTTGACCTGACTTTCACCAGCTACCTTGAGGTAATAATTGCTTGCCCCACTGCTACAGAAATTGATGTCAGTAGGGTCATGTGAGGGCAACATGAAAGGTCTGTTGGGGTGAGGAGCTGATGAAAACGGGTATAACCAACCAGCTACCCCAGGGCACTCACTCTTCCTAGAGTTTGCAGATTATACTCTGCAGAGCATGGCTTCTCCCAGTGTCACTGCTTTATAACTGCCCTCCAAAGGAGTTGCCTGGTGGTAGTCAAGGAGGATTATTTGGTGCCTGTGACTCATCTCCATCCTCAAATTTACTTAGAGAAACAATACGGATCTGTGTTTCGGCCATTTTTCATGACTTAAAGATATTTTTCATATATAGTTTTCATACACATTCATAATAGTTGATATCTTTTGATGAATTTGACCTTACAAGTCAAAATTGTGGTAGGGAGAGTACAGCGACTATTGAAAACAAACAAAAGCACCCCCTTATTCATGGATCCCCTGTTCATGGTTTTAGTTATCCACCGTCGACCATTATTTGAAGTTATTGAATGAAAAATTCCAGAAATAACTTGAAAGTGTTAAATTGTGTACCATTCTGTTCTAAGTGGTATGATGAGATCTTGTACCATCTTATTCCCTCCCACTAAGATGTGAATCATCCCTTTATCCAGTACACTCATACTGTATAGACACTATCCATCCGTTATTCACTCAGTAGTGGTTTCAATTTTCAGGTTGATTGCTGGGGTTATCAGTTACTTGGATTCAAGTAATCCTTGTTTTACTTAATGATTCCAAAGTACAAGAGTAATGTGGACAATTTTATTATAATACATTGTTTAATTTTCTATTATATTTTAGTTTTTTATGGTTTCTAATTTGTAAATTAAATTTTATCATAGGCATGCATGTATGGGTAAAACAGATAATAATAAACCTGTGTATACCAATTTCAGGCATCCACTGGAAGTCTTGGAATATATCTCTTATGGATAAGAGGGGACTACTGTAATGTAGACCTTGTAAAGGAAAATTATTGGGAGAGAGGGATCAATAATTTAAACATAAGAAATGTACTTGTGATAAAGCAACAGTAATAATATTAAGGGACAGGAAATTATAAAAGAACAAAAGGAATAGTAGATATGACAAATATAGTAGTTGAAATAAAGAACTTCATAAATTAGATAAATAGAATGGGTATAGGTAAAAATGTATTATTGCACTTGAATATCATGTTGATGAACTTGGAAGGCAGAAAAGTAGAGGTAGAAAATATTGAAGAAAGCTAAGAAATATGGAGGAGAGTTGTGCTGCATTTAAATAACAGACTTCCTGGAAGTGAGAGGAGAGATGGGAGAGAGAACTATTCAAAGAAATGATGTTAAATTGCTCAGAATTCAGAAAGAACAAAGACATCATAATGAAAGGCCTAATAGAATACCACACAGGGAAAATGAGAAAACCCACATCTTGGTAGATGATATGAAATTTAAGAATCTCAAAACCAAAGAAGTCTAAAAACATTTAGAATAAAAGAATAGATTATCCACAAAGGAACATGAGTTGACTAAATTATTTTTTAAGCCCTGAGGTTCTCAGTCACTCTGCATATTTGTAGTGAGGGAGATCATCTATATTACGTATAATTCAAAACTTATGAAATAAATTCATAAATTCATGTTCCATTTGATGAAGTATTTCTCAATGTATCCTGAGAGATATTTCCTTTATAACTTTTCTGATACAAAAAAGCTATAGGGCAACTGGTTATGACACATGGTTTTATAATTTCATATAAATATTTGGGAGAAGCTGCTGTTATTTTCATTGAAGTGGTACATCTCTCCTTACTTTTTTTTTGGTCGGGGGGATGTGCTGGTTTTTAAATTTTTTTTTTTTAAAAATCTCACTTTGGAGCATGTGTTTTTTTAAAAAAATGTTTTTGTAGCCATAAATGTAAAGTAGATGATTTTCTGTTTCTAAGAATAATGCATGACACAAAACCTTTTTTTCACCCTCAAATGGTGCTGGGGTTTGAACTCAGTTCTTTGTGCATGTTGTGCAAGTGTTCTCCCACTGAACCACACTCTACAAGTGATTTTTTTTTTTTTTTAATTCACTCTTCTTCATGCTCCTACATTCTAATTCATAGTGTTATTGCAGCTTCTATACCAGAAAGAAGTCCTATTCATCATTCATCATTGGTTCAGAAATCCCCTGTCCAGTAGAAATAAAATGTAAGTCTCATAATTTAAAAGTTTTTTAGTATTAACATTTAAAAAGTTGGTAAGAAGATGAAATTAATTTTTATCTATTTGATTTAATTCAGCATATGCAAAATGGTATCCTTTTAATATGTCAGTATAGAAAATTATCTATTTCAAAATCTTTCCTCTATAGTAAGTCTGCAATTTGGTATATATTTTATAGCTTATCTCAGTTTGGCAACATTTTAAGAACTTGGTGGCTACACGTGGTTAGTAAATACCGTATTGTCTGTACATTTCTAAAGCAAATGATTGTTCAATCTTATGAGAGTTGTTGGGCTACTTAGGAGCTGCCTTTAAGACCTTCATTTTATTAAGAATCTTGGAACTGTGTAGTTCTGTAGCTAGTGATACTTTTTTTTCATTAATCGTAGCTAATAACATAAAGGAGTTCTTAGGCTGCAAGATACTACTTAATTACTCTAGTTTTCAGGGTAGAAATTGTGGTAAAGCACAAATCTATGGAATGTTCTGAGTCTGATTTGATTTTTATGATTCTGTTTCTTAAGTCCAGATAATTCTGCCTGGATATCTATCAGGCAGTTCAGACTTAACCTGGGCATCTAATCTTTCCTTCCAGAATTGTGCTTGTTCATATTGGTGAACAGGGTCTTCATTTTCCCTTTGCACAGGTACCAACAAAATTATCTCTTTGACTTCCCGTTAAAATGTTGGGGAAAAGTCGGTTTGCTGTTGAAAATGTCAGTTTCCTTAAGTCCTTTGCTTTCCATATGTTTACTACGATATGCTTTTAATTAAAACCATCTATTGAACTTTTAAGTAATAATGTCATTAAAAAAAACCTTAGTATTGATTATATATGGTTTTTGGTAGTTGACTTTAAAATTTTGTCCAAGGGATAATTCACACGACAACATTGTTAAAGTATCTTGGGACACATTTTAGTTCATGCTGGCATTCATTTACATTTAAATAAATGGGGCACTAATAGAACAGAAAAAGTCAAGCTTTACATTTAGTATACTGTGCTTTTGTCCAGGGGATCTTGTGACCCATTCATTCAAAAATATTGTATTAGAGAAAGCAAAATTTAATGAAGAATTATAAGACTCAAGTTGTTCCCTTTTCACAATTTTATAACTGTTGATTTTTTAGTTGACTCCCTCCCCCAAAAGTCATGGCTTCAAAATATACAATTTGAAGCTTTCTGTATGTGGTGAGATCTTTTGGAACTAATATTGCCTATGGGTTTTTGTTTCCTCTTTTCCTAATATATCTAATAAAACATGAAGATGTCAAATATAAAGGATGGCTATTGCACAGATTTGTCCTTTGCTTGTCTGGTTATCCATCAAACACTATCAACCCGATTGTGCCAGAAAGTGTGAAATAATGTCATTGGAAAGCAATCAGTCAAATATATGTCAAGGTCTTTTAAAAGTCTCAACTAGCTGTTCTGATATCAAAGAATGTTTTACAAATATGCTAAAATGTTTACTTTTAGGAAGCATATTTCTAAACATGTTACCCTCACCCTTGATTTCATTATGTTAATGCTTTGGGTTGGTTGGAATAGGTGCAAATAATAGTAACAGTAATAGTATTTCTACAATCCACACCCATTATGCTGGCAGGAATATAGCAGTTAGGGTCCATTCCATCATTAAAATGGCAGCTCATTATTTTGTATAGTCAACAATAGGTGGTTTCATAATAGTGACAATGAGTTTTTAAAAGCCTAAGCAAATAGATAAAGTGTTTTTTTTCCCACTTTTCAGACCAGTGAAATCTAGTTAGTAACTCTAACTTAAAAATTAACTTTTTGGTTATCTCTTTTTCTATTAATAAAGAATAAAAATATCACTTTTCCTAAGAAAATGGAATTTTGCATGCCATTTGATTTATAAAGCACCCCAGATTAGCTTTTTTTTTTTTTTTTTTTTTTTTTTTGGTTTTAATACATTAAATTTAGTGGCCTGGGAATGTGTTTTTTTAGAGATCATATATTATTTGGAACTTCTAGGAGTTTAGTAATGAGACATCAAGTGGTCCAGATTGCTACTTATGATATAGAATGAACATCCAAAATCTAAAATGCCTCAAAATCTAAAAAGCTTAAAATTTTTGGCATTCAGAAACTTTCAGATTTGGATTAGACATCCTCAATTGATAGTCTATACACTATCCCCAAATCCAAAAATCTCTGAAATCTGAAGTACTGGTGACTTTCAAGCATCTCAGATAAGGGGTATTTAATCTTTAATTCCTAATTTTGATTAAAAAAAGGAAAAGAAGAAATAAAAGGATTTGGGGAACCCTGATGTGTTTGGAACATTCAAAATACATCTGTTTCTTTTTCCTTCTTATTCTTCAGTCATCTTAAATAACTTTTGTTTCTAAATTAGTGATTGGAATTTAAAAAAAACCCTTAAAATGCATTTTATTTACTGTTACATCAGAATGCTGTATATGTGCTGTCTATTGTGTTAAGACCATAATGCCATAAAGACATTGTACTTTGATATTTTCATTTCAAAATGAGTGGTTATTTTTACTAGCTCGGGGGTGCTTTACTACTGATCTATATCCCCAGCTCTTTTAATTTTTTATTTTGAGGCAAGATCTCACTAAGTTGCTGAGGCTAGCCTCAAACTTGGAGTCCTCCTGCTTTTAGTTTCCTGAGTTGCTGGGAAGATAGGCATGTATGCCTAGCTTGATGTATTTTAAGTCAGAAAAATTAGAATTAATCAAAAGGTTCTAATTTTAGTAAGCAAAAATGTGTGTGTGTGTGTGTGTGTGTGTTTGAAATATGGTCTAATATTTTAAGAAGCTCCTGTTTCAGAAGAACTTTTAAAAAGAAATTCTTTAGTAGAAGAACTAAATTATATAATAGCCTCCTTTATTTCTAAAGAAAAATTGTAGAACTCCTTCATGAGTGATAAAATAGCTTAAATTTCAGTTAAACCAAATGAATCCAAAAACTGCAATATCTGATTATTTCAGGTTAGGGAAATAAACTGATAGGTGGGGCACATTGGGCTGTTTCACGCTTAAAGCATTTCTATACCTTCAAAGGCAAGGTCTCTATCAAGAAGGATGTTGTTGCGCTCTGGGATAGCAGGGAAAATTAAGTCACAGAGACAAGGAAAAATAGCTGAAGTACCAAGCAAATGAGTACTTTGCAGCATCTGTTAACATAAACATTAGAAGTATGTTGTTAGCCATCTGGGGCTGCTATCCTTGAATTATACATTTGGAACAGTGGTTTGAGGGTTAGCTGTTGGGGAAATGGAAATCTCTGTGTATCCTTGTTGATTACTTGTTTTTAATCACCTAAGGCCCTCCAGTTCTTCAAGAGCATTTCCAAGGACTATGTAATGTTACACAACAGATCACTATCTCCCAGGCATTAATAAAAATCTCATCCATGTACTCTGTTCCATTCTCCATTATTCTACCTCTATTGCATATATTTAATAAAAGTCCAAGTCAGGGGAAAGAGTTCCTGTTGAAAGATGAAAGCATGTATTTACGCATACATAGCTCTTCTATGTCTCTTCACTTTGGTAATTAAATAAAATGGTGATTCCTGTGACATTATTTAAATGTTATTTATTAAACAAACTGGAATTATAGTATAGAATAGATTGTTTAAAGTTCCCAACATTGAAAGTAGTACACTGTTTATTCATATTTAGAAAAGGGGTAAGATTGCCAGTGAATGGACAGCTTACAGGTCTGACATTTCTTATGGGAAAATAGACTCAGCAGGAGTTAAAGGAGTTGTGGGCTATACTTCTTACTGAAGATGAATGACATGCACTATGAAGGCCACTGTTCTGTTTGGGGGCTCTTAAACATTTACTAGAAGCCTGCAGATACTGTTGGCAACTTCCGTGCAGAGAGTGTAGAATTTATGTGCATATTTAGGAATTTTTATGAGGAACTCCCACATAATAAGATTTTGCTCAAGATTCATGCTTAAGGAACAGTTTGGTTCTGGAAAACTGAGATAAGGTGGTTGGTTATTTTTTTCCCCCTTAAGAAATTGATAAATGTATCTTTAAGTAGGGTATAGACATTTTGGGAGACAGAAATCATGAATGAAATTATAATAATAATGAATAAGAAACCTTAGAATATCAGTTATTGCTTCATAAATTTATTAATTAAAAATCTAGAAATTTAAATGTTTTTTAAAGTCTCTGTATATAATGATTTATGGCTGAACCAGATGTCAGGTTTACCTCTCTGTAATTGTGGCAAACACATGAAGGACACAGTGAAATGTACCAAGACCCAGAATTGTCTCAACCAACTCCTAACATCTAATGTGCCATCAGAGACTTCTTTGTGGGACTTATAAGGAACAGAAAATGTAGTACTGTTTTCGAAAGTAATAAGATGTCCAAATATATAGGGCTAAATACACTAGAGAGTAAGCATATAAAGCCATAACAGTGGCACTGTTTTACTCAGTGGTAAAATAATTAAACATGATTTTTATTGTAAAACCAAGAACATATTCTAGAATCCAATACAAATTTTGTACACACATTTTTAAGATACTTCATGAAACTAAAGGCAGAAGATGCTTAGTGCATCAAAGTTCACCTGTTCATTCTCCTTGGATGTTCCAGATACCTTTGTTTGTTCAGTTTGAAATAATATCACTGATGGGGATTTTGTGAGGATCTGTGTCTATATAGAACTTGGAGCAGAGTTCCCTGCCTGTACTAAAATACTAGGAGCACTGACTGCCACTGCTCTTTCACAGGAGCAATCCTTGTGCCAACTTGAGAAACAACACAGGTTGAATTCCACTTGCCAGATCCATGTTTATGAGAAATCTAATTGTGAAATTACTGGCTATCGTTTAAGAATTCTTTTTTTTTTTTAAAACATTTATCTTTTAGTTGTAGTTGGACACAATACCATTATTTTACTTATTTTTATGTGGTGCTGAGGATTGAACCTAGGGCCTCACATGTGCTAGGCTAGCGCTCTATTGCTGAGCCACAACCCCAGCCCAGTTTAAGAATTCTTAACCCAAATTACCGGAGTATTCTAGAAGTAAAGTGATTTATGGGGGTTTTACTGAGGAAAAAATTCAGTGATCCTTGTGCATCATCATTACATATCTCTTTAACACCTTTTTTTTTTTCTTCCCCTTGCTCAAAATGTTGTTTTACATTTTTAAGCCATGTAAGTAAGGTACTTGGGTTGGGCTTTGAATAATAAGCTTCTTTTCACACCATGGGTTTCATGATGAAAAATTAGCATTGGGATATCTGCTTATACTATTCCCAGGTTTGCTGCCTTCAGTTCTTCATATCATCCAACCCCTTGAACTGGAAATATCTTGTTAACTCTGCACTGTTTAATATTCTTTGGAAATTAAACTGCTTGGCATGTTTAGAGCTCAAATGGAATATATGCGTTTTGCTTGACAAGATCGTCGGGTGCTTTTTAGAGCTTACATATTGAAAATCATGTTTGTGGCCAGCTGATAGTACAACACTTATGTACATGAAAATTTCTCTGATGAAACTACCTCTGTTGTGAAGATCAAATGAGATAATGTGCGCAAGAACCCTGTGAAAACCAAAAAGTTCTATGGGCATCTGAGCACTAGACTGTTACCATTAGTGATGAACAGCATCCCAGCCTGCCAAGGGAGAACATGAAACTGGAGAACAAATTTGGTTCCAAGAGCAAAGGGAAATGTAATGTGGAATTTCACAGTTTGGGGTTTGTAATTGGGATCTGTTGCTATTATAAGAAAATGTAGTTCAAAAAGACACAGGATTTTCTGTTGTTAAAATCAATGAAGTTAAAAGAGCAGCTGCTTGTAAAAGTTAATTTTATTTGACATCTGCCTTGGTCTCAGTAATAAAAGTGATAGTTCTGTTGAAAAACCTGTCCTCTTTAAAGCTATATTTTTCTGTTACTGTGAGGTCTGTTGTAAAAGTTGTTGCTTTCTAGTTTAAAAATCTTTCTCAACCTATAAATTATATTTCTTAGTGAATATGTGTGTGTATACACACACATACATACCACACATTTTTCATTTAGTAGAAAAGAGGTGACATTCTAGATTTTAAGTTTATTCTTAGGAAGTTATGAGATAACAGTAGGGCCATTTCAGATCCTGGATGAAATAAGAATGCCAAGATATTTTAAATATTTCCTATTTGTTTTTACTTTTTAACAAAGTAAATTTGACTTTTTTCATTTGGAGACATATAAATTTCACTGTCCTGATATCACTGATAGAGGATACTATTCTGCTTATTTGAATAAAACTCTGCTATATGTAGGAAAAAGTGCTTAATTTGTGCTGATTACCTGCCTTGGATTTCTTTTAAGACACAACTTTGATATCAGTGGATATTGTCATTCTGCTCGAGTTTTGTGAGGAGGCGGAAGTGAGTAGTAGAGGGTAAAAACACCAGAGAACAAAATTGAGCAATATTTTCCAAGAGAGCATTGTTTTCCTGTCATTTTTATGTGTTTTAATTTAGCCAGTGTTGGGTGAGCAGTTCAGAGGGAAGGGATTTATTATTTTCAAATGAAGCCACCCTCTTGTTGTTCATTTTCAACTGATTGAATCACCTTTGTTTTCAGAATGTTTATTGACAAAGAACTATTTGCCCTATATGCCCAGTATTTACTTCCTTGTTTATTCATGTTCCCTCCCTTTATGCCTATCATTTGGAGAGGAAAATGGTGAAAAAAAATTTCTTCCTATAGTTCCCTATCAGCCCCTTTAAAAAAAAAAATACTGTTGCAAAATAACAACTGGCTGATAGCAAAAAACTCCTTTAGGGTTTTAAGAGCCACAGTCAGCCTCACAGTGGGAGGCAGAGTGCTCTCCTTGGGAAATATTTTTTTTCACAAAGTCAGATGCATTTATTCCAGGTGTGCAACAAAAGAGTTAAGATATAGGAGGTTCTGGTTGTGTTTCCAAATAAAGCTATAATTACTTAAAATCAGTGTTAGAAAAGTTTTAAGTCTTATTTACAAAATTGCTTATTTCTCTTATCTTGCTCCAACTAAGGATAGTAAATACCTGCAGTTATCTCTAATTGCCTATTTTATATCTAGAGCAGACACTGGTAATCAGTCCTGTATTGTTTCCTGGATATAGGTGGAACTGATGGAGTTTAGGATATACTACCTCCAAATATGGCACTTTGGTGTTTGGGGGAAACAACAGAAGCAGAAAGGTTACTCTCACCATCTTGATCCTTCTCCCCTGAAGCAAACCATACAATCTACACTATAGAATTGCCTTCCCCCAAGCCCCTAATTCCCAGAGGAAAGGCATCAGTACACAGAAAAATCTGAATGAACGGGCTCCGAGAGTCCCCCTCAGTTTATCACCAATTAGATCATGCCTCTTTGTCCTCAGTCACACTTCTGCACATCTGTCCATGAAAATACACAGGCTTCTCTGGTTCTTTGGGTTTTCATTTCTGAAGACTTCTGTGTCATGTAAACTTACATGACATAAATTTGTGTACTTTTCTCTTGTTAGTCTGTCTTTGGTTGTAAGCAACTCAGTCTGAACCTAGCAATGGGAAAAAAAGACATTACTTTTTCCCCTACAGAACAAACCCTCAACACAGTGCTCCAATAAGCTATTCCTAGGGAATGATGGTTGGACGTCCCTGCTCTGTTCCACGCATACAACACAGGAGATTAGGTAGTTCTTGGCTTTCCCTGCTTCATGTTTGCTATCTTTAGCCCTGTGTCCTCTCCTGGGATCTAGATCCATGTTATATTCAGTTACCTCTTAGATACTTTAAAAAAAAATAAAGTAATCTCAAATTTGCCATGCCTAAAACTCATAATTACCCTTCTTTCCCAACCTCCTCCTCCATAGCCCCTATGTTGCCATTAATTCAACTATCTACCTACCTGGGTGTCCTCCAGATTTTTCTTTTAGTCACAGAGTTCTATGGAGTATATCTCATTCATGTTCCTCACATTCATGCCTTCCTTTCTACCACTTCTGTCTCTGCCATAGACTTTTGAAATTGGATCCCCAGATTGTTGCATGTGTCACTGTTTCATCCTCCTTTCCTCTGTCCTAATTGATCTATTTGCCTCTATTTTAGCTTGTATTCTTCCTTGCCATTCTTCATACTGCTGGACAAACAATCTGTCCTCCCTCCCTTCCTCTCTCCAACTATTTCAAACACAAACATATGCAAAATGTATAACATTTTTTTTTTACCTCCACAAATTAAGGAAAGTTAACATTGTCATATTTCCTTCAGAACTTCCTTCATTTGATGTAAGGATAAGGAGAGAATATCACTAAGAATATTGAAGCATCAGTTATTTCCAGTCCTGTTTTCCCTAGATGCAACCAAAATTGTGTTCTACCCAGAATTTTTAAAAGGTGCTATTGAGAGCATAATTCTAAAAATTACTTTTTTATATGGATCAAATTTATTTTTAGCTATATTGAAGAGATCTAATTTAAGTGGAAAGTCAAAGAACAAAATATTTTCTTTGTTCACTTTACTCTTGAAAAGATATGAGAGCCAAGCATGCTTTATATCCAAATTTACCCATCCTTGAGGAGATTAATCTTCTAATTACAATTTGGATTTCAGTTTTCATTACTTTTTCCCCTACAGAACAAACCCTCAACACAGCGCTCCAATAAGCTATTCCTAAGGAAATAGCTTTGTCCTTTTGGGGTAGGGTTGTTTTGAGAGAAATATTTTAGATTCCCATTCAAGAAACTTACCTATCAAAAACTGCAACCCATGTATTTAGCAATAATACCTTTAAACATACACTTTAATCTTAGTCTTTGTCATTTAGATCACAATGCTGTCTCTTTACAATGGCCTAAATGAATTTTATTGAATAGTGTCACATTTACACTATCCCTCATTTTCTTTCTATAAATCTTTGAACTAGTTTGCTTTTGCATTTTTTAAAAAATGGATGTTCATTGTAAAAGACTTTGTATATTTAAAATTAATAATGTTGGGAAAATAGATCTGATTGCTATTTGTTTTATTTGTAGCTATCATATGATGATCAAAAACTTGAACATAGAAGTAAAGAGCTATGTTACTTTTTTGGTTGTGCCTCCATAGCCTACATCCATATGTATATGTACTCACGTAAACGCATTGAGTTTGTGTATGTGTTTATCCATTATTTAAGTTTTGAACTGTTAGTTTGGGGCTGCTTTTTTTTTTTTTTTTTTTTTTATGGAAAGGGGAAAAAAATCCCAATTTTTGCAAGATGTGGATTATGATTTTTTTCCTCAGTGAAGGATTCAGAGAAGTGATATTCCCTGGGGCATTTAAATTTCATAGGCCATTAATTAGCTGCCGGGTACCTCCCAGGGTGGTAGGAACTTCTGCTGTTAGGAGTCCAGTTGGAATAATGACAAAGCACAGGGCAAATATGGCTTTATACTCAAGTCTTCATGGCCCTATCTCTGCGTGTGCTGGAGAACAGCCCTTGGATGCCACCGACACCCAGCTAGTGGATCCCACAAATTTTCCATGTTCAGAGAGCTCTTTCCATTGGTGCTCTGCAGCAGTTAGATCAGCCTTTCCAAAGTTGGGTAGTTTCTGTCCTATCAGGAAGGAAGATGGCA
>NW_025999982.1:23848555-23901090 GCF_001458135.2 Marmota marmota marmota
TTTTTTTTTTTTTTTTTGAATCGGGGAGCCACAGTTGCAACTGTGGACCATTTGCTCTCCTTCTAAAGGAAGAACTTTAGACTTTCCATTTAGCTGGAAATGAAAGGAGAAATGTGTATGTTCCTTCTAGTTGATAGCTCATGTCATTAATGAAGACATCAGAAATGTAAGACCAATAGGACCAGTGTCTAGGACAGACTTTTCTAAACTCATGCTTCTGTTGGAAATATCTGGGTGGGTAAGGGGCACCTCTTATTCGCTCTACAGAACTTATGGATTGTCTACTGCTTACCAGACAGCAGTAGGGGGAAGTGGTAGACGAGACAGAACAGGTTCCTGTGTGATGCAATTTATGTTCTTGTGGGGGGGGAGAGAGAGAAAGGAGAGAATAAGATAATTTCAAGTAGTGATAAATATGAGATACCTGAGTACTAGAATACTTATGGGAGGAGTGCTGCTTTACCCAAGGGTATTTAGGGAGGATTTTGAGTTGGTGATGTTTCCCAAATGATGTGAAGGAACCTTTTATGAAAACGGGTTATCTTCAAGACTGAAAATCCACATGTGAAGTGAATCTTGAAAACCAACCCACTTTGAGAAATGAGGGAATAAGAGGATACAGGAACACTCTGGGGTCAAGGGTTCTTGACCAGCTAGCTCTCATGCAACTTGTGTAGCACTGTGAATGGTGGTGTCAAAGAGGAAAGTGCCTGTGCTGTGTGTCCTAGCATAGGCTTGGTGTGCCTGCTAGCAACTAGCTATCTGTGGCATGAGGAACCCTATTTCCTGTTAAATAAAATGGAAATGTTGGACCAGATACCTTCATTCTTTCTTACAAGACTTTTTTTTTTTTTTTAATTTTTATGGTTGGTTGTTCAAAACATTACATAGTTCTTGATATATCATATTTCACACTTTCTTACAAGACTTTTTAAAATAACTTTTTTTTGATGAAATCTAAGAGAATGTATTTGTTTTTAAAAATTTTTTATTTGTTTTAATTAATTACCCATGACAGTACAATGACCTTGACATATCATACATTTGAATCAGATGGGATATAATTTCTCATTTTTCTGAGTGTACAGGTTGCAGAATCACATTGGTCATACAGTCACGTATATACACACAGCAATAAGGAAGGATAGTGGAATGAAATAGAGATTAGAATAACTTTTTTATTCTTTTTAGTTATATATAGTAGAATGTATTTAATTTTCATTAAATGTGTCAGCTATATTATGACAGGCCATTGTAACTCACCTCTAACCTTTCAGCAATAATGAGAAATAAGCTGTTATGTCAACTTTTATGATGGTTCCCTTGAAATAACCCCAACTCAAACAGAACTGGGATAGATCTTTCTCTTTGCTTCTTGGTGATTTATGAGTCAAGGACATTGTTGTATTTTCTATTTAAAAAGCAAAAATAAATATGGAAACCATATTTAACCTAGATATTTGTTTCTAGTTGTAGAGAAATGTAAAATCTCTAATGCTAAAAATCTTGTTATGATAGTGTATTGCTTTCTTGAAAGGCTGATAATTGTGATTTAGTTTAGTTTTGATTTAGATTTAATTTTGCTCAAAGCAGAAATCTGAAAAGCTTTAATGATGAAATGTAGAAAGAGATCCACTTTCATTTTCATCAATTAATGGAATTACATAGTTGCAGGTTCTTGGATTTGTCACATCTTTAATAAATACTTATTAGACTTGCTATGTCTCAAGAAGTGCTAGGGATGCAGTGCCCCTCATAGTGGAATGATGTGGGAAGTAACTACACAAGCTTAGAAAGGAGTTTCAAAAGAAATGTTGAGACTATATAGTCTCTAAGTAAAATTTATTTAGACCCTAGTCTTTAAATAAAGAAGTCACTTTTGCTTGAGGTTCAAAGTTGAAAATAAGTTGAAGTGGGAAGGGACTGAGGGGGGTGATGTGCCCAAATCATTTAGCACACCTGTTCCAGAAACTGGAGCTACGATAGATTCCTACCTGGCATTCTCCCGTGTCTCTTGTGGAGAGTGTAACCAGACATTCATTTTGTACTTGGTGTTTTGTATTGTGACCCAAAAAGAAAATATTAAGAAAACATTTGATAAAAGACCATTGTGATTAACTCTAGCCTAAGGGAATTATTAGATAATTTTAATTAGAGGAGAGGTTAACTTTCAATCTGAAAATTTCATTGTGACCTTGAATGAAGAATAAACTGGAAGAGGCAAGAATGGAGGCAGACATGGGAGTGACTGGAGATATTAACAGTTTAGGAAAAAAGGAAATGAAAGCTGAGATTAAGATGAAGGGATAGATTTGAGAAATGTTTCCTTTGTGGAATGGACAGATGACTAGAAAGTCTTGCAGTGTTGGTGAGATGTTTTGCTTGTTTGCTTTGTTTAGAAAAGACAGTTTAATTAGAAAGTATGCTATGTGGTTGACAGATACGACTGAAAAAGCCCTGTCTGCCTGCTCTATTTTCAGAGAATTGACTTTTGAAATATCTAGATAGGCCATTTAAATATTTTAGAGCATAGTTTTGGTCCTGAGACATGAAATATCTTGAACAATGAAAATGACATTTTGTAGAGGAGTTTGACATTAACAGATACAGGATGTATTAAAGTGTTTTGTTTATAGAACTCGATAACCTTGATAACATTTATATGTCATGAAATACTAGCTCACCATTTTTCATAAAAACTAAAAGTCTGTTGGTTTTGCGAAAATTGCAGTATGTTAATTGGCTTACATTATTGTATTTTAAATTAATCAATATCTTTGTTGACATTTATTGATTCTTGTACACATTGAGAGATTTTCCATTATATGATTTAATAAAAATGATATGTGGCATTTTTATCAAATTTTCAACAAATGTTTTTAAAGAGATAATTTCATTTTTGTTATCACAAATTGGGTTGGAATTAAATGTCTGTTTTACATTTTAAGAAAATTTTAATTTATGAAAAAATTGGAATGAAGATACTCTATTTAATGCCAAAGGCTATCTTTCAGTTGTTACTTAAGATTCTCTTCTGTGAATTAGCAAATGATTTATTAGTAGATTACTCTGATCATTATTGAATCGGTTATTTTCTAATCTTTATTGTTTTATTAAGTTTGCTTCAAGCTGATTACTTTGATCGTCTTTATAAAGTCTTTGTGACAGTTTCTTAGGAGAGCAGATTAAAATAGAGATACATATAGATACATAGAAATATAACTAATATTTCAGTAAAAAAACAAATTAGAAGTTTATACTTCTTGATATACTGTCAGCTTAAGGCACAGTATTTAACAGAAAGGCTTTAGTTTTCACTATTTCCTAGATCAATTTGAGATCATATTTCAATATTTAATGCTTTCAGTTACTATTGTATACTTAAAATACAGTCTTGGTTTCTTAATGTAGTTGTCCAAATGAATTAATGCATATGGAGTGAGTACACAATACACACTTCTTTCATAGTGGTTTAGCTGTAAATAAACAGAATTCCCCTTCTCAATTTCATCGTTGCAGTATTCGGTGCCATAGGTTGGTTGTTATTCATTTTAACATTTAGGAATCTTTCCATTTTTATTTCACGGATAATATTTTCATGAGTAGATGCCTTTTCATGAACTCAAATATTCAAATAGGTGCTCCCTCTTTTTTTTAAGTTCTAAACTTGGCAACATGTCCTACATCCTTAGAGCCATGTTGTTATCTTTAATCATATAATGTATCCACTTTTTATATAATTCATTTTTTTTTTTTAAAAAAGAAACATTTCTTCACATTTTATGTTCTGCCTCCTTGGTCTGCTCTTCCTGACCCTGTTTTGCATTTAGTGCTCCTGTCTGTTTGGCCTTTGCTATTTTCGTTAACTTTGTCTTTTGCTTTCAGTTAACAGCCAGGTCCTTGCCTGCTGTGCAGTCAGATGAGAGACTTCAGCCTCTGCTCAACCACCTCAGGTAATAGAAGACACAGCTTTGCTATGCTTTGAAATGCAAGTGCTCTAATGTGGGTGAAGTATGTTAAAGTGCTTAAGAATGCTTTCAATTACTGAAACTTAATTTTTTTTTTCTTGTTTGACTCTGTTAATCAAATGGAAGTTCTTAATATCATGTACTTGTTACCCTTGACTTTAAGGTACTTTAGAAAGCTCTTTTAATAAAAATATGTAGAACTACTTGATAAGTTTAAGTGAAAATGTACAGAAAGATCTAAAAAGAATGGGCTATTTCTTTAACCCAGGCTAAGGCACATTTTTAATTGGGATAAATTAAATGAGTAGGGTTTGTTTTCTAAACACAAACATGATATAGCGTCATTATTTAAAAAATAAACTTAGAAAGTGCAGGAAGAAGGAAAAATCATTATTAATCTGAAGTAATTTTTTCCTCTATGCTATTTTAAAACCCAGCATTAAAATTATACTTCTATAAAATTTATGATTTTTCCATTTCTTATGAACATGAGATTTTTTCCTTATTAAAATAATTGTAAAAATATCCTTTTTAGTGACTGATATTTTCTTGTATGACTTTACTATAGCACATTTACATTTATCTCCCTTAGGGAGGCATGTGGGCCATTTCTTTTTCCTTTTTTTTGGTACTGGAGATTGAACATGGGGGCACTTGACCACTGAGTCACATCCCTACCCCTATTTTGTATTTTATTTAAAGAAAGTTCTCACTGAGTTGCTTAGCACCTTGCTTTTTGCTGAGGTTGGCTTTGAATTCGAGCTCCTCCTGTCTTAGCCTCCTGAGCAACTGGGATTACAGACATGTGTGCTGCCATAAATAATACTGTATATGAACCTTTGTCTATATTTTAGATCATTTCCTTAGAATAGATTTTCAGAAATGGAATTACTTTGTCAGAGTATGAGCCATTTAAAAAATTTAAGGATATATGTATTTTTTTCATATTCCATTTTTATTCTCATATTGTACAAGTTTGCCCATTTTATTATGTCCTGAATAGGTCGGGGAAGTCAAATAGTTACTAATTTAGTAATTCATAGAGATGCTTTTTTGGTCAAATGCATTCAGTTATTATGAAAAGTGATTTTGACATTTTATTCATTCTTATTTTGTTGTGAGATTAAGGATCTGTCATTAACTCATGTATTGATAAGCATTTCCTGTTTTTATTTGATCCATTTTTTTTTGTACCAGGGATTGAATTTGGGGACACTTAACCCCTGAGCCACATCCCCAGCCCCTTTTTTGTATTTATTTAGAAACCGGGTCTTACTGAGTTGCTTAGCGCCTCGCTGAGTTGCTGAGGTTGGCTTTGAACTTGTGATCCTCCCGCCTCAGCCTCCTGAGCTGCTGGGATTATAGGCATGTGCCACCAGCTTTTTATTTGATCTTATGTGCTTTAGATATAATAGATAATAGCTTATATTTGCTATAAACTTAAAAAAAATTATTTTCTGTTATTTAGAGCACTTGTATTTACAAGTTTGATGTAGTCAAGTACCAATAATGTTTTTCTTTTCTAGTTCCTTTTCACTCTTTTTAAACTTAGACTGTCACTTTTCATTTGGAAGTGTTAATAGATTTTACTCTTATCTTTTTTTCTTTATTTTTCCTTCTTTCCTCTTTTATTCTTCTCTGGTAGCTTTTCTTTCACAGGCAGGTAGTTTTTAACCTTGTATATAATTGTTTTGTTGGGACAGAAGGGAAGGAGGGGATCAAGATTACTATTTCAGCAAGGACGGAATAGTATGCCTGTTATATGAAGTTCAGTTTTCTAGAGCTGTGTTAAACCCAGAAATCTTGTTTAAGTCTTTTGCCCAGCCCCCACTTCTACTCATCCAAATCTGTTGGTGATATTGTCTCCTCAATTTCTGTCTTAATACAGTAGCCTCTTGTCTGTTCTCCTTGATACCTGCTTTGCCATCAAATGTATTTCATATCATTACCATATGTGGTCATGTTATCCCTTGACTTAAAATTCTTCTCTGCCTTTCTAGCTTCATTCTGGATGAAACCTGAACTCCTTAGCCTGGTATATGAAACCGAATAGGGGGCTTAAACCTATCTCTCTTTTTGGACTATTCTTGCAGCACTTCTAGTCCCATTCAAATGGCATGACATTCCTCTATCGCAACATTCTTGTGTGAACTTCTGTGGCCTTGCAGATACTTTCTCTCTTGCTACTTCTATTGATACATATGAATTTATATACACATGATTTAAGAATACATTTAAAATGTGTTTCTCATGTAATATATATTTTAAAACATGTTTTATATACATATATTTATGTATATAAATGTATTTTCCCCTTACCCCAGTTGTATAACTTGACAGTTGTATAATTTTTGCTTGTCCTTTAAGACTCGGCTTAGGTGTTACCTCCTCTAAGTTTTATCTGTTTAGTTCTCTACCCCTTAGTCTGAATCAGATGCCTTTTGTAGGTGTTTTCATAATATTACATGATCACCTTTGTAGTATAGAATTTGATATTGTTACTGTTTGCTTATTGTCTGATTTCCTCATTACAGTATGAGCTACTTGGCTTTTAGCTTGTAAATTCTTTTGTATTTATATTCCCAATATCTAGGCCCATGATATATTGTGTTGAATGAATGCAAGTTATATTAGTGATGTTTTGTTTTCTCCTTTTACATTTTATAAATGTTAAAAATTCTTACCTATAAAACTACTGCTTCAAAAGATATAAGCCTAGAGGGTTGAATCTCACCTCTAGTTAATGCTTGATTCTATGAGATAATGATGGATTCCTCTTCCTCTAACTCAGTATGGTGATTTTATACTAGAATTTAGATTGACTACTGACACATCTCTTTGAGTCCTTGAAACTTGCACAAACTGTACAATTGTTTAGGGCTTTTATTCTCTATGGAGTTCCCTCGTGACTGGTTGCTAGGCAACCAGGGCTAGATGCTACATGTAATATGCACCATCTGATGTTGCCTTTTTTTATTGTTATTAAACCAAATGGTTTCCCATTTTATCACCATGTCAGAGACATCTGTATGTAGGGTGGCAGCTGATGTGCATAGTTTGACACTTCCTGTTCTACAAAGCAACCTTGTGATATGCCTTTCAAGCACACTGAATTGTCTTTTTGGCTCTCCAAATGCAATGTTTTTCTTCTCTCCCTCTCTTGACAAAAAAAAAAGAAAAAAAAGAGAGGAAAGGATACTATTTGGTTTCAGAGAGTCTAATGATAATTTTGTTAGGAAAAAATAATTATTATTGATTTGCATGAGCTATATAATTTAAATGTTACCTAGAGGGGATGGACATTAGAAGGTTGAGACTGGGATCATTATTAGGCGTAATTTTCTTTAGTGCCTCTAATGATCAAAGAGGAATGATGAATAGCATTTTAATTAAATTTGTCAATAAAACTAATTTGGGAGCTGATACAAATATCTGTAAACATTGAAGGAGCAATATAGAAAAATTCTCAAATTATTTTACAGGACTTAGACACTCAAAGAGAATTAGTGTGATACTTTGCCAATCTGATAATTTGGGATATTGCTTAACAATATGTTATTGAGGCTTTTACAGTGATATGTCCATTTTTTTTTAAAGTAAAACCTAGTTCTCTAGTTAAATCTTTCTGTGCATAAATTTTTACTTCAATATCTTATGGAAATATGATCTTATATTGATTTAATAGTAATGTCCACCCATTCATTCGTGGGTGCCCATTATGTGCTTGTAATAAAAATAAAGATACAATCTGTTATCAAGGACTTAAGAAATGGGACCATGACTTTTGTTTGTACTTTTTAAAATATGGTAGTGGCTTATGTTGGATGCTTAGATTGGGCTAAACTTTAATCTTACTTGGGGAATGTTGTCATGAACTAAGAAGAATAAAGGAAGACAAGGGGATTACGGAATGAATATGGTTGTTGCTAAGATAAGTTCAGTAGTTTCAGACATTTTAAGCTTGAAATGCCTGTGGAACATATATGGGGAATGTGTACTAAGTAGCTGAATATAAACCCACAGTTTGAGTGAGGTTGATACCTGAGAGACTTTTGCTAGTCACCATTGTATAGGTGGTTCTTAAAATCAGGACTGGTTGAGATCACTAAGGTAGAGAGTTTACACACACACACACACACACACACACACACACACACGAATGGCCAGGAATAGAACTCCCTGAATATTAGTGTTAAAGTGACTTGTGATGGACAGCAGTGGAGATGGGGAGATACGAACCATTAAATAGACTGGGAAGGAATCTTTTTGTTTTCTAATTAATTAATTAATTTTTAATCTTACATACAATAGACTCTTGAATGAAAAAGAAACACAGCAAAAGATGATAATATCAAAGATGCTAAGGAAAATTTTTCAAAAAGGGGTGGTAAACAGTGTCAATGCTATAGGAAAGTCAGGTCAGAACAATACTAGTTCTGTTAGGCAGCTGGGAGCTACTGGAGGCTAGCCACAAATTTTAATGACACAAGTGTGAGTCTGAGTCTTGGGAGAAGTCAAGGAATAAATGAGAAATAAGGGTGTAGAGACATAAGGAGTATAGTCTACTCATGGTAAAGCTTAATTCTGGTGGGGGGGCATGGAACAAAAGAACTGTATCCTTGAGCTTCAAAGTTAAACAAAGTGTTTTATTCTTTAAGACTGGAATGCATTTACAGGTTAAGATGAGTGTATTTACAGGATAAGGGAGAAAGGAAACTGGGGGAGTGAGAAGAAATAATTGAGGAGGCAACATTTTAGACGTTATTGTAGTAGGAGCAAGAAATCAACTGATTGGTGTTTACAAAGTACCTTCAACCCTAGATTTTTATTTCATACTCAGAAGAACCCAGTGAGGATAGTAGATGTTCATTTATCATTGTTTCTATTTTTAAAGGTTGGCAAAGGAACTTCAAGGAAGTTCTCATTAAGAAAGTCTAATTTTTCTAATGAAAAACTATACTTTCCTCTCATCAAAAGGGATGAATGCTCAGTGCAGTGGGATACCCCTGAAGTTCTGGCTACTTAGAAGCTTGAGGGAGGAGGATGGCTTGAGCCCAGGAATTCAAGACTGGCCTGGAACATAGCAAGACCTGTTCTTTATTCATTCATCTGTTTTTCTTTCTTTTTACTTTTATAAGATGTTGCTATTTTTCAAAATTGACACCAGAAAATCTTCAATTAGAAAAAAATAAACTTCCTTAGTTTTACAAAATTTCCAGAATGCCAGAAATTTTTATGAATCATCATTTCTGCTTTCCTTTAATCATGTGTCATTAGCTATATCATCTAGTGAGCCTATATTTGCCACTGTGACTCCACTCTCATCCTCATGGTTATGTGTCCCTGGATTTTAAAGGGTGAATTAATCATTGTACTGATGCATTTTTATGAGCTCAGATATGCTCTTGTGAATATAGAATTTTTTTGTAAATAAGTACTTTTACAACCCTAATGATGGTTCCCAGGAGATAAAATATATAAAATTGAATTAGGCTAGCAAGGGTGTATGTTCAAGATTGTTATTTTTATTTATCTCACTTATAAATGTAAAGTATAAACAGATCAGACTAGAAAGGAAATCTTGCAGCCCATATTCGACATGTGATAACTTTGATTTTGTAATCAAGATATATATATATATATATATTTTTTTAAAAAACAGTGCCTCCCTTCACAGTATTTGTCTTTCTCCTTTATTCTTCCACTTCAAGATATGGAGTGAGGGACAGCATATTATAGATCACTTTAATAGTTGCGCTTATTTAGCTTTTGGTCCTTAAAAAGTGTCTAATTTTAAAAATGTGTCAGTGACACTATTTCTTCTAATTTTATCAGCATCCTTCACCCCAACAGTGAATTAGAAATCAAAGATAAAATATGATAACAAAGAGAATTATTGAATGCATAGGACTGTTTCTCATGGCTTAATTTATAGTGCATCCTGAATTTGTAAGCAGATGCTTATATTGACCTTTCTTTTAAAAATCATTTAAAACAAGGCATTGCCCTTAATTTAGTATTACCACAGACTACTTATATATGATTCTTTTTTCCTAATGCAGTCCATTTGCTTAACATTGATGTATTTCTGTTTATTCCGTTCAAGAATATGCTGTCACAAATTTTATGAGACATGCAACTTCTGTAAGAAAGCTTTTCCTAGTAACCATAGTGGTACAGGGAAGTGTTTTCTTTTTGAATTGGCTCTCGTTTTTAAATCAAATTGTATGGGCATTCATGTGTCTTTGTGGCAAATATAAAAATAAGTGCTAGAAAATGCTTTAGTAGATTGAGGCTTCCACCAATGAGAGCTGACATGAAAGCCTCATTAATGTGGGGCACATACTTGAGTTGTTTGCTAGCTCTTTCTCGTCACCAGTTTCTGGCAGTGCCTTGACCTCTTTTCTACATGCAGCAACACACACTTTAGGTCACTGATTATTAAGGCTTTCCAGCTATCATGTAAGATATTAACAAGGGAAAATAGTCTTCTAATTTATTTTGAATTACAATGTTTTCCACATCTGAATGATGTTCAGGTATTCTTTTTTAAAAAATTTTTTTTTTTTTTAGTTTTAAGTGGATATAATATCTTTATTTTACATTTATGTAGTGCTAAGGATTGAACTCAGTGCCTCAAGCATGCCAGGTGAGCGCACTACCACTGAGCCACAATCCCAGCCCCCTATGTTTATGTATTCTTAGATATTTGCCAAGAGTTGGCATTTTGCTAGAATCGGACCATTGTGTTAAGAACCCTATAATAGATATGATTATAAAGGAACTAGTAGATGCAGTCTCTTAACAAAAGTTTATATTTTCAAAGGGTTAGAACCCAAATTTATGAACATGAACATACGCCCCTATACTCCTACCTAGGACTACACTGGAAAAGTTGCTGCAGCTTAATCAAACAGAATAAGAGAAAGGTGTAAAGTCTTGTGAGTGGCATCAGTTTCTGCATATGGATTAGGTTACAAATTTCGTGCAATTTAATGTGTTTAATAAAATATATAGTCAATATATTAAAATTTGGAGGGAAACAAATTCCATTTCCTTAATACAACCACCGGTTATTCTTTGATTATTTCTATGCACATTTATATGTAATTTAAAGAGGTTAAAAGTTTTTAACAGTTCTTTCACTTAATATAACTAAATGATAAAGTAGAAAATTTTCGTGACTCTAAGCGTTTTACCTTACTTAAGCATAGTACACAGGTAATATTGGGCTGAGTTAGCTGTATCTATTTTTACTTAACCATTCGCATTTTATTGGATATTTGGGCTCCTCTTCCTACTGACTAAACCTATAAAGAAAAATTATAGAATGTTAGCTGTTTTTATAAGACCAGGAGAAGCCTACTGGCGAGCACAAATGCTGTTATGACTTCGTGACGAAGGGATTGCAGAATAAATGTTTTCCAGCAGATGGAGATATGAACAAAGAACAGCAAACTAGGTGGCATATATCTTTGAAGATATAGGAGCATTCTTTAGTCAAAGGTGTCAGATTGCCCAGATGAAAATGTGTTAATGAGCTTAACAAGAGAACCACTCACTTCAAAAAGATGGAATTCAGAAAGTTTTAACTCAACTTTACTAGTATCTAGACTAGAACCTTTATAGCCATCTTACCAACTGTCCTTTAGAAATTAAGAACTTGTGTGTGTTTTTTTTTTTTTAAGTGTCCGTGTCTATGTAAGTATAATAAATACATGTGTGTATATTTAGAAATGACACTAGGATTTTCGATGTGACTAGAATAAAACCTGGTGAGTTATTAGTTTTCGAATATAGCTGTAACTTTACAAAAAATTTAGAGGATTAAAATAATGCCCATTTACTACATATAGTCTTATAAGTTGGAAAACTGGCATGGGTCTCAGCCAAAGTATCTGAGGGCTATGTTCTTACTAGAGGCCCTGGAGAAGACTATATTTCCAAGCTTATTTATGTTTTTGGCCAAAGTTAGTTCCTTGCAGTAGTGGCACAGAGGTCCCCTTTCTTTGCTTCTGGAGACTGCCCATATTCCATGAGCTCCTCAAGGCCTTTGTTGTCCTTGTTTTGGGATTCCACAGAATCTTCTCATGCTTTAAGTTTAACTTATTTTGCTATATCCCTTTGCCCCCAACCTGAGTGTTTTCTGCTTTTATAGGCCTTTGTGATCATATCAGCCTGCCAAATATCTGGGATAATCTCTTCATCTTAATACCTTGACCCTTAATTATTCCTTCAAAGCCTTTTCTCCGTGTAATCCAATGAATTAATGGGTTCTAGGGAAATATGGACATATTTGGAGCATCTTTGATCTAGTCTATTATAGTGAGGGGTTTTTTCTTTTTTTTTGGTGGGGGTAGTGGTGAGGATGGGGAGTGAAAGTTTCTTGGGTCACTTTTGATCAGTTTAACAAGTAATTTTTTTCACTCTTATTAATTTAGGCAGAATAATGAATTTTCTTAGGTTTTTGTAGTTAGGTTAAATTAATATTAATGTCTTAAAATTGAGAAATGGGTTAAAATGATTTTTTATAGAAATAGAAACAAGTTACTGATTTGCTTTTTAATAATATAGAAGATAGAAAAATCTTTCCTGTCTCAATTGACTACTTAGTCAAGGCAAATACATACTTTGTAAGTAAATGACTTTGTGATGGAGTTGTACATAGCAGCTGTGACTTATGGAAGTACTTAGTATGAGAGCCATTTGATAATACTTGCTTACATACCTTTTAGCATCCCAAGAATTTATTTTTTTAAGCATATATTAAGGGAACTCCTAATACGTACCAGTAACACATATTTGTCTTTATAAGAATTAATGTATATAAGACAAAAATTTTAATTAAAGTCATTAGAACAAATCATGACTGTTATATTGTGACCCTTGGGAACACACAGTATCATGGAAATGACAAATCTTTGAATGTCACAGTAGTCTTGCAGCTTCTCTCCAACTAGACATTTTAAATTTCTCTTAGTCCTGTGACTTCAGAGTTTGTTAGGAATTTCTGGGTTGTCGATGCTGGCAATTTTCCTGGAAAGCAAAATTTGTGATTTCTTAGCTTTTCAAGTTTTATTATCTGTAATCATTAAGTTTCTTTAATGATTTTAAAACATTGACTCCTTTCTGATTAAATAATAGGGAAAATTAGTTATTTTACACTGTTAGTCATAAAGTACTAACCACAAAATGATAACGATGTTATGGGGAATAACTTTCTTAAGACCTGAGAAAGCACTATGGTAGTTACTGTAATATATTTGCAATAACCAAGTAACTTGTTAAGTGTCTGCAATTGAACTTTCTGTGGAGATGGGAGTGTCGTATACCTGTGCTGTTCAATACAGTAGCCAATAGCCATATACAACTATTGAATGAATGAAATATGGCGCATACAACTGAAGGACTGAATTTTAAATCATATTTAGTTTTAATTAAAATTTAAATTTCAATAGCCAGTTATAGCTAATGATTATTGTATTGGACAACATAGTTTCACGTAATATTTGAAATTTTGCTAAATCATGGAGTTTTTTTTAATATCAAAAATTTGGGGCTCAGAGCTCCAAATCTGAGGTGGCCATGGAGCAACTGTCTCTTCAAGTTGTTATAACATGTTGTGGCTACATAGGATCATGAGGCTCCTAAACCAGGGTGGTTTTCAACCTTATATGGATTTTGCCTCTTTGCATTTGAGCTATGTGCACTTATGCAGGACTGTAACAAAGACTTCACAGAGGAGGAATACTTAAAGCTGCCCAATTAGTAAGCTGATTCCTGTCCAGAATCTTTCTGATTGGACTGTTGCCACATGTGGCCTGGTATTCATGTGCATGTAAATGTTGAGAAACCTGAGAACTCCCTCTAGCATTGCAGAACCAATTAACCTGCATTCACTCAGTGAAAACAGAATTCAATAAATTGGGCTGAGATAAAACAGACTACCAAGCCACACCTAAGGTGTAATGCCCTCTCAGTTGTTTCTAATTGTTATTTAGAAAGTAGTGCTTGGTAAGATAATACAAGTTAAATAAAGCCTACTTTTAAAAGTGCTACCTTAGTTTTTGATTTATTGCATACATTCATCTAATGGAGGACACTAGGAACAGTTATCAAATATGTACAGTAGTCTATTTCCTCAGATCTTATTGAGGTGAGCTCCTAATCATCCAGTGTGAAATCACTTCCCAAATGTTTTATCTCACTATATTTTCTAAGTAGCAACATCAGTAGTTACATGATCATTTTTATATATTCATTTGTTTATTTGCTTAGTTTTCTTTCTTGGAGTTTATATTCTATTTGTCCATCTTGTTTACCACTGTCTCCCCAATAATTATAAAAATGGCTGGAATAACAAGGTCTTAACACTTGACTGGATGGATGAATGAATAATAGAAAACACTTTTAGGCTTTAAAAATTTGCCATTTATTTAGTGTCTTTAAACTGCTAAGTGTTGAGACTAAATACAATGCTAATTTGGACAAACAATTGATGAATTTTCTGATATTTCCAAGGGCAAGCTCACAAAGAAAAACTCTTAACCTTTGCAGAAATTCAATGTTGGTTTTGTATTTAGTTTGGGGACTTGGGACCCTTTTTCATGGAATCGGGAATAATTGTGGAGGACAGAGTGTAATTTTTATTCCTCTGTGACCTTAAAAGTACACTTTCTTTTTTCCTTCCCAATGATGTACTCAAATGGTGAAGACTTTTATTTAAAATAAAAGCAAAACTATTAGAGACTTTGCTGTTTTGATCTATGAAACAAAATCCTTAAATATTATGAGGCCTCAGCATATGAGGCTTGCCTATAAGACTTTGGAGGTATGTGAAGAAAGTATATAATGTGATTTCTGGATTATGACTTTTAGTAATGATGCTCATTGCCTGCTCATAGTCCCTTCCTACACCAACCAACCACCTCTACCACCAACAAAAAGCCCAAACTCCCAAACATGCAAGTCCTTAGTGCTCTACTATTTGGAGGGAACTGACATGAGGGGATAATGCTAGAATGCCATAAAGCTAATAGCTATTCTCAGAAGCTTTGCACACCCTGCAAATTATTTGTGGGAAGTATTTTCAGTATATACACTAAGAATATAGAGTAAAGAAATATAAGGAATCTCCTCATGAAAATAGAGATTTGTTGGTGGACTTAAATGTGTAAATTGAAAATACCTATGTATGGCTGTAGTTTGAATACAAACTATAGGAGTGTATGTATTTCACTTTATAATCAATTTTATAGAGGCTTACTTTACATACAGGGAAATCCATCTCAAGCACACCTTTCAAAGACTTTTGATAAATGTAAGGTTCAAATATTTTTGATACAGAAACATGAGATGCACCATTAGTTCTATTTTGTTCATTAGATTGTTGTGGCTATAAATTGGAATAAATTGAAAAATATGGATCACATGGGGGAAGATGAGACCAACCTAAAATAAAGTAGCAGTTATACCATTTATAGTTTTTACCTAATATGGAAACCCATATATGGTCATGATTTTTATTGGATATGTGAGCCTCTTGGAATCACAATTTCTCCCAGTTATACAGAAATATAGATTATTGAATACTGTCTGGGAGTTTTCTGGGGAGATTTAAAAAAACAAAATTGAGTAAAATTCATGCTTGTGGAAAAATAATTTACATTCAATTTAAAGCAGAATTTTATTGATTGTGTTCTCATTTGGAATAACTGCAGGGAAAAATCACCTGGACTAACACAAGTTAGGTACCATTTACTAGACTTAACCTGTAAAAAGAAACTCATTTCAATTTCAGTGGTGATGACTGTTGAGTGAATTTTCCTGTGATATCTTTCACCACAGGAAATGATATATTGTAGTTTTGGATTCCATGATTTCCTGCCCACCCAAAAAATCCAAACTGCAGGGATTGTGCATTTTGAATGTCTGAATGGCCTAGTTTATGTGGACAGAGTATTTTTTTTTTTAATGTCCAAGATGGTTAAAACTGATTGTACATCGTCCACATAGATCATTTTTACAGAGCATTTGTTTTACTCTTCTTGAAATTGTTTTTCCATTTGTGCCATGATTACACCTGGCTTTATTTGAAGAGGTTATATTGGAACTTGGTATGTTTTTAAAGTATGATGTAGGAGATTGCAGTTTATTTTGAAAGGTGTCTTAGCTAATTTTAATGGTCCAAATAAATGTGTTTCTTTGATGCAGAAATCAGTTTTGATTACCTGAGCTGCTTTCTCTACTGCTTTGTTTTATACTCCTTTAAAAAATATGATAAACTATAGCCTTCCAGATAGAAAAGAATAAATAATGTTAACTTTTTTAGATTCAAGAGTACTGGGAAATGCTTGACAAAGAAAGGAAATGTGTTTTGTATGTTATTGTTTTTATAAGCCTCTGAATCTCTGTTGGTGGGGAGGGAAGGCATAGAGGCACCTCTCCAGGATGAGAGAGGAATTTTTTTGCTGTGGCTTAGGATCTTGCTATAATCCATATTTGCATCCCACCTTGCTTGACTTGTGAATATGAGAAGGGACAGGTGCAATTAGATGTTGAAGTGAACAAAGCAGCCCCAAAATGTTCCAATAGGAAAGTTTCACAGCTCCCTCTCAGCCCCCACAAGAAGGCATTTAGGTTACCTCCGAACTAATGAGAATTCAAGATTACATCCCTAATGATATAAATGGCCAGGTATAGCTAAGTTTAAATACCTTTTTTCCCCAGTAAAATGTTGTGCAAACAAACATTTGTAGTAGACTTGAAGTGCTCCCTGTAAGGGCCTGTGCCAGTTTTTATCTGCTCATGGCTGGCAGAGATTGATCTTAATTTGGCAAACAGGAGTCAAGGTAAGGACAGTTGACTGCTCTGTGATATACCCTGTCCTTCAGAGAATCATTTGATTGTCTCATGTCATTATATCCTCATTGTACAACAGTGCTGTCCAGTGGAAACATGCAATCAGTGTGAGTCACATGTGTAACTTTAAATTACCCGAGTGAAATTAATTTTTATACCACATCTTATTGAACTCGTATCAAAATATTATTTTAATATGTAATTTATGATTTTTGTATATAGTGGTGCTAAGGATTGAACCCAGGGCCTCACATGTGCCAGGCAGAGCATTTTGCTGCTGAGACCTTGATATGACCATCTACTAATGAAGTACTTTACAATTATTTTTCATAGTAAACCATCTGTTATGCTTATTGAACATCTCAGTTCAGACTAAGGTACATTTCTAATGCTCAGTAGTCACATTTGACTAGTGGATTCTATAACAGTGCAGATCTACAAAACTGAATTTCACTTAAATCTCTCACACAATGTTGAATTTTTGCACTTGGGAAACTTCCGACAGGTCTAAGTGTAGACTATAATGATATACTCACAAAAATCTTTCAGATATCAGGTTATTCCAAGTACAATGTATGTCCTCCTACTTCAAGCTTAAATATTTTATGATAGTATTAAGAAAGTTTATAAATTATATTTTTCTGGAATTTATGGGAAGAAGTTAGTGAATATTAAGAATAGAGAAAAGCAATAAAAATGTGTTTAAAGTATAATAAATTTAGGCATTGACGACGATGATGATTACAATTGTGAAAAATATAGTGATATACTCTATAGACATCTTAATTTGATTTTCACAACAGCCATTTGATGGTGGTGTAATCTCTTTTATAATCCCTATTTACCAGTGATTAAAAGAGTCATACAGATAGTGCATGCAAGCCCAGGACTATTGGTTTCTGGAACCTATACTCTTAATCATTCTTCTTTGTTACTGCCATGTTCATTTATGCCTCCATGATTGTCTTGGACAAACTGAAGTTGAAGAAGGTATACATGTGAATTGTAGCTAATTCCTAAACTGTGGCAGCGATCCCCCTACTTCTGTTTACTCCCTCAAGTTTTCATCGGTAGTCTGAAAAGGAGAAAATGATTGGAGATGTAATCACCATTGAAAAGCTGACTTTTGCCTTCTCATTTTGTCAGTTATGCCTTGTGGCATTTATGTCACAGTAGTGGAGCTTGTGAATACCACTCTTGGAGCTGAGGTGTGATGATCCATCTTCTGTTAACGATCAGTGCCTCAGCATGAAAAGATTATTATTTTTTTTTCTTAACCAGCTAATCTTGCCGTGAGACCCACAAATCCACTTTCGTATAATTTCTGCTTTTTGTTTTCGACTCTTGGTTTCAACACTCAAAAACAATTCCCTGTTGAGTGCTTCAGTGCCCATATTGATATTCGTGGTGCATTGAAGAGGACTTAAATTTTTGCTGTTTCTAAAAAGTCCCGGAGTAGGTCTGCCTTTCACTTAGGATTTACAGATCAGATGTGTGCAGATATATCTGTTTCAGATTTATCTTTTTATATATCCACAGTATTTTTATTCTGTAAATTAGACATTTGTGTGAAAGTGTTGTGGGAAACCTCTGGTTCAGTGTGCATGTGATGAATTGTGCCTTCCTGTTTCAGTCATCCCTCAAATCCAGCATTCCTCAATATTGGATTGCTATAATCAGACTAAAAATAGATTTTTATAAATTTGTTTATATAAATAGGTTTTGGATATTTTGGATGTCTTACCTTTTTCCTTTAACAATTTTAATAATTTGAAGTTCAACTTTACAATATTCTGTTTACTGTGTTTTTAAGCTATCAATATAGCTGTGCTTACCTCTTACTGGTAAACAAGACAATAAGGGAGGAACAACTTCCTCAGGTGTGACTGAGTTAATTAAGTTATATGTAAGTTTATTGAACAAATGTACAGTAAAACTGGTTTTATATCATAGATTAGGTATTTTATGACCATCACTTCAAAACAAAACCAAAAAATAGGAACAAATATTGAATTACTTCTAAGCAAAGAGTTTGTTATTAATCATTGCAAAATTCTGTTTTCTTAAAAATACTATTATGGATACTTTAGTATTTACAACTTGATATAGCTTCACTTTTTCACTAAAACGGACTTAGCACTAAGTTATTACAAAAGGAAATAGGATGAAAGTTTCTTTCTTATTTTAATGGTTTTCGTTTACAGACCTGCATCTCCCTGCCTATCTAGTTTCCTACCTACCTAATCTGTTATTTTCTGCCCCTTGCCTTTCTTGTCTTTTTGTCTTAACTAACCCCTTCATCTGTAAACTATGATTTAGAAATTTCCTTGGCTTTGCTTATCTTTTTGCCCATCTATCTACTAAATGCTAACTCTTCAGATCTTGAGAAAAATAGACCTTTTTATTTTTCCAAAATGCCGTCTCCTTATCACATGCTTCCTTTAATACTCAACTTTCATAAAATCAAATTGCATACTTTTATGAACTTGGCCAAATTTCAGAATGTTTTAATGGATACAGAATTCTTAAGCTACAAATGCTAAAATACTAAAACACGAGACATTTTAGGGCTTTTTGTTGGTTGGTATTGGGGATTGAACTCAGGGCACTCAACTGCTGGGTCACATCTCCAGCCCTATTTTGTATTTTATTTAGAGACAGTGTCTCACTGAGTTGCTAAGCACCTCGACATTGCTGAGGCTGCCTTTGAATTCGCTATCCTCCTGTCTCAGCCTCCCGAGCCACTGGGATTACAGGTGTGCACTGTGGTGCCTGGCCATATTTGAGTTTTTTTGCACTCATGATATACTACTTTGCAGTCTGAAACTTAACATGATTTTCTGACTGCCATCTCTAATTCTTCTACCTTACTCCCCTATCCTTCAGTTCCTCTGATTATCATCTTTCCTTCTAGCCTTCTGTGCCAGTCTCCCACATCACCTTGCTCTTTTGACTTAACATGCTTCTCTATTCAGCCTAGACCAGTTGTCAGTCATTGAAGTAACATTCTAAAAATATTCAAGAATCCTGTATGTAGTCTGTAAAGCTAACTCTGTATTCAGTGTCATTTTATTGCTCAAAACCCTTGATGCTTCACATTGCCTGTGTTCTCCTTCCATCCTTCATTTGAAAGAGATTTCCCTGTGGATTTTGTAACAGTTGTTTTGAGCATTATTGTACTCCATGGATCTTTTTATTGATTGGACCTTTCCTTGGTCAAAATGGTGCTTCATGAGTATGTGTTGAGAGATCTAGGACTCTTGACACTGTTTTGTTGTTTCAATTAGAATGTGTTACGTCCAGGTAAGGACAACTAGGGTGTGTGTGTGTGTGTGTGTGTTGGGGGAGACTGTTAAGGAGAGTGACAATCTAGTGGCATTGAAAATAAAAGCTTATTCTGGGTTTTATAGTTGGTTCTGTTTGGTCAGTGAAGGTGTTTATTTTGCAGGTACAATGCAATAAGTGTTACATTTTAGCAAAACTATGCCATATCCTTTTACAACCTAGTGTCTTCAGATAGTATTCTTATATAATTGAATAGTCACTGAACCACATCTTTATTGTTTTCACTACTTTTCTATAACTACTTTTCTATAACTGACATTTCACCCTTAATGTGTTTTACCCAAGTTCTAGCAAATAAAAGATCAATCATGCATAGAAATTGCAAGTAAATCCATGCAGTTCCTAATCCCTTACCACCCGTATTTATGAATGAAACAAGTTAGTGTGTAGATTGGCTTGCCTTTTTCCTTTTATACTTGTGGCAAATTAGCGGCTAAACTGAGAATTATGGAGATCCAATCTTGATTTTTTTCAAGATTCTCTGATTAGCTAATCAAACATTCCTCTATATATTTGGTAAAATAGTGATTAGGCCTATAATTTGAATTTTTTTGACCCATAAAATGGTTTTTAGTGCATTAAAAATATTAAAAATATGTATTAAAAACATTTGTGATATATCTTGCTTTATTCTTTTATGAAATATTAGGAGTAGAAAAACTTTTATGCATATTAAAATCCCCCATGTTAAAAAAAACTGCAATTATTTTAAATGGACTGAAAACAATATTTTCTGCTGAGTTTGCATGTTGGTATCTAGTTAGATTTTTTTGTTGTTAACCATTCATTAATGTAGCATCTGTGTTCATTTGAAAGCATGTTATATAATGCTGACAGGTCTGAATGTAGCAGTGATGTCTCACTTTTCTTGGTGACCTGTTATGAGTTTGCTTTAGAAACACCCCTTGGCACCTCCAAACAAAAGCCAAAGGTCCCATTTGATTAGCTAACATAAATTGTTAAGGATTTTTAATTCTTTTATAGCAACATTATTCTCTTTTCTTCTGGTTTTTGAGCTTCTGTGAATATTGTAGGAAGAACAATTCTCCTGGAGACAGCCTATGACTTCACATATTTATTTCAATTTATATTGACATTTTAAATCTAGCTAAATGGGTTTTATTCCGTGGAAAGTGAAATGGTATCTTAAGAGCACTCAAGTTATTCAGCTAGAAACTTCTGTGTTATTCTTACTCCTCTATCTCTTCCATCAAGTTGTATCCATTCCTTTCCAGAAAAATCTGAATGTATCTGTTGCCACTACTTTACTTGAGGCTCTTAACTTTCCTTGCCTAATATTATTAAAATTATTCTTCTAATTAATTTTCCTTGCTCATTCCTCTCCTTTTTAGTCATTCTCCCATAATGTTTTCTTTCTCAAATGTAAATTCTTTATGTCAGCTCTCACCTCAAATATCTTCATGGTTTCTCATTGTCTATAGAGAGTATGGGGCACAATGCTTCTCATGACCTTTATGTATTTTATGTTGTATCCAACAACCTCAAACCTTTCAGCTACATCTTATTACTAGTTAAAATATGTATTAAAGAGCTGTGATATTTTATTAACTATTAACTCCTCTAATCAAGACATAAATAAGTCCTTTTGGTAATAGATGAGAAATCCCATTCTGAATTCAAACATTTTATACTCTTAGGCAGGCAAATATGTATCTTTTTTTATATCTCTTTCTCTTTATTGTTAGTGTATTGCATTAATCTGGGACGAGAACAGCTTCCTTCTGGGATAGGAATGATTTGGCTCCCTTTTACTCAATAACTATAAGCATGATAGTACATCATTTTAACATTACAGGGAGTTTTTGTATTTGTTAACCTATTTGCTCTGAATAATTCTGTTAGACCATTGTAAACATCACCTTCAGTTTATAGACTAAAGAGCTGAGGCTTTACAGGTGTCAATGGCATGGCCTAATATCTCCCAGCTGGGTGATGGCTGCTCTATAGGATCATGCAGCCTCCCTTACATCCCATTATTTATGTACTTACTGGTGAAGACTACAATTGCTCTGTGTACTAGAAAATTCTTTACCAATTTTAATTAGCACGTCAAATAATTTCATTTCATTTGCTTTCCTCAACGCACTTTTTGTTAGGTAGATAGGTCTGGCTTTTTTTTTTTTTTTTCTCCTCTCCCCCTTTTTTTGGCCATACGGGGGATTGTACTGGCTTTGTACAAGCTTGGTAAGCATTCTGTCACTGAACTATATCACCACCATGCCCCCTGCCCCCTTTTAAATATATTTTTTAGTTGTAGATGGATACAATACCTTTGTTTTATTTATTTTTATGTGGTGCTGAGGATCGAGCTCAGTACCTCACCTGTGCTAGGCAAGTGCTGTACCTCTGAGCCACAAACCCGGACCCATCAGCACCCCTTTTTAAGCTTTATTTTGGATAGGTTTTACAAAATTATCCAGGCTGGCCTTGAATTTGCAATCCTCCTGCCTCAGCCAGGATCCTGAGTAGCTGGGATTATATGCATGCTACATCCTGGAATGCCTGACATTATTAATGCCATTTTACGAATAAGGATAATGTAAATCAGGATGATTGAGTGACTTGTCCTCATTTGTGTAACAAAAACAAGAACAGGTCTTCAAATTCCTTGCTTACTGCTATTTTTATTGTCCTATGTTGCTTCTTTGCTCCACTGTAAAATACATTGGAAGGTGAAGTTCATTTTTATTCTTGGGATTCCACTGAAATAATTTTCTGGTTATGCTCTGTATTAAAATGTAAAATTAAAGTTAAATGACAGCTATTGGTTTAACTTAGTATGAGTTTTGTATCTTTGTGCTACTCTAATTAATGGAATAAATCAAATCAAATGATACATTAGTTGACAGAAACTTGTTACTCAAGGGAGAAATAATACAAGAGACAGATATGTTTCAGAACATGAAATTGCAAAGAAAGAATAATTTTTTGTTCAATATGTGTTCAACCTCTGTAGGTTCTTAGTTGGAATAGATTTCTTTAACAAAAGACAGATTAACAAGAGAAAAACAAGTTTATTAACATTTATATTTCATATGTACATGGGAGACATCCAGGGAATGAATAGTTTTCAGAGAGGTGGCTTTGAATCCCAACTTTTATAGTATCTTCAACAAAGGGCAGTGCATTTTTAGAGAAATGGCAAGACAAAGGAAAAGGACCTTGAGTCTCAGAGGGTAATGACATGTAAGAAGGCAGATAGGGTAGTTAGTAAAGTTTGTTCATGTAGATTCCTTTGGGACCATTTCTAGATAAGGGTCTGAAGTTGTCTTCAGTGTTTTAACTTTTGTTGTCCCTGATAGATGAGGGTCAGGACAACTTTTTTCTATGTAATTCTATGTCTTGTTCTTAGAATGGGAGAGATCTTTCCTAAATCTGTTTTTTCTTAAATTGCTTTCATTTTCATCTATCCTTCATATTTTGGGGCTGCATATTCTGGTTTCCCTCATTCTGCTCTCAGTAAGTCTCAGGCCCTTCTTAGCCCATGGAAGGAGGACAATGGGAAGTCCCCTAGCTAGTTGCTGCAGCATCCCAACACTACTGTAGTTTGCTTCATAATTTTATACCCATTGTTTCATCAGTAAAATTGTGGAAAATGGCTTTTGTCTAGAGCATCATGAGTCTGTAGGTGGTTCAGCAGGAAGAATCTGTACTGAGCAGGTAGAGAGCCTATCATTCTTTATAATCCTAATGATACTTTATGGGTAGTGGTGACAGAGATTGTGGGTCTCTGACCTCATGGCTGTGGCACACCTGGTGCCTGGGAAAGTTTCTGTGCATGGGCATAGGATGCCTAGCTGACATGGTAAAGCCCTGCCTGAGGAGGCTCTGTGCAAGAGGCTTATAAGCTTCAACTTTGATCTCAGTCACATTGCTCCCAGGGATAGAGGAATTCTCATGCTAGACAACCTCAGTGTTTCACCAGTTCTGCTACTCCTGAGCCTTCCTGCTTAACAGTAACTTTAAACACTGGACCTCCTTAAGCAGTACAGAAAGCTCCTAACATTGCACATTACAACTATAGAAAAGCTGCATAGATGTTTCTAGTTCTGAAACTCTCTTGAGTATAAAGAATAATACTTACATAGTCTTTAACCTGATAATGAGACATATATAAGTAAAAATTGCTGGTGTAACTGTTTAGATCTGCTTCTCCATTAGAGATTAACACTCCACCTGATCCCAACCATATATCTTCACAATCTACATGTGTGAGTCTTTTCTATTCCCCCCTCTCTCCTCACCGGTACTGCAAGTTTGGCCGTGCAGGACGTGGCAGTACTTCACTCCAGGATTTCTCTTTAGGTGTAATGTCTGCACAAACCATGGTTTGATTCTGGTTTTCTGTGTATTCTCGTAGGTGTTTTTTTTTTTCCTTTGTCACATTTGAATGTACCTGATTCTGTGTTCATGGAGTTGGGCATGAATAGCATATTATGTCAAGGAGATGAAAAATTACAAAGGTGGATGGCTTTAGGTAGTGTACATCAAGTTATATTTCCTAATTCATAAACAATACTAACTTTATTTATAAGTTTAGTATAGGGAACAGGATGGTGTGGCAGAGTGAGGAAATGGGGAATTAAGAGTCAAAAGGTTTAGTTTCCACTGCACTGCTAACTTAATTTCTGATCCTAACAAGTTTCTAACTCCTCAGAGCCTCCATTTCCTCATTTGCCAAATGTGAATAAAAGCATTCTCTCAGAATGATTGTAATTAGAGAATGCAGATGAAGACTTCTTGTACATAAAGAGCTATCAAAATATTATTTACTTAAATAAGCAATAACTGTTGGGCCCTTTAACAAAAATGATTTCAGTGCAGACCTCCTGTCAGCCCTGAAAGCAGACCTGTTGTCTCAATTCCACCGATAGGAACCTGGTATAGAGCATCTTCGTAACTCGCTCAGGGCCTGCTGTTAAGTGATGAGTACTGATTTAAGTACCAGTTTCTGTTTTGCTGTGTTACCATGTTAATAATAAGGGATAAGTAGCAGAGATTTGAACTTTAACAATTTGGATGATTATTCTAAAAAATGAAAGTAGTGCTCTAGATTGGGAATCAGGGGATCCAGACTGTCACTATATTTTTGTATTATTTTTAGATGTTAATTAAATGTGTTTTATTAAATGTCTTTAAAACACTTGACTATATTTCTGCTATGGAATATATGTAAAATGTCCTATTAGAATGAAAAATTTCCTTTTAAGTGATCAAAAGTCTTTTAAAAATCCTTTCTTAATATTTTGTTCTTTGTTTTGTTTTTGTTTTTTTTTTTTTTTTTAGTCATTCCTACACTGGTCAAGATTACAGTATGCAGGGAAACACTGGGAAGATTTCTTTAGATCAGATTGATTCGGTAAGCACTACCACATCCTTTCAAACTTAAGCTGAGAAAAATCTGGGTTTCCTCCATCAAGATTTTTGGGCAGGAAGATGGGAAAGAATGTTCTTTCATTGATTGCTGAAAACTTTTAAAGAAAATCTCATGTCTGTGTGCATGATTTTTTTTGTTGTTGTTTTTAGTCTTTGAAAAATCAAACTTAATGAAAAAGTTGTTTAATAAAAATCTGAATCAGAATTGAAACAATTATTCCAAAAAGGAATTTTTAAAAATAATGATAGCTAAGTGGCATTTATGTATTAATATTTAAATACCATATACATTTAGAAAAGGAGAAATGGGAAACATTACGTGAATAACTAGCCAGAACAAAGGATTTGTATTGGCATAGTAGTAAACTGAGCCCCTCCTCCTAGCAAAGTGCTTCCATGGCATTTGATTTATGTCCTAGTTAGAGTCTTTATTATCTAATTTTTATGAGTTTTATATGAGTTTGACTTAGAATATAATTGTGGTGTCTTTTTTCTTAACCGAATTAAAGGGGAAATGATGTTTTATACATCTTCCTCTTTTCTAAAATACTTTTTCTAAAATATTTTATATTTTGTTACATATTATCAAAAAGTGATTAGTTATTAGACTTTGAGGGGACCTTGCGTGTTTATACTAAGGATGTTGAATATTCATTTTTTATTAGAACACTGCTTAAGAAAAAATGATTACTAAATAAATAGTATAAAGGAGCAAAGTTGGTGATGTAAAAATGTCCTGAAAGGCTTTCTAGTGGTCCTGCCAGGGGAGGCTAAAGGTCTGAATGAACTAAATTGGGGATTAAAAAATAATATTTTTTTTTCCCCCAAAGAAGAAAAACTGGATGGTCACTAGAGGGAGCAGCAAAGTCAAACAAAGTGAGGCCTGCTTTTTCTTACAAAGTGAATTTGCTGAAGATGATGAGAGCAGTTAGAATTCAAGTCTAGGGGGGAAGGATATTTGAGGAAGTCAGAATGCAATTTAAACCATAAGTGAAAAAACTGGATTAAAAATGGACAGTGATATTTTTGTTTTGACCCTAAAGGAAAGGCCTGTAGTTTTTTGTAACTATTTATTTCTTTAACACATTAATTTGAATTTTCCCTTTGAGAATGATTTCTCATTTTTGTTATACTTTATATTTTACAAATTCATCTATTATCCAGTAGTTGTACTTTTGAATGTTTATCTCAGGGAAATATCTTATGTTCACACAAAAACTTCTACAAGAATATTCATATCAAGTTTATTTGAAATAAAAAGCCAGAAATGACCCAACTGTTCAGTTAGTGAATAGTTAAATAAATTGTGGTACATCCATACCATGAAACACTACTTGGTTTAAAAAAAAAAAAAAATTTAGCCTTAACAGATAAGGTGAATTTTAAGGGGATTATGTGGAGTAAAAAAGCCCATTCTCAAACATCATGTCTTGTGTGATTCTATTTATATGATACTCTTAAAATTGTAGATGTGGAGAACAGATTAGTGGTTGCCAAGGATTATGGAAATGGGGAAGGAGGTGGCAGAGCAGGAGGTTGTTATAAAAGGGAAACATGAAAGATTCTGATGGGGGTGGAACTATTCTGTACCTTGGTTGTGGGGGTGGATGCATGAACACACACATGTGGATAAAATTGCATAAAATTAAATACCCACACAACTGAAGTAATTTTAAGACTAGTGGATTATATCAGTGTCAGCATTTGAGTTTGTAATAGTGAACTACAGTTTTATAAGATTTTATCATTGAGGGAAACTGGGCACCTGATATCTCTTTGTATTATTTCTTATAACTGCATGCAAATCTACAGTTGTCTCCGTAAAGTTTAATTTAAATTTTCAAGAAGAAATAGGTGAAATTAATTTCTTAATATATAGTTAGTAATTTTTATTTAACTCAATATATTCAATGTTATCTTTTTATGTTTATCTTTCTGGTACTGGGGATTGAACATGGGGCACTCCACCATGAGCTACATCCTCGGCTCTTTTTAATTTTTATTTTGAGGCAGAGTCTTGCTCAGTTGCTAAGACTGGTCTCAAACTTGCAATTCTCCTTCAGCCTCCCAAGTTTCTGGGATTACAGGTGTGTGCCACTATGCCTGGTTCAAAATATTATCTGAACATATAATCAGTAAAAAACTATAAGAAAAATTTATCTATAATCACAGTTATACATAATACTTCCTTATGATTTTTTATTTTATTCCAATTAGACTTAATTTACAATTACAGTAAGTATTTATGGAGGACCTGGTATGTCTTCCACATAACAAAAAACTATTTTTTTCTTACAGCTTTCTACCAAATCCTTCCCACCTTGTATGCGCCAGTTACATAAGGCCTTGCGGGAAAATCACCACCTTCGTCATGGTGGCCGAATGCAATATGGCCTCTTCCTGAAGGGCATTGGTTTAACACTGGAACAGGCATTGCAGTTTTGGAAGCAAGAATTTATCAGAGGAAAGATGGATCCAGATAAGGTAATTTTGAAAGTTAGAGTGGCAATTGAAATTTTAATTTAGTCTGAAAACTAACGGGTCTCTTTTTAAAACTTGCTCCTTGAAATGTACTTAAATTCTGAAGTTAAATTTGTATACAATTTAGTTTATGTAAAAAGGAACTCATATATTAATATGTGCTAAACAAAAGATTGGGAAAGCTGTCATCTCATTTGTAGGTATGCCACCAGTAGTTGCTAAGAGTAAAATTGCTTGAGTTATATTTTTGTAGAAATGTTTACAGATACCTCATGAGAGAGACAGACGCACACACTGTCTATTTGAGGATTAGAAAATATTATAAACAAATGAAGCAAAAGCAATTAAAATTTTTTCTATTATGTCATACAAAACCTTTCATAGACAATTGTTAGACAGCAATCACTGTAAACCTGAGCAATTGGTTTTAAATCCATGTATAGTACTCAGATTCTCACTCCTACTCCTTCTTTTTAGAAGTATTAGCTAGTAACATTTTGTTAAGAAATGTGGCTTTTTGTCCCTTTCATGCCATGCACTGTGATATAAAGTAAATTTTTAGTTGTTGGTTTCTTCCTTCCTGAATATCTGTTAATTATAGAAAAAATATTTATCAAGTAAATTTTATAATAAACATTTTATTATGACTTATTAGTTTGCTAGGGTTACCATAACAAAATTTTAAAGACTGGATGGCTTGTCCAACAGATATTTATTTCTTCACAATTCTGGAGTCTGGAAATCCAAACTCTAGATATTGGCAGGTTTGGTTTCTCCTGAGGCCTCCTTTTCTCCTTGACTGCAGATGTGCTATCTTCACATTGTTGTTTCTCTGTGTGTGTGCGTCTCTGATGGTGATCCTGCTTCTTATAAGGACACTAGTCATATTGAATTGGGGCTACCCGCTTAATGTCTAATTTAACCTTAATTACCCCCTAAAAATTTTAGAATCTTAGAACACAATTTAATCCATAACACATCTTTATGTACTTTATTTTAAAATGTTATGAAAAGCTTCTACAATTTTCCCAGATTTATTTTAAAAACTTATCTTCATTGGTAATTATCTATAGTATCCTAAACAAGTGATTTGAGTTTTCTTTTAAAAGTTTTGGATACTATTTCTTTTCTTTTATTTTTCTTTTCTTTTACTTTATTTTAAAAGTAATATTCTGATTATAGAAAACAGGTAAATTTTCTGTCAACATTTTATCCTTTCTCTTCAGTTTAGGTAGCTAAATAATGTGCTTTCTCCAGTTTTTGTCAGCTTTTTCACTGTTTTGACCAAAAGACCTGACGAGAACAATTAGAGGAGGAAGTTTATTTTGGGGCTCATGGTTTCAGAAGTCTCAGTCCATAGACAGCTCTGTTGTACTGGGCCTGAGGTAAGGCAGGGCATCATGGCAGAAGTGAGTGGTAGAGGAAGCAACTCGGGAGAAGGCACCAGGAAGCAGAGAGAGACAGAGCTCCCCTCACCAGGGACGAAATATGTACCCCAAAGACACCTCCAGTGACCTACCTCCTCCGGTCACACTCTACCTGCCTACAGTTAACACCAGTTAATCCGTATTAGTGAATTAATGCACTGTGTTAAAACTCTTATAACCCAGTTATTTCACCTCTAAATATTCTTGCATTGTCTCACACATGAGCCTTTGGACACCTCATATGTAAACCACAATACCCCATCTTAAAAATTGACATTGTTTTATCCTAACTTCATCATGTTGTTGAATAATCTTTGAAAATGTCATTTTAATTAGCTGTATAATATTATACCTTTGAGGAGGTAATATAGCTGAGTGGTAGAGCTCTTGCCTAGCTTGTGTGGGATCCTGGGTTGGACTCCCAGTACTGCGTGTGTGTGCACACACATGCACAAAAAAGTGTGTATATATGCACAAACATATATACACACACATCTCCTTTGAAAGTGACATATTTAATCATTTAATTATCACCCTATTGTTAGACATTTGGTTGTGTCTAACTTGTCATAAATGTTTTTGTAGCCAATATCTGGAGGAAATAAAGAATTGATTGTAGTTCTGATTATGTCCTTTGTCTGCATTCACCAGAAATAGATTACTTAATAAGGATCTATAGATTTGAAGTTTTGATGCATCATGATATGACTTAAGAATAAATTTTAAATTAGACCTTTGTCAAGCTATGTGAGTCTTGTTCTATTGCTGCCATTATAATTTAAAATATTTTTGTATTTTTAATTAGAAATTTGATACATTAATCTGGTAAGTGTATTAGGAGTCTTCAGAAAAATGGAACTGTGTGTGTGTGTGTGTGTGTGTGTGTGTGTGTGTGTGTGTATAGATAGATAGATAGATAGATAATCTGAAGGAGTTGGCTTACATAATCTTGGGACAGGCCTCTTGAGTTGGCATACTGGATACCCAAATGACCCTATGGTATAATTCTAGCCTGAATCCAAAGGCCTTGCAACCAGGAGAGCCAATGATATAGGTCCAACTTACATGCCAGCAGGTTTAGGACTCATGAAGAGTCCAGGCTTATTTCAACTCTAAAAGCAAGGGGAAATGAGCCTCCAGTTCAAGGAAGGCAGCCCCAGATTTCCTCTTACAGGAGAGTTAGCCTTTGTGTTTTGTTGGGTGTTTATTCAACTGATTGGATGAGACCCATCCTTATTGGGGAGTGCAATCTACTTTACTGCAACTATCGAGATTCATATGTTGATCTCATTCCAGTCACACCCTGACAAAATAACCTTTGAGCAAATATCTGGTACTTCATATCCTGGTCAGGTTGACAGCAAAAAATTAACCATCACAGCAGGTAAATATTTGTGAGCTGGGGAGAAAGTTAGGCAGTGGTTTTTAAAGTGAAAGAAATTGAGTTAGCATTTTAACTTGGTATGTGTTGTAAACTAAGAAGAAAGTAGGGAGCAGGGAATATCAGCCCTGCCTGGCAGTATGGACACTTGCTGTGAATACCAGGTCTGTGGCTTGGACATCTGTTTAGTGATCTGCCTTTTATCTGGGATGCCTGTATATCACTGTTAAAGGACACAGTTTTGTTTTTTTTTTTACTACAATGTAGATTTTTAAAATGGTAAAGTTTTAGCTTTCTAGATAATATATACTAGTATAGATTTTCCTTAGCTTATTGATAATAGCAAATGTCATTTTGACTAGAATATTATAAATTAAACTTTAATTTGCTGTGACTGGTTTTCTACACATCCATAAGTAAATGGTTATTTTTTCTCAGTTATATCTTCTGTTAAATATTTTTGCAAAAAAATATAATAAATTGAGAGATACTAAATTATAATATATTCTTCAATTTAATACTTATTAAGTGATACATACAATTAAAAATACTCTTAAGGGGCATAAAATGTTAGCTTATAATCTTTTTTTTTTTATCCCTTTGTGCTGGGGATTGAACTGGGGGTGCTCTACCACTGAGCCACAGTCTGGACCCTTTTTACTTTTAGGGATCTCATTAAGTTGCCCACATGGCCTTGTACTAATCCTCTTGCCTTACCCTCCAGAATTACCTGGAATTACAGGTATGCACCACCGGCTTGTTCTTAAAGTGTTATTTATAGAGTAGAATGATATTGTAGATATGTTACATATTTTTTTTTTTAATAATACCCTAGTTTAAAGGTGAAAAGGAAAGTATTGTTGTGGTAATGTGAAGTAAGAAAGTATGGTGGATCATACCGAAGATCAATCAGTTTGAGGGAAGTAAATGGCATAGGTTAGTAGACAACTAAGAATAAAAATACACAGAGAATAAGGGAAAAGTAGGTAAAATATTGTTCCTTGTTGAATTTTTGGGTATTTTTCTGTTCATTCATTGTGGCTTTTTTGTTAGCTGGCTTGGATCATTGTGGTTTTGTTATTTAAAAATCTCTGCTTTCAGACTTCTCCTTGGATTTCCTTTCTTTGTATATTTGAATGCTGTTTTATTTGAATGCATATTTTACTAGGGGATAAGGGATTTAGTATTAAAACATCAATAATTTCCAAGAGAACATTCTGTTATAAAAAATAAATCTTATAACGAACAATTGCTTTATGGTATACCTTGCTCCAAAAATATTAGTTTCATAATGCAGAGTTTTTATTCTGAGATTTAATTGTGTTGTGAATGAATATTTATGAAATATTAAATATTTAAAAATAAAGCCCTTTGCATTTACCCTTGTCAGTGTGGGGTGGAGACATCTGAAAATTGCACTTGGTTGAATGGTTCCACAAGAGGCATGTGAAGTTTTGAATGTCTTATTCTTTAAATAATTTCTTAGATTCCTGAAATAAATGCACCTATGCTTTATGCAAATAAAATGTATTTAATTAAATCATAATAGGTTTATGCACATTTTCTAGTTGTAATTATAATTTATATGCCAGAATGATATTGCAGATATGTTAGATTTTTTTTTTTTTAAATAGAAAAAGCCTCACCCTGTGTAACGGAGATTAATCAGACCTTTATTTAAAGCATGAAAAAACATGCCACTAAAATTTTCTTTCACTTGAAACTTGGATTTTAAATCACTTTAGCCAGTAGAATTAAATTGAACTGGATAATTCTTTCAATAAATTCAAAGCAGTGTGTCCTTTCAATCAGATTGCTTACAATGTTGTTATTCTGAATTGCTTTAACCTGGCTCTTTTGGATATTAAGTACAACATACATCATGCACATTTTATACAGCTGAAATTCCTGTCCCTGATGATAGCATGCTTAAGGTTCACTACATGTTGTTATAATTGTGTCAAGGAACATTTGGCACTGTTTAAAAGCTTATCTTGCATCCCAGAATCCAGCTTGCATCATGACTTAGAACAGACCTGTGTTGTTAAAACTGACTAGCAAAGAAGTAAATACTCAGCTTATGAGGTTTGAATATATGGAGTATATTTTTGCTAGATTTTTAAAAAAAGATCATTGAACGTGGTATCAGCATCATTTTGTAATTTGTTAGAAATGCAAATTCTTTGATTCAGGCTCTGGGGGCAAGGTCCACAATTCGTGGTTTAAATACTTTCCATATGAAATTGATGTGTACTAAAGACCGAGAAAATATTGCCCTTATTGAAATCTAAATTAGTTATTGGTTTATCCAAGAATAGGCATTGAAATTCTTGAGCTCTTACGTGTTCTTCTGTCTGCTTCTGTTGATGATTTGGACATAATATGTTGCTTTTTGTCAATGACCCACACATATATTTGAACTCCTACAATATACCATGTCCTAGGAAATAATAAATGAATATGTACTGCAGGGGTTTTCAGCTGATGTACTGCTAATGAATTTCCAATATACTCCAGTATTGATCCCATGAACCCTTGGGGGAAGGCTAGGCTGGGCCTGGACTACTCAAAGCCAATTGCCCTCATCTATGAGAAGCTTCTTCCCTTTCCCCTGGAGTGCTTTGCAAATATTTTTATACGTGCTCAATAACATGAAAAAGGTTAGAAAGAACTAAAAGAGTACAGACTTGGAGTTGGGCTAAGTTCAGATTTGGTTCTGCTGTATACAAGCTGTGTGACCTCAGGCAAGTTACCTGAATGTGTCCTAATCTATGTAGTATGGACAATAATATTTACAGATATATATATGTCTATTATCTATTATCTAAACTTGGGGATTATGGTGAGGAATTGAGAAAGGCTAAGTATGGATCTGATGTACAGTAAGTGGTACCTATTCTTATTGCAAGTACTCAGAAGGAGGTTAGCACTGCATGATCAGTATAGTCCCCACAAGTAGAATAGACTGTGCTGGCTTATTAAGCATTTCCTAGAAAGGAGAAGATTGTGACAAAATGAGAACCAGGGTCTGAATTTCAACAGAGTTCATTTTAAGAAATGGTCAAGGAATTTATTTGATAGTAATGGATTTTGGGCCATCTTCTTGCAAGGTCTTGGATTTCACAGCAGAGGCTGCAGGAACTTACAGAGGTTGGGATTGAATTGTGTGGTTTCTGGACTCCCTTTAGCAAGTGTAATTGTGTCATCTACTTTTATATGTTGGGGTTCTGTGTGATATTTCACTTAAAAGTAGATTGTGCTACTTAAAAATGTTTATGAAATACTGTTCTAATTTATTTGCAGTGCAGAATTTTAGGAAAGTAGAAGAGTAAGGAGAAAGAAATGTTAGTGCCACAATGTAATTAGTCCAGAAAAAACTCATTGGTAAAGTGTAAACCAAGAAAGGATTATGTTGTCAGAAGATTAATATGGAACTAGTATTCAGAATTGAAATGGGAAGTGACTAGGAATTGGAAAAATAGTTGACCAGGTCAGGTCATCTTGTGATAGTTATAAAAACAGTGTAGAAAGGGTTGATCAAAGAAATGCTTGCAGCAACAATTTATAAAAATGGCAAGAGGAAAGCATTAGTAACCTAGGCAATTGGTCTAAATCATATTGAAAGTTTGAGGCTCAATTAGCACAGGTAATGGGCAGGGGGTGGTTTTAGATGTAAGTTTGAACTTCAACAAGTAGACATTCTTACTTGATTGGTGGCTGACTCCTTCCTTCTTTCCTTTCTGAGTATTCACATTGTGAAAACATGGAGATGTAGATGTGAGAGTTGTTCAAATCTTTTGAAGGTAAATAAGTTGATTGATAGAATAGAGAAAGAAATTTAGAGAATATTAAACTTTAAGAAATATCCAGTTTGGAACAGAGATTAAAACAACAATAACAAAACAAAAACCCTTCAGTGAAAGCAGAATTAGCAGAAAAATCAGAAGAGAGAAAACTAAGTTTGAGATTCTTGGGCACCAACAAAGAGTAGAATTTCAAAAGTAAAGGGCACTTGGTACTTTCAGAACTGAGAAAGGCATTATTATTTTTAGGAAGTCATTTCCAAGAAAAGGACAGGGCTGGAGCCAGATATCCTTGTCTTACCACCTAAGGAAATGGAGGCAATAGCAGTATTTTTTTTTTTTTTTTAATTCCAGAAGTTTAACAAGTCAGGAAGGAAAAAAATAGACCATATTAGCCAGGCATGGAAGCACATGCCTATCATCCCATAGACTCAGGAGTCTCAGGCAGGAGGATTGCAAGCTGGAGGCCAACCTCAGCAACTTAGTGAGACCATCTCAAAATTTTAAAATATTTTTAAAAAGGCTGGGGCTGTAACTAAGTGGTAAAGTGCTCCTAGGTTCAATCCCCAATACCAAAACAAAAACGAAGTAAATAACATGATGTAGGATGGCGATGGTGCCAAGCAAGATTATTTTCAATCGGTGGTAGGCAGAAGCAAAGAAACTCATGAAAATGGAGTATGTGCTGGGAATACTTGAAACAGGACATGAGGAGATGGAAAGATAATACAAATATGTATTTATAATGTGATTATATATAATGTGACTCTCCTCTTCCTTTACAGTATTTCTGAGTGAAAGGACTGATTCCGTCTAACCATCACACTTGACACAGTACTTGAGAGATCATAGATATTCAGTAAAACTTGTTGAATGAATTACGTAAGGAGGTCAGTGAGCATCTCTGGTTGTCTGACACTTGAAGAATGTATGAGAGATCATAAATTGGTAAATAAGTGTTTTGGGGAAAAAGATCTGTGGAAAATCGTGCCTATTGCCCATATTGCTGATCCAAGGAGATCACTTACCAGAAGGATTTGGTACAACCAGGACTTAAGGAAATGTGAAGAGAATATGAAACATCTTCTGGAAATACACTAAGGAGTTAAACAAGGATGAATAAAAAGATTGCTAAGCTACAGAGTAGGTACAGCTTAACTACTAGCTGATGCCTAGCAAACTCAGGCACTGTATTTAATAATTTACATATACATATTATGTAATCCTTAAAACAATCCTAGGAGATGAGATTATTTGAATCTAGTTACTAATGAAAAAATAGTATTAGGCCATAAATTTGTGATTTGTCTAGGTCAGCACTATTTTGTTCTCTAGCGGTGTTTTATGGACTTTGTGCAAAAGCAGAGAGGGCATAAGGTTAAAATGTATTTGGGATTAGGAACAGGCATGCTGCTTTAAATCATTCCAATGTTTCTTGTTTAATTCAGTCTTACTACACACCACGAGGTCAATATCATTCTCATTTTAAGTAGAGTTTAATGAGTTTTCCATAGGCAGGAATGTGGTACATGATCACAACTGGGTTAGGATCCATGCCTATTTTATTCCAAACCCTGTACTTTCCCCAGAATTCTCAAGGGAAGGTGAAGCATGTCATTAGTTCAATGCCATTGTGATAACTATCTAAACCTAGGAGGGCAAAATTTAGAAGAGAGGTTTTCAGTTCTATATTTAGTCACCAGAGTCAATAAACTCTGTTAAAATGGGGACAATAGTAATGCCTTATAAGGTTGCAAAGAATTAAACATATTTGTCAAGTACTTAAACCAGTAAGTGTGGATGAAAGCATTATTCTATAATCATTCATGTTTTCTGTTTGTAAACATAGGCTTGTAGATACAAATTGAAATTAGTTTTTTGATCAAAGAAAACTTTGTTTTGCATGAAAGTTCTTATTAGCGATATCCTAGGAAAGCAATTTGAATGTAATAAAAATAGTTTGCAAAAGTAGTTTAATCTTTATCAGTATTATTGAGCAGAATTTAAGGCACCCTAGGTCTTCTAGAAAATAAATATTTTTTAATTTTTAATTTTTCCCCCAGTGCTAGGCATCAAATCCAGGACCTTGCATAGACTGGACAAGTGGTCTGCCATTGAGCTATATCTTTAGCCCTCTCTGAAATATTTTAATGTATGATAGAGATATGTGTAAAGACGTGTTTACTTCTATGCCTTCTGCCATTTAGAATACTAATTCTAGATAACAAAGTATGAGTTAATATTTCAATATTAACTTGAGCAGATTGTACCTACTTTCATGGATAGTTAAGAAATTAGCCAGTCAGATTTTTCAATTAAATTATATATTGGATTAAGCACATCATTAGAATAAAACAGGTGTTATTATTCCCCCTCCCAGCACTATCCCATTAAAAAATAGCTTTAGTAAATCTAATTGCTTTTGGTCTTTTACTATAAATGCCTCTTAACTTATGGAAATAAGATGAAAAGTAGAATGCTTCAACTCTTTTTTGTGTGTGTATGTGGAGTGGGGATGGGGGAGGGACATGCTGGGTAATGAACCCAGGACCTCACACATGCTAGTCAGTTGTTCTACCATGAATTATACTCCCAGCCCATGTCGTAAATTGTAATCATTCATTTACATATGTTGTTGGCCAGTGATCTTAATGGATTATACTGTTATATGAAAATGACATTTTATCTACCTTTTAAAATGATGGTCAGTTTTTGTCAATACGTTTGGTGCTCTTATGGGAAAGTGTAGAATATTAATACGTTCTTAAGGTGCAGTTTAAGTTTTCAGAATTTGTCTTAATTGGCTATGACCTGGTAGTATAGTGGTATATTGTCTTTGGATAAATTGGGTATGTGAAGGTTCCAAAATGGGCGAGACTTATGATGCCAAGGATGTTTCTTTAGAAGGTTTATTAAAGTTAGGTATCTCCGGGACTTGAGGTACGGGAAAGTCTTATCTTTCTTTCACAACCTGTTATGTATTTGTCATCATCATTTGCCTATAAATCTTTTTTGAATTTTGTTTTGCTTTTGAAAAAATTACTTTGAGCCATTCTTCCAGTTTACTTCTGTATAAAGTTGGATTTCATTTTATTTTAAAAACAACCAAACAGTTGTTTTGTACCTATTTGTTTTTATAATTAAAGAATATGAATTTTCATGATTGTGGGGACTAAGAAAATGTGTTTTGGTGGTGTGGTTGTTGTATGCAGCTCAATCAGAAAAGGATTCTGATCAGGTAAGATACAGGGATGCTAACTCAAGAAGTGCAGATGGCTCCTATTTTGGAGTAATACAAATGTCAGCTTTTAAGTGAAGTGAGATGCTTGAGAATATATACAGAGAAGAATGAGACACAAAAACTTGGGTTGAAAAATTTGGTGAAGACGATATTTATGAGCACTCCAAGAAGTGCAATAAATCACTTTTTGATTTAGGATCCCTAAAATAATTTTGTCATGGGAAGGTGAAGCATGTCACTTAGTTCAATGCCATTGTGATAACTGTCTAAACGGAGGGCAAAATTTAGAAGAGAGGTTTTCAGTTCTATATTTAGTCATCAGAGAGTCGGTAACTAATTTAATCATCAGAGTCAGTAACATGCTGTCATGGTCACACCTGACCCAAGTTGTCTTTTTTAAAAATGTATTTCATCTATGCATTTAGCTAGTATTTATTATTTACTATATCCCAGGCCTTTTTCTAGACACTAAATGTACTGTAGTGTCATAGACAAAATATCAATATTCTAGATGAAATATCAGTACTCTGGGGCTTACATTCTGGTGGGGGAGATATAGTAAACTAGTAAGAAAATTGTGATTTATTATTTGGTAATAAGTGCTATGGAGAACATTTTTCAGGGAGAATGTAGGGAATGCTAAATAGAGCATGGATATAGGTTTTGTTTTTTTGGGGGGAGTAATGAGGATTGAACTCAGGGGTACTTTACCACTGAGTTATATCCCCAGTCCTTTTTCCCTTTTGAGACAGGGTCTCATCATGTTGCTGAGGGTCTTGTTAGGTTGCTGAGGCTGGCTTTGAACTTGGGATCCTCCTGCCACAGCTTCCCAGGTCTCTGGAATTATAGATGTGTGCCACCATGCCTGGCTTGAATATAGTTTTAAACAGAATAGTCGAGACTGAAACAAAAACATGATGTTTTAACAATTCGAGTTTTGTTCAAGAACTCTAGGCTTCATGCTGTGTTATTGGTTTCAGTGGCATATAGTTGGCATATACCACTGTTTGCCATTTTACAATGAAGAAAACTTGAGGCAAGGTAAAAACTGACTTATGGTTGATCTTAGGTGTCAACTTTACTGGTTTAAGAATATACCTAGAGAACTGGTAAAGCATTGCTTCTGGAAGTGACTATGAGGGTGTTTTCAGGGATTGGCTTATGAATGGTAGACTGAGTGGAGGAAGATCTGTTCTCAGTGTGGGCAGGTTCTGTCTAATTACTCAGAGACCTGGACAGTGCAAAAATGTCAGAAAAGGTGATGTCCTGTTATTCCTGGAACAGGACACTTGTCTTCTCCTTCCCTTAGACCTCAGAACTCCAGCGTCTCTGGCCTTTAGACCCAGGAGTTCACTGGCAGCCCCAGGTTCTCAGTCGTCAGGCCTCATACTGGGAATTATTCCATCAGCTTCCCTGATTCTGTGGTTTATAGACTTGGACTAAGCACACACTGGCACCTAGGAACTCCATGTTGCAGATGTCTCACTGTGGGACTTCTCAACCTCCATAATCACATGAGCCAAAAATATATATTTGGAAAACATAAATTTAGGACATAGGCATTTTTATTAGTTTATTTGAATATAACATGCACCAGCAAGAATGATCTCACTCAAGGTTATTCAAGAAGAGATAATGTCTTTTCCTGGAAATGTGTCGGGTCTCTCCCACCCCATCCTTTTTCCCCTACAGTTAAAGACGGACCTGGTTTCTCTTTATGGCTAATGTTGTCTGTACTTTCCTCTTTTTTTTCTGCAGTACTGGGGGTGGAACCCAGGGCCTTATTCTTGCTAGGCAAGAACTGAGCCATAACCTTAATACTTACTGATCTTTCCTTTGCATCATGGTATACCTGCTTTTAACCACTGAAAAACTTGAATCTCCATTACTGCTTTGAGATTTTATGTTTTCATTCTGAAGCAATACCATGACTGCAGAAACACTCCAGCATGGTTCTTGGAGTCTCAAAGGTCTTATAGCACGCAAGTCTACTTTTTCTCCTCCAATTGTTGGGTTCTTGTCCCTTGCAAAGTTTTGCCTTGGCACACAGGATGTTAGGTAATATGTTTCTGTAGCTTCCAAATTCTTATGCCTTTTCAAAGAGCAGTTGATTTCCAAAAAAAATCTATAAGACATTCTGGTTCTTGCTGTTATTCAATTTATGGACATTTTAGAGACAGTACTGTCTTTATTAATAGGCCCTTTTCTGATAAGTCAACACTTAAGCATTATTTTAACACAATATTATGGTGATTATTATCTGCTACAGTTTTATGTATTTTAATTATTAACTTATTGATTGTGCCTCGAGGCCTTTCACACAAAGGATGCAATTTGAATAATGCTATGGTAAAGCTGTTTAATCTGTTTACAACTGTCTTGTTTTATTTTAACTAGAACTAACTCCTTTCTGTGGATAGCACAGCATATGTTGTTTACATGTAAATATTGTTTTAAAAGCTATGTCTTGTTAAGCTTAGATTTTCACATTCAAGGTCATTCATAAAGCAGTATGTGGTATTTTTAAAGATAATTTTAATCTGTTTACAGCATTATAGATAGACTATCTAGAGAAGGAAGAAATTGTAATTTTGATGAGGAAGAGAATTCTGAATTTCAAGAGGCAGCTAGATGAAATTCATTTCAGTACTCTGAAATTAATGAACTAGAGTTAGTTGAAGCAACTATTGTCAAGAGCTAAAGAACATTTTCATAAGGATGCTTGTTCCTTAGGCCCAATTCTTTAATCCTTTTTTGAATATCCCAGCCAGCAGTGACTTATCTCCTCAGCACCCCTGATAGTCTCAACTAGATTTTGAGTGTCTAAGTAGTGGTAGTCTCTCTTAAAGAATGCTCTATACCTACTCTTTCCTCAGGATACATTCCTTGGTTGAAACTAAGTCAATCAGCCCATTCGTTTTCTTTAGTAAAAGTTCCAGCAGGATGTATTACTGTTTTCTTTCTTTTATATTGAAACTTGCTATTGTAATAAACATTTATTGTAAAAAAAAAAAAAACAAACTTTTTATTTAAAGAGTATAATTGATTAGGAGTGTGTTGCCATTCTTTTAAGAAACTCTCCCAGGAAGTTGATTTGATCTTCTGTTACTTACAAAATAGCTTGTCCTTGCCGCAAGTAGACCATGATACTGTGCTGAAGCTAGCCAATCCCTAAAAAACAAATGCCAAATGTCTTCTTTGATATAAGGAGAGTAACTAAGAACAGAGTAGGGTCGAAGAGCATGAGAAGAAGATTAACATTAAACAGGGATGAGAGGTGGGAGGGAAAGGGAGAGAGAAGGGAAATTGCATGGAAATGGAAGGAGACCCTCAGAGTTATACAAAAGTACATACAAGAGGAAGTGAGGGGAAAGGGAAAAATAATACAAGGGGGACAAATGAATGTCAGTAGAGGGGGCAGAGAGAGAAGAGGGGAGGGGAGGGGGGATAGTAGAGGATAGGAAAGGCAGCAGAACACAACAGACACTAGTATGGCAATATGTAAATCAATGGATGTGTAACTGATGTGATTCTGCAATCTGTATATGGGGTAAAAATGGGAGCTCATAACCCACTTGAATCAAAGTGTGAAATATGATATATCAAGAACTATGTAATGTTTTGAACAACCAACAATAAAAAATTAAAAAAAAAAATCAAAATTCTAAAAGAGCACATTTTAAAAAATTGTTTGTAGGTTTTATCTACAGTGAAGGAAAGAACATCTGCCAGAATGGGATATAATGTTTGGGGTTATTATTAGAGGCAAAAGAGATAATTTTTTTTTTCCTTAGAAACAATATTTAAGTGGATTTTAGAAGAGATGGTTGACTTAAAGTAAACTTATTGTCTTTTGGTATGATTATGCCATTTGGGGTAATTTATAAGAGTAGGAAATGCCAGTATTGAGTCCTATAGTATGCCTAGAACTTTAAATATTCTTATTTAAGCTTCAGGAACTCATCATAGGACAGTGGATATCATCATTATCTGATTTTTACAACAAAACAAAACCCCTGAAAATCAGTGGATTTCCTAGTAAATAGAATCGCTGGGATTCACATGATTTATTCTATTGGATAATCCATATAATGTACACTAGATAGGCTTTCATTGCTATTGTCTTCGTTATTTAGAAAAAATTATTTCAATATTCTATTTTTATTTTTAAACAAATATTAGGAGTACCTACCTAAGTTACTCATTCTACTTGAGAACTAACCATAGCTAAGAGGCAAAAAGCCCACAATACTCAGTTTTATAAAGAAGTATAATTTATAGAATTAGAAGAGTTTTATAGTAATGACACATATTCTCCTTGGTGAACTTATCAACTTATAGATGTATTTAAAGTCATAAAAAAGGATGACTTCTAATTATATAGTTTCAGTTTTCTCCCTGAGTCCTAGACCCAGATATCCAAGTACCTTCTTTGATCTATGATCTAGATCATACAAACACAATGTTCATGAGGCATCTCAAATGTAAAGTTCCTAAAACTGAGTTTCTGGTCCACCAAATCAACTCCTCCTTTAGTCTTTCCCATCTCAAAAATGACAATTTCATTGCTTTGGTTAACTCAGATCAAAAACCCTGATGTGTGTAGTGTTTGATTACTTTCTCTCATACCCATGCTATCAGCAAATTCTTTTGACTTAACCTTGAATGTATGTCATTGCTATAACTTGGATCTGGAGTATTCCATAAAGGTCCATGTGTTAAATGTTTGGTCCCCAGTGTGGCACTATTGGGAGGTGGCAGGAACTTAAAGAGGTTGGGGTAGCAGAAGGTCTTTCATGTTATTGGTGGAGTGTCCTTGAAAGTAGGAACTTGCCCCTTGCTCCTTTGCCTCCCATGAGGTGCAGCTTTGTTCCAAACCTTCCATGATTACAGCCTCATCCTAGGCCAAGAAGCAATGGTGCCATTTGATTTTTGGACTGATACCTCCAAATTGTGAGCTAAAATGATTTTTTTTCTTTATAAATAGTAACGGAAAGCTGATGATCAGTCACTTCTCACCTCTGGTTCCTATAGCCAAAGTGTTTGTCTGTACTATCACCACTTCTCATCTGCATTATTGTACTAGCTTCCTAATTTCTCTCTGAGCTTCTGTCTCAGCCACTGTTTGGGCCAATATTTTCCTTGTAAAAGGGAGTTAAATTTCTTCAAGCCCTACAACAGAACTTCTAGTAATATTCCCTAGAGTTTCATGCCCCCAGTTTTGAGAGAGGTGGTTATTTGCCTCATCTGTAGTCAATTGACCATAATGTAAGAGCTTTTCAGTAAACCCCTGTGAATATATGGTTTTGAGTGTAACAGTCTCTTGATGGACAGTTGCTCTATATATCCTAAATATATCTCTAATCTTAAAATAATGAGAATATAATGAAGTGCACTCACTGCTGAAAGTATACTGAACATAATGTCATCATCTTTTTAATGATTTAGAATGAACTTCAAGATTTGAAACTGCTTCAGGCTGATCATTAGGAACATCAATTATCGTTGCATAGTAAAGGAAATGCTGGTTAGTAGAGATTTCCAGTTGAGTTAGTGTCAGAAGGCAACTTTCTTCTAAAATTAAGCATAGTTTGTTAAGCCTTTCTAGTTATTTTATTCTCTGAAATCTGACAGAAGTTCACTTGCTGATACTATGATAATATATTTTCTTTTGGCCTCACACTAGCAATGATGTTTCACTGGTAGGTTTTGTTTAGTACCTCAAAAGGAAAGTTTGGTCACTGAATTTTCCAAGCATTTTATTCAACTTGTATATGCTTTAACTTTTTTTTTTTTTAAATTATGTTTACTTCCCAACCATGTAGACATGAGATCCTAGAAAGTTTGGAGGCAAAGTAAAAGATACTAATGAGAATGTCTTTGGGACATAATTATGTAGATTTAAAGGAGTGATGTAGTTTTAATTATGCCCTTTAGCTAGTGTACTTGCATATTAAACTCATTCAGGTCTCTATATTTCCCTCAGAAACTCTGCTTTTTCTCAGGCCTTAAATTACTACTCAGCTCACAGGCATGCCCAAAGGTTATATACGTTAAGTTGAAGGCTGCCAAAGAGTGTGTTTAAACTATTAATTCAAAACATATAGATGTGTGTGGTTAGAAAAAATGATCCCTGGGTTTATAATGCTTTGCTAGGTTGATATGAAGCAAATTCCAGCCTTTATGTGCATATGTATTCCCATCTTCTTCTGTCCCCAAGTAAAAAATCCCTTGGTTGTAATGTGTTGGAACATGTAATATATTATTTCCCTCAAATATTTTATTAAACACAAGGAATTTGAAATAAAGTAATAGTAATATTAAATTAAAGCCTAATTTTTTTTTAACCTCTGCTCTTTTGGCTTGTTTATTTTCTTTTTTTTAATTAGTTGTTTTTGGAACTTTATTTCATTTATCTGTTTTTATATGTGGTGCTGAGAATCAAACCCAATGCCTCGCACCTGCTAGGCAAGAGTTCTACCACTGAGCCACAACCCCAGCCCGGCTTGTTTACTTTCATCATAGGCTTCTAGATTTAGCAAAAAAGTGCCTTGAAGCTATGAAATGATTTGTACACGTTAATGAAAAAATGGAGACTACTGAAACCCACTTGTGGGTGGTTTTGCTGTTATTTTTGAGAAGCCAGATCAGGGAAAATTATTGGCACATTTTAAAAAGAAAAGCTGTTAAAAAAAAATTGAGGCTAACTTTCCTCTCAAAGAAACAGTAAACAAGTAGAATTCAGAATAAGAGTCAGTAAACTTTCTTTTAAAGGGCCATATCATAATTATTTTTGGCTTTGTGGTTCATATGGTTTCCATTGCATTTTACTGCTGCAGCATGAAAGCAGCTCTAGACAGTATCTACCCAAACAGACGAGGCTTTGTTATTATCGACAAACCAGGCAGCTGTCTGGAGCTGGCCTGTGGAGCTGGCTATAGTTTGCTGACTCCTAATGTAGAACATAGATTCCTTGATTTGGTTTCATTTTTCAAACTTATACTTATCAAATCCTACATATGTATTTTAGCTTCCTTTATCTGCTTTTTAGCAGTGATTATCAAAATAGCTATGAAACAGGTAGAGATAACACTTCTTAAGATTTCAAATATACACATGTATATTTATATTTTGAAAAAATTTCAAATAGACAAAAACATCCATCACCATATTAAGCAATTATTAGTATTTTCTCATGTATTTATCCCTTTTTCAGTCTTTGTGTTTTTGCTGAGTGTGTTAAAGCAGGTTTCAAACAGTCATGTGATGCTATAGTCAGGGTTCTTCTGAGAAACGGAATCGACCAGTATTCTCACCCCCAATTCCTGTGGTGTGTGCATCAGTGGAATTTATTATGGCGGATTGGCTCATGTGGTCAGAGAGGGCAAGAAAGTCCCATAATCTGTGCTGCCTTAAACTGGAGACTCAGGAAAGCTAACGGCATAGTGTAGTCAGAACCAGATGACCAGACAACCAGGGCAGCCTATGGTGCAAATCTCAGTTTGAGAGCAGCAGAAGACCAGTGTCCCAATTCACGCAGTAAGGTGGAGTTAGTTCTCTCCTCCTTCACCTGTTGTTCTACTTAGGCTCTCAACAGATTAGATGATGCCCAACCATATTGGGGAAGGCAGTCTGCTTTATTGAGCCTGCTTGTTCAAATGCGTTCTCATCTGGAAACCCAGACATATCCAGAATTAACGTTTGGCATGCTGTATTCCAGTCAAGTTGACATATAAAATTAACCATTACTGATGCCTATGTACTTCATTGTGCTCTCTAAAATTATGGAGACATTTTGTTTTCTAAATATTGACATCTATTTTACCATTTGGCAAAATTAACAATACTTTTTGCTAATATACAGGCCATCATCATATTTCCCCAATTACCTAAAAAATGTTTTGTTTTCATTTTTCAAACCGTAGTACACTGATACATTGTTTTGAAAGCAATTAATGTTTTCATTATCACATCTGCTATCAGAAAACCTGGTGTACCCCTGCAGTTATTGGTTTCTCATACTTCTCAGGAAAGTGTAATTTTCTTTTGAAAATTTTTGTTTGCTATAATAAATGGCATTTTCTAAATGCTTATTGTTGACATAAATGAATTCTCTACTTATACAACCATCTGGTTTACAAATAAATAAAACTTTCAATAAATTTACTTATTTCAAAAAAATGTTTTGGTTTGTTTTTACATCTGGTTTATTGGAACCAGCATCTATATTGGGTCATAAGTTATATGTAAATCTTTTAGAAGTCCCTTACTTCCTGTTTTCTTTATTTTTGTTCTTTGAGTCTACTAATTTTGTTGAAGAAATGAGTGAGTTGCTCTATATTTCACATTCTGTATTTGTTTCCTTTCATTTGGTATCATTTAGTTTTAACTGTATTTCCCATTTTTCCCCATAAATGGAGTGATCTCTAAGCACTTGTATATACTCAGATTCAGCATTTTGATCAAATCCTTCATAAGTGAGTCCTACTTTATTTTTCATTTTGTGTCATGTCAGGAGGCATATTAGGGTAGCAGTAGCCTAAACCCGCCATTGTAAACTTCCTCGTCAACTTTCATCAAATGATTTTTTTCCCATTGACTTTTTCCAAAATCAATTATATAATTTTTATTTCTAAATTTATTAGCTGAAATTCTTTTATAAGCAACATTCCCAAGTCATCTTGGGTATTTGGTTTCCTTGGAAATATAATTTATGAAGAATATAATATTTTTGAATCTTATTTTATAGATTTAGTTTGAATTACCTAAAGTCATAAACCTTGTGGCCTTTATAGCTAAGAATCAAACCCAGATTTTTTATACCATTTCTAGTTATTTCAGATGCAGTGCCAATAGGAATTATCATAGCAAGTTCTACTTTGTTGCTTTATAACTATAAGTTAAAGAGTGAGAAATAGGACGAGTTGGGTAACTCCTTTTTCTCTTCAGTTTTCTGGATAAATTCAGAAAAGAATTAGTAGTTTATTTGATAAACTATAGAGGTGGTCTCCCCACCCCCCAAACAACTGAGTGTTTGGAAATCAGCTTGGATTTAAATTCTTGCTGTACCACATAGCAGCTGTAACCAGACTTTTGGCAAATTAACCTTTCCATGCTTCAGTTTCCTCATCTATGCAGTGAAGATCCTAATAGTGTCTATTTTAAAGGCTTATTATGAGGAATAAATAACTTGTAGAAATATTGTAGTAATTGTTAGGAAAACAGTATGATATTTTACTGTTTATGCTGAAAGTCATTATAGGTCTAAATTTAGTTGATCTTGTATGGAGACCTAAGATTAGTGTCAATCTAGAGAATGAAAGCTATAGATATATTTGATCAATAGTTGTAATTGCAGAAAAACAGTGTTTTAAGTTTTTAGTTATATACCTAGGATTATATATTTAGTGAACTTTTGATAGTATTTAATAGAACTTTGGATGGTATTTGAAATGATGTATAGAATCTGAATGTTTTGTATTTGATTTTTTGTGTTTGAATTAGAGTGAAGGATACTTTTTGGAGATTTAAAGCTTTTCCATCTGCACAGTAGGAATAGTGTTAAGTATATTGCCATATATTCAAATGTGTACAAAATGCTGTATTTTGTAGTATGTGGTGAAAGAAAATGCCCTCTGCCCTTTCCCTGTTTTCCGTTACTTACTTGTTAGAGTCAGATGATATACTCTCATTTAAATCATGTTTATAATCATTATCTTAATCACATTTGGGGGGATTTTGTCATTTTTTTTAAAAAAATGTTTTTGTTAATTGTTCATAGACATTTATTTATTTACATATGGTTCTGAGAAACAAACTCAGTGCCTCATACATGCTAGGCAAGCGCTCTACCACTGAACCACAACCCCAGCCCCAATTTTGTCATATTTTAAAAGAGCCTTTTCGCAGGGTATTACTTTATAAAGCAAGGGTAATCATAATTGGGTTTTTCCGGATGTATAGCAGTGCTTATAATTTTGCATTGTTTTCTTATTGTTGACATCTTCAGATATGATCGAAAGTGTATGGATGCATTTGGTTCCATAGTATACTTTTTCTATTCATTCACTTGCATTCATTGCATAGAATTATGAAGGGCTTTTCACTGTACTTTTGTGGAGTTGTCAGGTATGTTTAGAGTCACATTCAAAAGGGCAGCTGTGTTACAATACATGATTTCTGTAACTTAAAATTTTTCGGAGTATTTTAAAGAACTCCGTATTTGTTCATGTGTATCAGAGTGGGTACATTTAATCCAATTTTCTAGATGTATAGGTAGGCAAATGCAGTGAATAATTTGGTTTTGCTCCTGTGAAGATCCTAACCAGTTGTTTCAGTCTCCCTCCCTCATTATTTATGTGAGATTACATCGTCTAGCCTGAGGAAGGAAGAGCTACTATGTGCAGAACTGCAGGTTTGCAGGATTCTGTTAGTATTTTATGATAGAAAACTGTTTATTCTGTAAACCAGTGTTTTGGTATTATTTGTTCACCATATGCCCAATATTTATGTATTTGCTAATGAAACAGAATTATAAAAATTTTGACAGAATAAAATTATAAAAAGTCATTAGAGCTTTTCCGTTTCAACAGAAAACTGTGCGCGTGTGTGTGTGTGTGTGTACGCAGTAAAGGAAAATGCATATAAAATTCTAAGCTTATGAAGATATGAAGGAGTAATGAAAATGGTGAGTATGTGATTAAATGTGAAGATCTGAGAGCTATCAAAGTCTTCGGGGGTGTCTGTCTGTTCAGGTACTTTACTATAGACACATTTCTTTTAGGTGCTACAGTACTGGCAAAGCTTTGTGTCTGAAAGAGCACTGGAGCTGAAGGTCACAGCCCAGGCCCTTGAATCCCCTTTTCCTGAACAAATTAAAGCAAATGACTTGAGCTTTTTTGTGAGGATCAAGAGTTAAGTTTCTGAAGATGGAAGTTCTTTCTAAAATGCAGATTGCTCTGGCACTTAATTTGGGATGAGATATATCACTTATGAGGGAGCACAGCAATCATTGTTTGGGTCTGTTAAGATTTGACTGTTCATTTTATGATCTTGGTCAAGGTACTTGCCTTCACCATGGTCTGTCTCATGTCCCATTTTTTATGGGGGAATAATCATCTTTATTTCGTGAGGGTTCTTAAGAGGAGCAGGGATAATTACTGTCAACTGTCTAGCACACTACTGTATAGGTACTTTGTTCATAGTAGCTGTTATTTACTTTTGAACTATTATTGATAGTTAACAAATGCTCAGTTTGTGCAAATTAATGTGAAAGAAAATAAACACCCTTTTAATGGAAGGAAGAAGTTGTAAATATTAACAATGGGTAGCATTTGTGAAGAAAAATATCAGTGTTGAAAAATTTAGTAAGCAGTATTCTTTCCATGTTTTCTTAGTGCATTATAATTTAATAGATTCATTGCTACATATTTGTACATGCATGCTTGGTTATTTTTATAACCAAAACTTTGATAAGAAAGTTCTAAGCCTAGATTTTATTTATTCTTGGCTTTCCTTTCTCCCTGAGTTCTGTCATCTCCTTACTATGTGTATTGTTCAGCCTTTTTTGAAAACAAAATTTGAACATAAATTTGTACAAGTTTAAGCATAATTAAATAAGGAAAAACTTACATATTTACAAGTTCGTATTTTGCTGGTGAATTCGTTAATCTTCAGTTTTCATCTCTGTTCTCAGTCTTTGCTTTGGTTCACTCTATTAGTTATTCTTGCCCATTGTTGTCTTACAGTTGTGGAAATGGGTTGTGTGTGCATGAGAAACCATCTTTTTAGTTCGTTAACTCATCATGGCAGCTGCTGAGCCATAGGGATACCTTTTAAAAAAGGTAATAGAAATTCTTGTTTGGGAAAATGTTAGGAATCAAAGTTAACTGATGTGAAAGAGCTGTGTATAAGCTTCTAAAAAATTCTGTTGTTTCATGTAGGCTTTTAAATAAAAGTCAAATGCCAATGTTTCAACTCTGGTTTGATGCCTTGTGAGTATCATACAGCAGGAAACAATTTTTACTATTTCTTTTGTGACTACCAGTTTAGTAAATGTCTTTAATTTCTTTTTAGAATCCATGAACTTGATCATGTTGTCTCACTCCCTGTCAATCTCGGGCTATCACAGTTTTCTGTATTTGGCTGTCTTTCTCTTATTACCTAAAAATGACATTGTTTTTATACTATTAGGCTAATTTTCCTGATTATATGTGTTGTAAAATACTTGAGTACTTAACATTGAAAATATGGATACCTTTCAGGATTTGGTGGCTTTTCAACATGTTTTAGATGAACTTAAAGACTTGTCAACCTTGTGCTTGTAAAACTGCAAGTTAGGGGGAAAATAAATTATCATTTAACATATTTTCAATAATTAAATTAACTGCATGATTAAAATTAAAGCATTGAGTTTGTTCAAAAAATATCGTGTCTTATGTCATAATTAAGAGCTAGATATGCCACCATGACTGTATTTCATGTTCTATAATTCACAATAGCTACTTAATATATTCTCAGAATGTCAAATATTATGACAGTTTTTACAGATTGTTGTGAAATATTGTAGGTAGATCTGTTAAAAAAAAAGATTTAATTCTTCATAAAGTAAATCTAATCTTACAACCAAACAGATAACTTTTGTATAGATATTCCTGCTGTATGTATGATGCATATTTCAGATTAGTTAGTATCATCTGGAAACAAATTAAGTGCTTGATGCCTACTTCTCAGTCTGAGAAAAGAGGAACAGTCATACCTTGAAAACATTGTTAGGTGCTGCCTAAATTTTAAATTTCAGATTTAGGATACATTAATTTGATTAAAAAGACAACATTTTTTTCAGAGTAAGTACTTTACTCACACCTAAATTCAGACCTCAGTTTTACTTCTCAAAAATGAAGCAAATTGCTTCATTTTTCTAAGCCTCAGTTTGTTTTCTATGAAATGGGATTGAAGCTGTCTTCATAATGTTGTTAGGGATTAAGCAAAATAAAAAATATATAGCAGTAATATATGTAAAATAGTGTCCAGAACAGAGTAAGCACTCAATAAATAGCTGTTTTTATGGTTAGAAAATAACTTTGAAGAAAGTGAGCCACAAAGTTTGAACTGTGAATCAAGATTGTTTAATTTGAATTTTGATATCACTATTTTAATGGCAGCTGAGAAGATATATTTCTGTTGGTCAAATGTTTCTGTGAAAGACTTTAGGAAAATGTTTAAAGTTTCTTAATCTTGGGTTATAAAGATGAAGTACATTTTTTATTGAAATTACCATCAGATTGGTATCATACCTGTAATTTTTTCTTGCCCCCCAGATATGTATATCAGCAATTTACACATAGAATTTTATTGGAAAAAATCAATTTAATATACATAATGATGAAACAATAAAGAATGCCTGTGTTTCTTTTGTTTCCTTGTATTGAGGTATCAAAGACTCAAATCAAAAATACATGAAAAGTATTTTTTGCTTTTGAATCATTTCCTTTTAGAATACTTGTCATTTCTGTCAAAAGATTTTGCATAAACTTATAATTCTATTGCATTATTATTTTGAGTTTTAAGGTGGCAAAATTAGAAATGACATATCATCTTTAAATTATTATCAAAGCAAAGGTTCGTACATATTAATAAGGTAATGAATAAGAATTGTGTTTTTCCCCATGATGCCCCTACCCTGCTTATTATTAAAGAGAACTAAAACAGCAGCAAATACACTCTTTTTTTACATGAAAAACACAAGGGAAGTCAGGCTCACAAAACCAAATATTGCTTTTGAGGATTCAAGCAAATTTAGCAAATATGTTAACTAGGTTCATAGTCTCTAAAGACTGAAATTCTTAACTGCATTATTTTAGTTGGTGAGAGTAAGTGGGCAATGGACATGAACTCTCAGTAGAACTGTCTTAATTCATGTGGAATCTGGGAGGAACCCCCAGGCACCCCTGGTCTTGCCTCTGTTGCCAACCACTGTTGTGTTAAATTCTTACCATTTTACTTTGTTGAAATGTTTCTCTGTATTCGCTTTATCATTCGTGAATAGTTTCTCTCCAGAGAGAATTTTTAGATTCTAGATTTAAAAAAAAAATCCTCATACCTTTTACTTCCTGTCTTCTTCCTCCAATGTCCAGTAGCATACTCTGCAGTTATTGCTTCAAGGAAAAAGAAAAGTTTAATTAATGAACAAAATGCTCTCAGAGTTGTATAGCAAAGGGAGAAGAAAAGACAGATTAAAGCTCCTTTTTATTTTGCTTTGTTCAATCACCAATTGAATGGAATAGTATTGAGTGGCAGCCAAAACTATGGAATTTGAGATTACTTGTTTCAATATTGAATGAAGGCTCAGCTGAGAGAGATGGGTTTTAGTGCATTTTTTCCCCCTTAGTGGAATTAAGGTGACTTTCCTTTGCACATTGTGTCGCCTCAATTTAGGAGCTAAACAGCTTGTGCTTGTTGGTTGGGTAACTTTGCAGGTTTGTGGGACATGATGTTTCTATAACAGAAGAAAAGAGTAGATAATGATGTTCTGAATCTTTAAGGATCTGAGTTTAACAGTTCATTATACATTTATATGCAATTTTGTGTGCATACCTATGAAATGTAATTCATAGTCTCCCCCCCCCCCCC
>NW_025999982.1:23901114-23937370 GCF_001458135.2 Marmota marmota marmota
CCCCCCCCCCCCCATGATTTTTAAAGATCTCCACTATCAAGGACAGTGAACATAAAGCAGAGAGACTTTAAGAAACAGATGTCCCTTTACCAGAGTTCATTGTCTGGTTTGTATTTAATATAGATAAGGAAGAGAAACCTTAATTGCATGATGGGGTAGATTCATTGCATAATACAAGTCCAAGCAACAGATTTTGTGAAATGTGAATTGTTTGGTCTTATAAGAGGAAACAAAATCTTCAGCATTTATATAAATCATCCATCATGGTAGCTGCTGGTGAAAGGGCTCTCATTATCTGATACTTAAGATTCATAAGTGATTTTGTATTTTTATTTCTTTAGAAACAAGTTGCTTTGGTGATTATTAGTATTCAACAAATTATTTAAAACCACACATCAAAATATTATTGTATAATTTTACATGTGCTGTGGTTCTGCTCATTTGTATGCTATATCAGACATCAGAGATATCTTTGGAATTTTAAAGAAAATTGAAGTACATATAAAGTGGCTGGTAGACTTGTGATCCTAGAAACTATTATGTCAGAGTGCTTAGATTTGCATAGCTTTGTTTTTGTCACCATTTAAATAATTAAATTTGAATTAATATAAAGAGTTCTTACTTTAGTAACAACCTTTCTTTGTAAAATAGTATGAAAAATAATTTCTAGTTTATGACATGATAAGCAAAAAAAGAAAGAAATGTAATACAGAAATTTTCTATAGTAATATGGATAATTTGAAGCATTACTCAAATATGTACACACACATTTATGTATATGAAGAGATTCTCTTGTGTATTTCAGGAAGAGAGATGTTTTGCATGATAATATATTCAGGTAAACTATTCCAGTAAAATTTTAAACAATTGGATTTTTCTTTGAAAGTTTGTAAATGTGAGGTAGCATTGAAAAACGGATTAATGGGGGATCCTTAATGTAATTAAATATTATAAGAGCATACATGTACATGTATGTATATTTCTATATAGTTGGTGATAGGGTCAAATTAAATGAATGCAGCATAAAACTGAACTTGGAGACTTGGAGAAATAATCCTCCTTTTACTCAACTAATTTAGCTATGACATGGTGATTGTAGTACTGAGAAAAGTATTGCAAATATATTTAAAGTCAACTGCTTATTATAATTTTCAAGTGACTACTTTTAATTTTCTAATAGTTAGACATCAGTAAAAGGTATTTCTGCCATCATCACTACCAACAATAAATATATGCATTAGGCAGAAAAGGAGACCAAGATCCTAGAGATCTGAAAAGGAACAAGGACCAGTCCTGTCTCCTCTGCTCATTCTGCTCTATTATTTTTTTAAAAAGATAGCAGTTTTCATTTGATAGGTTTTAGGTAGAATCATATTAAATTGCTATTTGAGTAGTCAAAAATAGTATAAAAGGCAATTTTATGTGGTACTGTTTAATATTTATCAAGCTCTTGGTATATGCTAGCCACCGTTATAGGTAATGAAGGCACAGAATTTGATGGAATAGACAAAAATCCCTGACTTCATGAGGTTTGCAATCTCATGGAGTTTCTAGCCAGATCTCTGTCCTTATTTTGGACTCTGGTATATTCAGCTGCCTACTCCATATCTCCCCTGAGATTCTCAATAGGCTTTTCAAACATGGTAGGTAAAAACCGTGCTCTTGCTGGAGAAACAGTACACCTGTGTTTTACCTGCCTTATTATAGCAATCAGGGCTGGGACTATGGATATATGACCTAGCTCAGCATTTTTCTTTCTCTCCCTCTTTCCCTTGTCTTCTCACTCCTGTTTCCATAATAGAGCCAATAAATAAGATAGTAATTTCTATAGCACTAAATGATGATTTTTTTATCTTTTGAATTTTAAAATGTACCTACACTTGAAAATGGTGTCTGCTAGACTGCTAAATATATTTGTTCTTTCTAATACATTGTGGCAAGCTTTTCTGTATCCTTCACTACACATGGTAAATAGCTGTGACATGTTGTTATTCAGTGAATGAGCTTTGGATAAGAAAATCAGCAGACCTAGGTTGAAGTTTCAGATTTGCTATTGAGGAGCTCTGTTACTTAGATATCCATCAGTAAATATAAATAACTCCTCCTACACACAGTCGGCACTACATAATGACATTTTACTCAATGATGGACCGCATATGCAATGTGATCTCATAAAATTATAATGGAGCTGAAAGATCCCTATTACTTGGTGACACTGTAGGGTACCGTGGCACCTTAGCGTAATACATTAGTTACATGTTTGTAGTTACCACTTGTATAAAAGCACATCAATGAGATTATATATAATACATAAAACTTAATAAATGACTATGTTACTCATTTGGGTATTTACTATACCTCTTATTACTTTAGAGTGGACTCCTTCCACCTCTAAAACAAATTTATAGGGCTGGGGGTACAGCTCAGCAGTAGAGTGCTTGCCTTGCAAGGTCCTAGGTTTGCTCCTCAGTATGTGGGGGAAAAAAAAAAAGAGTTGTGCTTTTTTTGGTTGTTGTTTGTTTTTTAATAGCATGCCTTATGATACCAGTAGCAGCCTTATATAAATTTGCATCTTTATCATATCTCGCTCGCTCGCTCGCTCACTCGCTCGTACTGGGGATTGAACTAGGGGGCACTCTACCACTGAGCCACATCCCCAGCCCTATTTTGTATTTTATTTTATTTGGAGAAAGGGTCTCACTGAGTTGCTTAGTGCCTCACAGTTGCTGAAGCTGGCTTTGAACTTGAGATTCTCCAGTCTAAGCCTCCTGAGCTATTGGGATTACAGGCATGAGCACCATACCTGGCCTCTATCATGTCTCTTGATTGTATCAAGAGGCCATGTTGAATGCTTGACCTAAACCATCTAGTTTGTGTGAAGTACACACTATGATGTTCATACAGTGATGAAATGGCCTAGCGATACATTTCTCAGAACATATCCTTGTTGTTAAGCAACACAAGACTGCACATCAATGATATTATGAAAATAAATGAGATAATAATTACTAAGTGGTAATTGAAGGATGAGAATTGATATATAAAATGTAGATAATATTGATAGTTTGATACATCTTTTTTGTTTGATATTTAAGATATGATAGTTCTCAAAACTGATGTATATACTTTGAAGTACATCTAGTTGTCTGGTTTAGTGTGTGCTCAGCAAGCAGCTTGCTTTTCCCAACTGTTATTTTGATCATGTTCATGTTTGACCAACATCATTGATATTTTAATTTTATGTTGACCAACATCATTGATATTTTAATTTTATGTTAAATTCCTATGAATGAATATGTGAGAGTTTTAAAGCATCATCTAACATGAAATAATACATGCTTTAAAAAATTGGGTTGGTAGAATTGGAAAAAAAAAATTGCATTTTCCTGGTTTGTCTTATCGTCTTTTTCTGTTTGCATGCTCCCACTGTATAGTTCATTTGAAAGAATAGGATGGCAACATAAATTCAGCGTCTTAATGAGAAATCACACTGAAGTTGAGAAGCAAACAGATAACCTGAAGCCACAAAATGAAATTTACATCAGCCCTCCCTTGGTAGAGCCATCTTCCTGCATTGTTGAGAACATAGTCCATCAATAATTTAATTCAGTTACATTTGGTTATTTAAAAAACACTTTGGGGGCTTTAATTCTGATTCTTCATCATAACTTACATGATAAAGTAATCATTACGGTGGTGCCAGTAGCATATCATTAAAAGGGGAATGGGGGAAGTATCTCTCTTCTGTCATAAACATTTTATTATTTTTTCAGATATTTCTCTGGGGTTTGATAAACTGCTCTTTTGTATCAAATCATATTTAAATGTTTATATATGTAAGTGGTATAATGTTACAAGTTGTAAGGGAAAAAAATCCATTAAGATCTGAAAATCAAATTTTCTGTACTAGATATCTTTGAAATGTATAATAAAACATGCCTGATAAAGCTAAATGACCTTTGTTACAAATCAACGTTTCTTATGCTTCTTATTGTGAAGCATTGCAGTGTTTTATAATTTGTATAGTTCTTCAAGACTTGCTGAATGTTAAAGTGAATTAGAATGACTTGACTTAAATATACAGGAATTTGCTTTATTCTGTAAGACAGAAAACCATTGTTTGCCCAGTACCATGTTTTAGACACACTGAAAATTGCCACATTGTGCTGAAAATTGCTTTCGCTGTTTTTAGCATTGCTGCCACTTTAAAATTTTACTATAATTTTAGAAGAGTCACTTATGTTTCTTGGGCAAATAAATGCATATGTATGTGTTCATCATAGCATGATAGAAAGAACAGACTTTGAACAAGCCACAACAAGGTTTCAGTCCTATTACTGTATGTTACATGTACATGGGAACATATTTAATTTTTCCAAATCTTACCTTCCATAGCTATAACGTAGGGATAATTATACCAAATTTATTGTTAGGGGAATCAAATGAGGTAGTCTGTGTTGTGCTGGCTCATTGTTGTTTTATAACCTTTTTATTTGGAAAAAAGTTTAGAATTACAGAAAAGTTGCAGAAATTGTACAGAGAATTCCATATATTCTTCACCTGGTTTGCCCCAATATTATCATCTTGCGTGATTTTTTTTACATGAATATTGTACAGTCATCAGGATCAACAAATTGTCATTGGCACAATACTATTAACAAGAGTCTTTTTTCACATTTCACCTGTTTCCTTTCTTATTACTTATTTGAAGAGTCAATCCATGATTTCACATTGTGTTTAGTTGCCATGTCTCCTTAATCTCTTAGTCTGGACAGTTTCTCAGTCTTTTCTTTCACAATCTTAATACTTCTGAAGCGTCCTGGTTAGTGTTTTGTGGACTGTCCCTCACTTTTGATTTTTCTGATGTTTTCTCATGATCAGATAGAGAATATGCATTTAGGGTAAGAATACCAAAGAAATGATCTTCTCTTATAGCATCAGGGGCACATGATACCAACATGATTGCCGGTGATATTAACCTTGATCACTTGGTCAAAGTGGTATCTTCTAGATTTCTCCATTATAATTTTCTCCTCCAAATATCTTAGGAAGATACCTTTAGACAGTATAAACAAACTGTTTATTTACCCACTGAGCCTAGTATCCCTTGCATGCAACTGTTATTATTAGGGTGTCCTAGTAGTTATTTCTATTTTCTTTATAGAAGTTTAATAACGTAGAAGGAATAAAGAGAGTTGTTATTTCTTCCATAATTACTCCTTTCGTTGTACACATATGGATATGTTTTTCATTTTATGGGTTATAATTCAGTGCTAGTGTTAGTTTTGTTCAAATTATTCTAGCTTTGGTCACTGCGAGCTCTGAGATTGGTTCTCTTGCCCTTTGACATGGCCTCATTCTCTTTGAGCATAGTCTCTGACACAACAAGGTGCTTCCAATTCATCTTTTATTTTTTCTGCCTCAGTCCTGGAATCAATCACTTCTCCAAAAAGCCTTGTAAATTCTGTTCAAAAAAATAACCACCAGTCATTTAATATACCTTTTTCTAATTCTTGATAGAATTGTTTTGTTCATTTCTTTTTCAATCTCCTTCAGGGGCAGTCTATTGAATTTAGTCTCACCAGGTATGAACTATTGGCTCCTAACCTTTAGCAAAGAAATAAACACTTGCATACGACAGGAGGCTACAGATCCATATCCATCTATTCTTTGTCCTTAGATTGTACTGGAACAATACAGATTTTCACTATAAATTAAAACTTTAATCTATGCCATTTTGTCATTTAGGTCATGATATATTTTAGCATTTATTGTTAGCTTTTAAAAATTGGGTGGGGTTTTTTTGGGGGTCATATCTTGGTACATAAGCTTAGATACTAGAAGTTAACATGTAATCTAATAAATGAAATATGACATTGTGACTTTGGGAAAATTAATCCTTCTAGCAGCTCAGTTTTAATTATTTAACAACTAATCTTATGTTCATGATGGAAGTAAAAGTGTGCTAAAGATCTTGGCTTTTTTTAAAGGGTCTGATTCCTACATTAAAATGTATTTTAATGTGCTATGAGTAACCTCTAGAGGGTGGTTCTGGGTAACCAGTTTCTCTTTGTTAATTTATTTTTTCATGATGTCCTGTCACAAAGGTTGAAAATAAAGGTAGGAGTTGGTGGGAATGAGAATGTAAATGGAATAAAAAAAGAAAACTGGAATGACAATATCATACTGATACAAAATGTAGTATAAGAAGAAAAGTATTAAGCTGGACAAGTTGTATTTTTATGACCAAAGGTATAGTTCAGGACTACAAGACAATTCTGAACCTTTATGCACCTAGAAACATATAATTGAAATATCAATATGAATATTTTAATGTTTACATAAATATTTGATATTTACTATTAATAGGATTAGGGGGTTTTATTTTAGAATCATCTTGGTAGCCCTTCAGAACTTTAGATTTGCATGTATTTTTTTTTTTTTAACCAGATTAAAAGTAGCGGGGAGAGAATTTTTTCATTCATCCCTAGGTTCATGGCTGAGGTCCTATAATGAAAGATACATTAATTTATTTTTTTTCTTTTAATGTAAGTTTTATGTACCTTCATAAGGAAATGAAAATCCAAAGAAACAAGGAAAACTGCATTTTTACACTTAGGTTTCATAAAGAATGGACAGCCTTGGGGAAATGTGATTGGATAAAGTGGATATAATATATTGGTAATAAACTAGGGCAAAGTTAGCAAGTCCTGAAGATTTAGGTTCTTCCTTGCATATTTCTGTCTTCAGAGATAAGCACATTCCTTTCCTCCAGGTAGAGGCTGGGCATCTCTAGAATGAAGGTCTTTTCCAGAAGGAGTCAGAATTCTTTCTAGATCTATGGCTTGCTTTAGGGCTAGGAGACATCTTCCTGCTTTTGCTGTTTCTGTAAATGCCAATATGCTGTATTTTAGGATAGCATGTCTTGAATCACATCAATAGTGTCTGGAGGCATCTCTTTGATAATCAAGGTAAACTAAAATATAATTTATTATAATAGAAAGTTTTCTAGAGAACACCCATTGTACATTAAAGCAGCCAGATAAAGGAAACTAGAAAAGCAAACTGTGAGAAATATGAACAGAAAAAAAAACTGGGAAAATAAACAGGATGAAATTAATCTAGTGGAAGTCATATAAATTTACATCTAATTCTTGTTATTTTTAATCATAATTTCTGTGTCTTTGAAGCAGAGGGAGCCCCTCTCCCTTGGCAACTGGAAGCTCTGATAAGCTAACTTTTGTGAGTCTGTGATTGTAGATATGGATGATGTTTTCAGTTTTTCTTATTTCCAATGAATGAAAAGACCAGTTTTTTTTTTAAAGTCCCGCCAACTCATTTTGGACAAGCGCATTCCACATCAGTTGGTCTGCTCTTGTGGTTTTCTGGTATTATTTGCTTTATCTTGACCACCAGTGTGGTAGACTCAAATTGACCATCTCTGCGGGGTTACTAAATTTAGTCTTCTCATCTGTATGTATGTTGTTCAGTAAGCGTTTCACTTTGGTAAATGAAGGGTCATTTGTGGTTTCTGTCTTCAAATTTTGACACATTATATTGGGAATGTTAGTATGTTTTCATTACTGTTAATATCAGTGGCATTCATATCAGTGACTATAAGAGGCATGCCAGGAAAGATGTTGAAAAGTCTATCATTAATTTGTCCTTTCCTTACCATCAAGTATACTTGTCTGAAACATAGTCAGTTGAAGTCACCTGCTTCACATGACCTGCCCTAGACCATTTCCTCCAGGTTGAATAATTTTTATAATATGTTAAGTTTTAGGGATTTGCTAAATCTCTTTTGTTACTGAAAGTTGACAGAGAAATAAATCATAAGATTAGCTTTCAGCCCTCTGGTAGGATTAATTCTAATTAATTGTTATTCTATTAACAATTCAAGTACACATTCATTGAGCAACTGCTATTTGCTAGGTTTTGTGCTACACACAGGGTTTACATTAGTAAATGGGAGGCATGTGAGATAAACAATACAGGGACATAGCCCTTTCCCTAACTCATCCTGCAGGATTAGCCCTTTGTCCTTGTTTTTCCATATAGTAATGGCTGCACTGATTCAAACTAATAGGGAAACTAACTTTGTTAAAAGCTCTACATCAGGTTGACAGCTTGATAAACAACCATATGTTCTGTATCTTTCTTTTTTCATTTTTTGTATTGTCTTTTCTCTCATTTTGTATCCAAGTTTCTCTTAAGTTCAAGAGGAATCTGAAGAAAACTGGTTATGTAAATGCATACTGAAATACTATTTAAAATTTTTTCATTTCAGACTTTTAACTTCCCAGTTTGTCATGCTTTATTCTGAAATACTAATAAATTAGAAATCAAATTAATGATATAAACATTTTCCCCTGGTTTCACTGGAATGAAACATTTTATTTAACTGATTTAGTGTGACTTTCAGATGATCCTGAAGCAGTTGAGTAATAGAGTTCAGTGTTTGCCCACGATTACTGTATGTGTTGATTTTTTTCCTCCAATTTTTTTTCTCAAGTAGAAGACTATGATTTTAATTCCAGATTTTCTGTTAAGTAATGAAATAGCTATTCATTTGACCTCTGGAAACTTTAGTTTCTCATTTCTAAAATATGAATACCTAACTTACATATCTCACAAGTAGTGAAGGGTTAGGGAAGAATCATCTTTTTAAACACTAAAGATCTGTAGAAATGTCAGCTATTATTATTGAAACATGACTAAACCTTACTCTATTTTAAAAATTAATAATAGGTAATGCATTTGTATTAAGTTCTCCATTAGGAGTTTAGAAATGTTTTTTAATATGTGACTGAATAGAGTTAGAATGATGTAGATCACCAGCCCCAGGTGACAGATGACCTTCAAATCTTGTTTTTGGGGTCTGTTTGACTAGAAGATGAAAAAGATAAACCAACCCACTAGCCCACATATGACCTGTATTACTGAACAGATAGCTCTCCATCTTCCTCCAATGATTATGGCAGGGTTTTTAGATACACAAGCCATCCTCTTTTGATCTATTGATGTGACTGAAAGGAGTCTGATTAATCAACTTACTTAGGATCATTTCATTTAATACATGGTCTGTGGATTTTTGGTTATTTCCCTACTTACTTTTCATTTTCTGACAATAACATGGTTAATTAAAATTTTAAAACTTTAGCTTGACCTTGCCCCCAAGGAAATTTAAAGAAAGAAAATCTGTACACTGGGGTCTAGGATTAAAAAAGTTTCCCATAGCTTCAGGGGACGAGATTAGGACATAAAGATGGAGAATTTATGTCGTGCTTTTCCAGATTGAATTTTTATAATGTGTGGTCAACACTTTTTCAAGACAACCCCTAGGAATTTTCAGACAGTTGAATATAAAATGAATCTTTAATTTCGCCTTTCAAAGAGGCACAAACTAGTTCATGGAAATTTTATACAATTATTATAGCACATAATCATAACATACTTAGCATTTTACAGTTTACAAAGTGCTTTTACATAGAGTAAAGGTCAGGTGTCATTATTGTAATTTAAAGATGAAAAAAAGACTAAGGTAATTTATAATTGCCCAACACTGTTAACAGGTTTTGGTTCTACCACCTACTAGCTTATCTCTGTAACACCTTGCTGCTTCATACACCTGTGAGAAATTCTCACCAATAAGAAGTGAATTAACTCTTATAGAGAAGAAATATTTACTACATCACAGGAGGTAATTTACTGAATTACAGTAATCCTAGCAATGTCTTCCAGCCATGTCACAAACTTTAAATTGCTTAGTTGATTTTTTTAAAGGTCCCTACGAATTATAGGGAGTAACTAGATTCATGTTTTTCTAATTAGGAAGCTGAAAGCAAAAAACATGAGTAATTTCATGTTACAAGATCTGACACCAGATCTGACCCATTCAAGGTAGTCTTCTTGTATTAACTATTAAGTAAAACTGATAATCTTGATAATGACAATAACTCTTAAGTATTGAATGCTTATTATTTTAAAAGGAAACTAGAGCTGGGCAGTAAAGTGATAAAAACTGATTTTATTTAGAAACTATTATAATATGGAAGAGACCTTGATATAGGACTGTGCTCAACTCCAAATACAGCCTGGACAAGTGGGACTTACAGCTAAAGAGTGGGGTGGTGGTCAGTGGATGGAAAAATTACTAAGAAGAAAGAAACATCAGGGGTAGGGGGATTCTGGTTAACAGATTCTTGCCAAAGGCAAGGGTAGTGGGTGAAGAATTTGACCAGATATTGATGATGATCAGATATCAAAGATGAATAGATATCGAGGATAAAGGGATCTCTCTAAACTGAAAATCTGGTAATGCAGAGAACACAGAAATGATGAGTCCTAGTTGAGAAGAGGATTCAGGGGCTCTGACTAAAGTTTGGTCAAGGAGAATATTATGGTTTGGATGTGAAGTGTCGTCCCCCAAAAGCTCATATCTGAGACAATGCAAGAAAGTTTGGAGGAGAAAATGACCAGGTTGTGAGAGTCTTAATCTAATCATTGATTCAATCCCTGATGGGATTAACTGAGTGGTGGTTGGAGGCAAGTGGGGGTGGCTGGAGGAAGTGGTTCACTAGGGGTATGTTACGAGAGGTATCTACTTTGTATCTGAGAGTGGAGTCTCTGCTTTCTGATCATGATGTGAGCCACATTCTCCACCATGATGTTCTGCCTCACCTTGAGCCCTGAGGAATGGAGCCTGCTATCTATGGACTGAGACCTCTGAAACCATGAGCCCTCAAATAAACTATTTCACCTCTATGATGTTCTGGTCAGATCTTTTAGTCACAGCAGCGATATAGCTGACTAAAACAGAGTATATTGGGCTGTGGCTGTGGCTCAGCAGTAACACATTTACCTGGCATGTGTGAGGCACTGGGTTCGATTCTCAGCACCACATATAAATAAATAAAGGCCTATCAAAAACTAAAAAATATATTTAAAAACAAAACAGTGTCTTGTCAATCCTCCTCTTGTTTAGGAACATAAAAGGCATTCTTCTTTCCTGTGAGCTACCTAAAACTGTTTCTTGTTCACTTGCCTTTTGTTCATAAAGGACCAATGGACACATCTGTTGAGTCTTAGTGATGTGACCCTTGTGATGTTTAATGAGGGAGAGATACTTTTGAAGATAAACAGAAAGGTAAAGATTAGAGGCTGAATCATCTGTGTACTCAAGTTCATAGACCTTCAGGATCCACCAGTTGTCCCAAGACTGACTTTCTTTGATGGTGTGATACAGCAGTGATGTGACAAATTTTTTTCATTTGCCTTTTGAACCCGATTATGGTAGAGACATCAGATAGATCGCCCGGGACAAAGATGTAGCAAGTGCTTCTAACCACTGTGGAAGTGCCTCCTTTTGTAGCCAGGATCATACTAAGGGCACTGTGGTCACATGGAACACTACACCAGGGTTCTCATGATTGACAAGTCAGTGTTCAGGCCAGTGACGGTGATGTCCAGGGCTGAGGGGAATTGCTTCAGCAGTGAATAGATGACTCTGATATTGAGTCACACCATTTAGCCACCTGATAAGTTCCTGGGAATAGTACCCAAAAGATGGGAATTCTTGAAAAGTGGTGAGGTTGTGGGTGGAAACTTAGCCCAGTTCTGTAGCTGTTCTTTTTGCATCACCTCCTGAGAAATTGAGATCACCTACAAGGGGGACTGTAATGTGCTGAACAATTCCTCCTGATAGAGCAAGATGAGCTGGAGGAAGTGGGTAATTATTTCAGAGATAGTTTTAAAAGGGAAGAAAATTATAGGGACCCCAGTATGATGAAGGGATTTAGTAAGGTAACAAGATCTGGTGCAATTGTGTAGCAACAGATAATAGGCTTGGGTTCCACAGACAAAATAATCACCAGCAGCATCCAGGAATCATAAAGTAATTATCTGATGGCTGAGGGTGACTACAGAAAAAAAATTTTTGATGGTGAAAGGAACTGTTGGAGGTGGTTCATGTGTGGTTGGGTGAATCTGAGAAATTATGCCAGGAAGGGCAATGGGTCATTTCCATTTTTATGAAGGATATCTAGGGAACCAGTAGTGGATTTGATTCTTTATGTTGGATTAGTGATGACTAGGCAAGTGTAATGAAAAATGCTCATTTTCAAAAAGGGCCTGGTAATAAAATTGTGATGAAAACAGACATGACCCTTTTAGGGGTAGACTGAAAAGACTGAGGAGTTTTGTCACATGGCTATTTGTCCAATTTAAAATGGTAGAGGGAGAGAGAGAGGAAGGGTTATAGCAAAATAGGTATTTTGATTGATCAGTGGAATGTGGGAAATACTAGATGTGCCCACAGGGAAAGGAGCATAATAACAGAAGTCTATAGCACTATGGGTAGGAGGCTACTTTAGCAAAGACTTGCTAGAGGTGGGTGAAAAGTCTTCTGAGAGGTAGGGAAAGGAGGGAGGAGTAGGAGCTCCTAAAGTTAGGGACCAATGTGAAGAAGACTAAATTTAGGTGAGGAAAAGCCATAGTGGAGTAATTGGGAAGTTCAGCAATAGAGTGGAGAGCCCTTAAGGTTCTTGAAAGCATCTTTGGATAAGAGGATCCCAGACAACGAATATGAGGAATGATTTCCTGATCATGGTATACAGGGGAGAGGCAATTGGAAAGAAGTTAGGTACCCACATCCCACAAGATCTCAAAATTGTCAGTTGTCATTTTGTTTTAGGGTGAAGAAAATATTGAACACTAGAGGCTTAGTCTGTGATGATTGTTCTACCCAAGCTGAAATGATATGACCTGGATATTGAACACACAGTGATTGCAACTGAATTTTGTCTCTAGCTCACTTTTGCCTAATGCCTTAACAAGGTATTTTGTGTCTAAGAGGAAGTTGCCATAACTGTTCAGAATACATAAGGAGGTGACCTACATTCTGGATTGAAGTGGAGTCTCATGGGAATCTTAAGTCTGTCTAGTTGGCATTTCGGGTAATCAAGAAGTATAGAAGGCTTCAGTAAATCCTTGGGAACATAGCAGTCTGGGTAAATTGCTGATTTTTCCCAGGTGAAGCCAAACTAGTATTGAGATTCCTTATAAAGAAATGCTTAAAAACACACTCTCTCTCTCTCTCTCTCTCTCTCTCTCTCTCTATCTCTCTCACACACACACACACACACACACACACACACACACACACACTCATGACTATGAAATATTGCATATTGGAGGAGACAGCAGACAGGATAGTATGAGGATTAGTCACCAACTGACTAACCATATCCTTCCCCATTTGACTTTTTAATAGTCAAAATGGAACTATTGCATGGAATAGAAGTGGGGTAGCACATTCTACTCATGTTTTTTAATCTAATCTTACTTAATCACGGGAGCCTTTCAAATCCTGGTCTTAAATGATATTGGGGAATACTGGGGAAGGGCATGGAAAGATCTATTTGTTTGAGTTCTGTATCCCATACATCTAATATCATTTTTTTCAGTATAAAGAAGAGGGAATTCTAATAGTTGATTTAAGCCTGTAATTAAATGGGTAATAGGCTAAAAGGAGGAAAGAAATCCCAGCTCCCTTGGGGAAAGTGAGACAAAGCCATTAGGGAGCTAGTTATGAAAGGAAGGAGTCAGGGACCTATAGAAGGAATCTTGCAGGAATCTTTATACCCCAATTCTGAGAAGATCCCTTCCCAACAAGTTTACTGGGGTAGAGCTGAGGAGGAAGTTATACAGGGCTTTTAGAGGTCCCATAGAAATAGAGGCAGATCATAAGGTAAATTATCAAAATTCACAGCAGGTGAAATTTGGACTCTGAGGAAGAGGTACTGGTATTAAGGTAGAATGTGTCGCTGTAGTGGTATTAAAGAAGAATGTGTTGCTGTACTACCAATGAGAAATGTGGGAGAGTTCAACTTAAAGGGTTATTTTCACTTTTAAATTTAGTAGTAGTTGAGGGCATTGGGCATTTACTTCCCTAGAAAAGTGTTGGGGATTTCTAAGGAGGGGATTTAGACTTTTCACCTCATTTTGAGAACCAGGTAATTCCAGGTCCAGTGTCCTTTTTTCTCTATATGGGTGTGTGTCCAGATCAGAGGGAATCCTGAATTGTGGAGCTTGCATTGTATATTTTCTAGTTTTTTTTTTTTTTTTTTTTTTTTTTAATTCTGTCTTCATAATGCTGGGCTAATGTCTGGAACTCAGATAATATATACATTTTTTTTTCCCAGTAATACTATTTTTCTGTAATGTCATGGGGTTCTGACCTGAGACTATTTATAAAGCTTGCGTGGTCATTGCAGAAGCTGTTTGAGAAGTCAGTTCCAGCCTGAATGGTCTTTCCATGTTGTATCTAATTGAGGATGATAGCTACCTTTTAATTCCTTTGTTATTTACAGTTTTGGACATGTAGGGAAGATTCCTAGTAATTTTTTTCTTCCTTGAGTCTTCAGTGGAAATCCGGTTACCCTGAGACCCATGAAGGACTTTAGAAAGGAGGGTTCATTTGGCCTTTGCAAACCAAAGGGAGGCATCTCCAGACCCAACTAATGGGAGGATAAATTGCCATAAATTGGGAAATCTTGGACAGTATACTCCTAGAACCTTTTTTCTTTTCTGGAGTCAGGAAGATTCTTGGTGATGGCATGTAGTTTAAATGCTAAGTCTTCATTGGCCTTGCATGGGAACTTGTATTGGCTACAAACTAAGCTTCATCTTTGGGAGATGGGAGTCTGGAGTTGAGAAGCTGGAGATGCAGATGGTAGAGAACATTCAGGGAGAGAAGGCTATAAAGGAGGGTTGGGCGAGGAGAGGAATTTGGGGGTGCAGTGGAAAGCTTTTGGTGGTTTGCTTGGTTGGAAATTTTTTTCTGAAGTCATTGTGAACGTCGCTAATTTGATAAGGATTGAATTATTTAGCCATTTTTCAGCTTCTTCATTAAAGGTAAAATGGGCGAACTACTGTACATCTGAAAATTTTGTTCCCTAATGCTCTAGAACCTTCTCTTAGGTGGACTAGTATGGGTATAATCCAGGAGGGTAGCTGAAGAGAGTTTAGTAAAAATTTGCCAGTAAGAAAGCACACAGCCAGTTTATGGGTTGCAGCGGTGAAGCACATAGTCAGGAAGGATTTAAGAAGGAGAGTTACAATTGACCTAAGTTCCCATGGGAGGAGCAGAATTAAATAGAACGGAGAAGCCTAGTAAAGAACCAGGAAAAAGATTCCCGCTGAGGCCTTAGGGAGTGGATCCTCACTTGAAACAGAGTTGGGGGTGGAATTCCCCATTCTATGATTTCAGGAATGAAGCCCCACTGGAAACAAAGTCTGGGCATCTAACCCAGCTTTAGACAGTACACAGGTTGCCCCCATATTCACCATGGTTTGACTTAAAAATGTTCAATGTTACATGGTGTGAAAATAATGCACATTCAATAGAAACCATACTTTCTGTTTTGAATTTTGATCTCGGCTAGGGATGTGTAGTATAATCTTCTCTGGAAAAGCTAAGCAGCATCAGCGAGCTGTGGCTCCCAGTCAGCCGTGTGTTCATGGGGGTCAACAGCTGAGACTCTATCCTATGTTACTAAACTGTGATCACTGTGACAAAATACCTAAGAAAAACAACCTAAAAGAAGGAGAGGTTTATTTTGGGTCAGTTTCAGAGGTTTCAGTCCATATCAGCTAGCTTCATTGCATTGAAGCCTGTGGCAAGGCAGGAACATCATGGCAAAAGGGAGTGGCTGAGGAAGGCTGTTTACCTCATGGCAGTCAGGGGGTAGAGAGAAGGAAGAAGGGACTGGGGACAAAATATACTTCCCAGGTCCATGTCCCCAAGGACTTACCCCCTTTCGACTAGGTTCCACCTCCTACAGTTTCAACCAACTTCCAATAGTCCTTTCCACTATGAATCCACTGATGGATTAATCCATTGATGAGGTGAGAACCCTTATGATCCATTACTTCCCCAAAGCCCCACCTCTGGCCCACCTCTGAAAATTGCTGCCTGAGCCTTTGGGGGACATTCCAGATCCATACTATAATAGTAGGTTAGGGGTATTTATTGCATTTTGACTTAGGATATTTTCAGTGTATGAGTTTACTGAAACATGACCCAAGTGAAGTTTAGGAGCATTGCTAGAATCTTAAGAATCAAAATATGCCCTCACCATTCTTCAGCAGACATTTATTTGACACTCAAGTCAAGCAGGCAGACTGGAAACAAAGTATGTTGAGGATTGGTTGTTATATCTGAGGGCCTAATGATGGTGGTTGGATCAGATGTGAATGAAAGCACCAAAAACAGAGCTGGACAGTAGTTAAAGCAGTACAAATAGACTTTATTCAGGAACTATTGGAATATTGGGGAAAGAACTGAGCTTAATTCCAAATATAGCATGGATAAAGAGGGATTTATAGCTGAAAAGTGGAGTGAGAGATTCTATCAATGTTCACCATTGGCTCCTGTCAAACATCTTGTTGAAGGTACAGTGTCTGCCTTCATTTGACCAGTGGGGTATGGCTATCACCTAATCATGGAATTATAAAATCACCAACCATCAGACAGTGGAAAACATTTAGTGGAAGCAGAATAGTGGGACAAGTACACTTTCAAATGCTGTGGTGGGACCAAGGAGTTCTTGCACGTGCACTTACTTCATTTTTTTCTTGCATGATGGTACTAAGCTAAGTAACAGATTTTACCTGAAGGAGCTTATGGTCAGGAACAGTTAATCACCTATGTAAAGAGGTGATTGATAGAAAATAGATGTAGTGTTTTATAAGAGAATTACAGTTAAGCTTCATAAAAATTAAAAATGTAGTGAAGATAAATCCTCTAGAGACTTATAGGTCCGTATAGGGAGAATATTACTGAAGTTTGGAGGAACAGATTACTTTTGACTTTGGACTCTGAGGTGAAGTATCATCTAAAAGAAAGAAGTTACATCCTAAAAAGATTTCATTGGAACCTATGATTTTTAAATACCTTATTATTGAGAAAGTGCACTATTATGGAAAGAACATGGGCTTTGGAATCAGACTTACCTACACATGATTTTCAACTCTGCCATTTATTTAATAGCTGTATTATATCACATTGCTTCATTTCTTTGAACTTCAATTTTCTCATGTGTAACATCACAGGTGAACTGTGACGATTTAAATGATTAAGTGGGATTACAGTTTTAAAAGCACCTAGCAAAATGCCTGGCGGTACCTAATTGCATTTCGATAAATGTTAGTTCCTTTTTTCCCTCTTATCTCGCTCATTTCAAAGTCCCTTCCATACCATTAGCTTATTTTATGAACACGGAGGCAGGAATTCCAGGTAGGAGGCAATTGCAGTAGTTCACTCATTCATCAGGCACTTGCTGACTATTTGCTTTATATAGTGCACATGCAGAGGCAAGTATTAATTATTTTAAGAGACATTTCAGAAGTAGAATGGGTAGAATATGGGAGTTAAGGGACAACTAGGGGAAGGAAGGCAGAAGAGAGGGTAAACTGATTTATGTCTAGTATAATCTCTGGAATCAAACTAAGGGCTTGGGAAAGGATTACTCTTAACTTTAAACATGTGCAGTTGCTCTCCATGTTTGTATCCACAAGTTCAACCAACCCTAATATTAGAAAAAAAATTACATAGTAAACATGTACAGACTTTTTTCCTGAAACAAGTCATTATGCCTAAACAATGCAATAACAACTATTCACAAAACATTTATATTAGGTATTATAAGCAATTTGTAGATGATTTAAAGCATACAGGAGGATATAGCAGATTATATGCAAATATCACATCATTTTATCTGCAGTACTTGAACATTCACAGATTTTGGTATGGGGGAATTGGTGTCCTGGAATCAATCTTCATAGCTAATGTTATGTAGAATCATCTCATTATCCGTCTTCTACTTGAGAAATTTGTTTTCTGTAAATTTTTTTTTTAAAGAAAGTATTTATATCACAAAAGGTGCAATGGTTGTATCTGATGTCAATATACATCTGCCTCTAAATATCGAATTTATTATAGAAAAATATCACTTTGTACACACTGATTCTAGCTGGCATTGCAATATCACTATTACAGTATTGACTGAGTTTGCCTTTTTCTTTTTTCTCAACTAGTTTGACAGAGGTTACTCTTACAATATCCGTCACAGCTTCGGAAAGGAAGGCAAGAGGACAGACTATACACCTTTTAGTTGTTTGAAGATTATTCTGACTAATCCACCAAGCCAAGGAGACTATCATGGTAAGTGCTTTCAGTGGATATGCTGGAAACTGCAGAAGCCTAGCTATGCAGGAAACACTGAAGCAATGTAATGGCTTTTTTTGCATTACTGACAGGGCCCAGTTTGTAGCTTATGTCAGTCATGAGTGTCAAGCTAGAGCGCCATTACTCTAACAGTGATTTGTCTTATTACTGAACTAGGTCAGACAAGAGAAATTCATTCAGCTGCATTTTAGTTTGTGCTGGACTGGGCTTTTCAGTTCTCAATTTCCACACTTCTGCTATTCTCTTTCCTCCTTTTTCTGCAAGTGTCTTAGAAAACTGATATAAGTTTTTCAAAGCTTATTGGAGTTGAGATACTGTAGTTTGGAATATTAGATTCATTAATTTTTTTATGAATTTTCTATTCATTAATTTTCTAAAAGACTACTTGAGGAAGAGTGTGTTTTATTCTCATTACTGTTATCTGATTAACCAACAAATACTGAGCAATTTTATAAGTCATGGTGTCAAACATACCTATCAATTTGCCTGAGTTGTTAGTTAAAAAATCCATGTCAAACTGTAATTTGAAGACAGCCGAGTTCATTTTTTTTTTCCATAAAGCGTTCTCTAAGTATACATGGAAAAGTTTCTCATTTGTCTGGTGTGTCAAGCAATGATTTAATAGCTCATTAATAATTTTAGATTACCAAAGCATTGCTGTAATATGTGTCAAAATAATTTTTTGTTTTAGAATCGAGTGAAACAGTTTCATAAGATTGCACACTGTTAGGCTGTTAAAGGGCAAATAATCACCAACATATTCTTAGAAAGACTCCATGCGTCCAAAGCATTATAAAATGCTTTTACATCGATTGCTTAATAAGTGAAGAAGTGGCCAGTGCTTTTAATATGCAGTGAGTGATTTCTATCACTTGTGTTAGAATCCCTTAAGATAACCTTTGGAAATACAGATCGTTCAGGTCCCACCCTCAGACATAAAAGATTAGATTTTATTTGCATTTCCCTGTGTAGTTTTTATGTCTTCTAAAGTTTGAAAGTCATTGACCAGATACTTCTATTGAGGAAGCCAGAAACTTGTTAGCATAGCAGCCATACCAAGATGTGAACTCGGAACTGAGTTTTTGGCCAACTAAATTACTAGGGATTCTTCTTGTGAATTTCCAGGTCTTAGCATTCATCACTTGTGTAATTGACTTTTATTAGCATAAATGCAGGACTTTATATTTTTTTATTTCTGTTAAATAATCTTATTTATTTCAGTGCATTTTTATTATATTTCTAATTTATACTCTTTCACTCAAACATAACAGTGGTTAAGCTTATCTGTAGTAGATATGTTCCAAGAGCTGCAGTGGGGACCTGAAACTACAAATAGTAGTGAACCCTGTGTATACTATTTTTTCCTATACATATGTATTTGTGATGAAGTTCGGTATATAAATTAGGCACAGTTATCAATAATAACTAATAAGTACAACACTATGCCATAAATAAAGTTATGTACATGTGGTCTTTCTCAAAATATCTTATTGCCCTGTACTTGCCCTTCTTATGATGTGAGATGACTCAGTGCCTATGTGATGAAAGGAAGCAAGATGATTGATATAAGCCTTATGATGTAGCATTAGGCTACTATTACAAGAAGGATCATGTTGGCTGATCCTGTGTCAGTGAGCCATTCTGATATCAATAGTTGAGTGTCAGGAGCAGATGGTGTCAATGCTTGGAGATCCTTGATAATTGAAGTCACCCCCCCCCCCCCCCGAAATGTTTTAGAAGATCATTGTAACTGGAAATTGTTGTCTTTTTTTAACAAGTGTTGCTACAGAGGTTGTGATCCTTTAGTGATCAGGAGATGATTGTAATGCTAAATTTTAACTGAGGATTGTATTCTGTAATTTGTCCCCAATGTTTGTGGGATTGGAAATACTTTTAGCAAATTTTGGTAACATCCACATTGCTGATTCTTCCTCTTCCTCTTCCTCTATAGTTAAAAAGTTCTTCCAGTTCCTCATTTAATACTTCTTGATGGCTTTCAGTATGTTCTTCCACTTCTTCATCAAGTATGTCAAAAAATCCTCCACTGATTTGTCTTGCTGCATAAATGATTTTCCTTGTCTCTTGGTTCCTGGGAAACCTTTAAAATCACCACAACTTTACTCCTTAAGTTCTTCCAACAGGCATTTACAATTTCTGATCTTAGTTTATCCACTTAAACTTCATGAATTTTATGGCATCAGCAATAGTGAATCATTTCCAGCACTGTATTATGTCCAGATTAGGGTCTACATCAATTGCTGATTAAATGCAACCAAATACCAGATGGATGTGTGTGGCTTTGGCAAATCAAATGATGCCCAGGTCAAGGGAGGCAGCAAAGTTATATTTGGAGGTAAAAATACAACCTAACTGTTTTTGTTTTCATAGCAAACAGATTCAGGATGTTGAGGTGCATAGTTACTAATGCAACTATTACTAGTAACAACTCTTTCTCTTCTAAGTATTTTTCCATTTTGTGAATGAAGTGATGGTGGAACCATTTCATAAATAAGATGGGTGTCACAAATGCTTTTTAATTATGTTGGCAGAATATGGGCAAGATAATTTTTGTTTTTGAGAGCACATGGGCTCTTCACTCTGTTCACTATACCTAACTTCATCATATGCCCTATAATGGTGCTGTTACTGGAGTCCTAGGCAGGAGGCCCAACTCTGCAGGTCCCAGCAAATCAGGTCCTGCCGTTCACCCCAAAAACCAAACAAAAAGCAATGGTGAAAATCAGGAACTTCAATCATATGGCCATATTAGGGAGATGATATAGCTCAAGCATCTTGGTCCTGTCTTTGAGGGTACTGACATGAACTTTAGGTTTAAATAAAGGAGGAAATGGAGCAGGGAGTGAGAGGTATACATAATTAAGCAATCTTGGTCAAACTGTGGTCTGGTTGGTTGATATCTCAGTTCTGATTCTGTGAGGTAGCTCTGGAGAAGTCAGAAGTCCTTTTTACTTGAGGGGACAATTCCCATATTTTATTTGCAGGATATTTGTCAGACTTGTGATCCTGGAAAGGTATAATTTGGTTCCTGTGAGATGATTCTCCTACTTAGGTGGGTAATCTCTTCATGGGGTGATCTGCCTGGAAAGAGGCTTCACTGTTCCTGGAAGGTACAGGGTAATAACTAAAATTTTCTTTGTCCGCTCCAGGGGTCTGGAATAGGACACTATAAAAGCTGGCGATTCACTTGTCCCTGCAAATCTTGGAAATACCTTAGTTACTCTTGGTGTCTTTAGCCTCAAAGTTGGTAGATAACTAGCTTTGGATGAATACTCCTTAAGTGATTAACTTGCCTGTGTGCAGAGTTGAGCAGGAATCTGACCAAAAGTTTTAGGCAAAAGGGACATGTACAAAATGAAATCAGAAATGCCAAACCTTTATCCTTCTTTTAGTTAATCATCGGGCACCAGTAGGCCTAAATTAAGAATTGGTGCTGTTATCAACAATGGCATTTAAATTTGTTATATTGCTACATAGTACAAGTTAATCTGTCCTTCCATGTTTTATGCCCTCATGCCTCCTTTGCACTTTTATGAGGTTCTTTTGAGCACTTTCTTCCAGAAGAGTGGTTTCTTTGCAATTCTGAAAATTTGCAAATTTGAAAATTTGCTTTGGATGGCATCCCTTCTCTTTAATCAACTTTTTCAGCTCTGCAGGAGGTGTGATAACAGCAGCTTTTTCCACTGATTCAACCTCTCTAGTAATTATGTTTTTTGTTCCAACCCTATTCCTGAATCTATGTAATCTCTTACTTTGCAGTAAATGGCTTGATGTCACACATTTTAAGGGAGCCTTGCTAAAGTCTTTGTATAGACTTAAATCTTTCTGGAGCTCCTAGATCACATTTTCTGTTCAAGTTTTCTACCCACAAATTTAATGCTTTTTCCATCTTAACTATGCACTTGTCACATCATGCATCCAACTTTTGCAACTTGAGGTGGATAGGATTAGCATGAATTTCTTTGTCCTCCTTCACCATTTCATGGATAAAAAATTTATTCTTGCCACAGATCTTAGTCACCTCAGCATTATATTTTTCTTAATTAGTTGAGACATTTCACCTTTTTGGCATACCCAAATTGCCAGCAACAATACTCTTGTGCTTTGAGGCCATTATGAAGTCAAAAAATTAGTTATTTGAATAGAAGCATTGCAGTACCATGACGGTTGATCTGATAACCACTACAGCTAGTAAGTGGTTAATGGGTAGGTAGCATATACAGCATGGATATACTGGGGATGAGGTGGGAAGAAACAAGATTTCATTACACTATTATGAATGGTGTGTAGTATAAAACTTTTTAATTGCTTTTTCTGTAATTTTAATTTAATACATTTGGACTGGATTTGACCTTTCATAAGTGAAACCACAGAAAACAAAACCTCAGGTAATAGTGGATTCCTGTTCTATACTTAACAAACACTTGACTCATATTTTTGGGGACAGATTCACTTATTCCCCCTTTAAAAAATAAACCTGATTTTTTTTTTTTTAAGCACCTTTTCAGGCTCACAGCAAAATTCAGCAGAAAGTATAGAGTTCCTGTGTATCCTATGCCATTACACATGTATAATATCCCCCACTATCAACATCCCTCATCAATGTTATATATCAATTGTTACAATTGACAAACCTGCATTGACATATCATTATCACCCAAAGCCCATAGTTTATATTAGGACTTGCTCTTGGTGTGGTGTATTTTATGGAATTGGACAAATTTATAATGCCATCTATCTACCATTGTGGAGAAGAGTGTCACTCTTAAAAAATTCCTCTGTGCTCTGCCTATTCATCCCTCCTTCCCCTTACTTTCTGGCAAGTACATCTTTTAACTAACTTCATAGTTTTGCCTTTTACAGAATGTCATATAGTTGAAGTCTATATGTCATTGGAGGGCTACATACTTTGAAATTGTTTTCTATCACTTGGCAAAATGTGTTTAAATTTCCTCCCTGTCTTCATGTCTTGATAGCTCATTTCTTTTTATCACTGAATAATATTCCGTTGTCTGGATGTACCATAGACTATTTATCCATTCATTTACTGAAGGAAGTCTTAGATGCTTCTAAGGTTTAGCAGTTATAAATAAAGCTATTATAAAGCTGTGTGTACACACACACACACACACACACACACACACTTTTTTTTCTAATATTCACTGTGAGGAACTAATAGAGCTTCTGGAGGTAAAGTTCACAAAAGTGTGAGAACCCCAAGACTTGGCCAACACTGAGGCTGCAGCCATTTACCTATAACAATTAGGCTTTCCTGTTGGCACTGCTTCCTCTGGAGGTCCTGCTCATGGGTTTCTGCTTCAGTCAGTTGTGATTCTGTTTTCACCTGTCTCTCCAGTTTGGGGGAATCACAATTTTATGTGGAAGACAGAAACAAAGTAGGTGTTTATATCAACAGCTTCTCCAAGCAATAGTCTGTTTCTTGTAGTGAACATAGCTTCAAAAGACCTTTCTATGGCCATTAGTACTTCAAAGATTAACAATCTTCACTTTTTTTTTTTTTTTGGCTTTGTTCTTTCTGACCTTTCATACAGGTCTAGTTATTATTTCATGTATACTTTGGGTAATTTTTTGTAGTCTGTCTCCTTTTTCTAATGCCCTTTCATCATTCTGTGATTAAACAACAATACCCCTTATACCCTCATTTCTTTCTCATTGGGGTGCCTTGTAATCTTATCAGATACTTCAAGAATAATAGCTTGCATGTTTTGAGGGCTTACTATGTTTATGCCAAGAGCATAAAATAGTTTATGTTGCATTCTTATGCTAGATATGTGAGATGGATATTATTATTTCCCTCACTTGAGCAAACTATGAAGCTGTGTCAGTAAGAAGATATTTGTCTAAATACCCAATTAGTAAGTGGTGAACTGAGTTTCAGATTCAGGCTGTGCAGTTCCACACTCTTAACCATGTATTATAAGGTTTCTCAAATGTTTCTTTGCACTAAATATTTGTTTTCTTCAGAATAGAGATATACTGTAAATTTTTAAAATTGCATTGTTTGTAGGGGTCCATGTTATTATAATGGATGTTTTTGAGAAATACATTTGTGTTTGCCATCCTGGCTGTTTTCCATATTTTTTCATCAACTGGTTTCCTGTTGATTTCATTAAAAACAAGCTGTTTCTATTTAACTTACAAATCCATCATCTTTATGATAAAAAAAAAAAATCAGAGTTTCCTGTATTCATTTTTCAAGTTAAATATTTTACTTACCATTGGAGTTTCTTATTAGGATATTTAAAATTTACTAGGTTTTGGCCCAAAATATAAGCTTTTAATTATAATCCTTGTGTTCTTATTTATTCAAGTATTTCTAATAGTTTCTTTTTTTCTCAAGCAATATAGAGATGACATACTACAAGTTGTCTTTCTGTGCAATAGTTTCCTATTTGTCTATTTCATTTTCTTCCATGATTCCTCTAAATTTGGATTCTCTTCACAGGAAATAGGCATAGAATGTATTGAAATGGTATAAGAGCTTCATATTTCTAAGGTTTTACATTTTATTTTTTGTTTACATTGTTCCTCCCCCCCTTTTTTTTTTTTTAAAGAACTGCAACTTTTAAAAATATATATTTATTTTTTTAGTTATAGGTGGACACAATATGTTTATTTCATTTTCATGTGGTGCTATGGATCTAACCCGGTGCCTCATGGGTGCTAGAAGCGCTCTACCACTGAGCCACAACCGCAGCCCATCTATTTCCCTATTATGTGTCTGTTATGTAACTTATGTAGACTAGAAAAATGAGATTATGTAAAGTTTTTTTAAGGCAAACTGTTAAAGCTACTTTATGATTATCTGTACTTACTAGCAAGTAGCAAAATTAAAGCTGTTTTCCTCATCATGTACATCTTAGCCTGAAAATGGTGTAATATTCTCTGTAACTCTTGAGCCTGTAGCACCCTGATAACTGTACAGCTAAGTTGTCATTTAGATAAAGAGAGGAAAGCAGTTGCACCCATGGGCAATTAGCTTTTTTATTAATAAGCTGTTAGACAATTAAGAGGAGCTTAGGCAGTCTCTCGAGAGTGGTATTATACTAAGTCCCGGGTAAATAACCTTGTTGGTGTGCTGGTTTGTTTTCTGTTGTCAGGGTGCCCATTTCGTCACAGTGATCCAGAGCTGCTGAAACAGAAGTTGCAGACTTACAAGATCTCTCCCGGAGGGATAAACCAGGTAAGTCAGATTCTGCTCTGCATCCTCAGTAATGAGGCATCAGACAGATCATCTCAGGTTTATTTAATGTTCTTGTAGTAAGGCTGTGTTCTGTTTGTCAGGCCTTACCCTAGGCACCCTATCTTTTAGATGAAATCAGCTAAAGCCTTGACTCTTCTGGTTTAAACTCCTTGGAAATTCCAGTTCTTCTATCTGCAACTTTGTATTTTTATTTTTCTTAGTTGTAAAGGAAGATGAACCCCTCACCCCTTTATTCCTTCTTAGTTTGTTTCACTATATCAACTGAGGACCACATTTAAAAATAATTAAAGAGTAATATTTTGAAGGTTGTTAATGAAACTGAAAATTAATGATAACATTTTATTTTGGGAAATTATTTCCTAAGCACACAATAATGTAGTGTGTACTGACTGAATGCTCTGATAGGCATCTTTGTTTAATCTATGCTTCTGATTGTAGTTCTGGGTCTAATAATTTTCTAAAATACTTTGTGAACAATTTAAATAAAAAGGAAATGCTCAAATTGTCAAAATAGGAGTACATCTTTTGGTAAGTCTGCCTTTTTAAAGAAATAAGTCTTTGACATTGCAAAACCTGTTATTTATAGTGTGCCTCTGAGTTGACTTGGATTTTTGAAGGAATTGCTTCCTTAGCTTTGGAAGAACAATGTATGTTTTAGAGCTCTAACATCTAAGTCATTATGCATCCCTAAAGTTCTTTTGTGTCCAAAGTTCTGATTTAGTTAATTCAGTTTCAATCTTATAATGTGGGCTGTGCAGAGAAGAATAAGGTATAAATCCTGCTCCCACAGAAAAGGGTCTGGGGGAAAATATAAGTCGGGTGTTACAAGAGAGTCTTGGGTAACGAAGGAGGGTTTGTAACCATCTGGGGAGGCAAGGAGTACTTTCTGGAAGAGATGATCTTTGAGGCCTTGAAGGAATATTGGGAGTTATAAAGAGAGAATGCATGGATTAATGCAGAAAGCACATTGTTTTATTGGGGTTTCAAGTTTAGGATAATGGTGGCACCAGTGTAACATTGAAAGGGAGCTTAAAGGAAGAGGTTGTTTGGGAGATCAGTTTTAGAGGTGGAACTTTTTACGTGGCAGACGGATTGTAGATTTGTAGCATATTCAAGAAGTTAGAACTAGAAATGACCTTTCTGGTTAAAATTGTGGAATTGTGAGACTAGAAAGAACATTGGAAAGCCATTTTTCTTTTATGGAGCCCTAGGATGTGACATGCCACATGCTATTGTGCATCCCTAGTAAATCTGTAGTAAAAATTGAAATTGAAGCCAGCCCTTCTGATTTCAAGATATTTTCCCTTAACCGCACTCTACTTTAGAGCTAATTATCATGATAATTATCATGTGGGAAAGAAGAGGTAGGGAGTCAAAAAACATGTCTCAAAAGCATTAACCAAGATTCCATTCTATCAGGTATTAAAAGGAAGTGGTATTAGTCAAGACCGAACAAGAATGGGAGGAGAGAGGGGAAATATATATAAGAAAGTAGGTCCAAAAAGTCCTTTGTAGTAGAGAGACTGTTTAAGGTGAAGACTGCATGTGCTGAGTGGGTTACTCAACTTTGACTTTGGTAAAAGGTGTCAATATAATGGTGGAAACCAAAAGCCAGAACACACGTATTTAAAAGATGAATGAATAAAAAACAGTGCATGTGATACTTTCAGAAAATGTACTCATAAAGGGGCATCAGAGTGGTATTAGCTTAATCATCATGGAATGGTGTGTTTGTTTGTGGGTTTAAGACTGAAGGAGAATGGCATTTGCAGGTAAATGGATGGAATTAGAGAAGATAATGCTAAGTGAAGTTAGCCAATCCCAAAAAACCAAATGCTGAATGTTTTCTCAGGTATAAGGAGGCTGATTCATAGTGGGGTAGGGAGAGGGAGTGTGGGAAGAATAGATGCACTCTAGATAGGTCAGAGGGGTGGGAGAAAGGGGAGGGGTTAGAAATGATGGTGGAATGTGATGGATACTATTATCCAAAGTACAGGTATAAAGACATGAATTGGTGTGAATATACTTTGTATATAATCAGAGATATGAAAAATTGTGCTCTATGTGTATAATAAGAATTGGAATGCATTCTGCTGTCATATATAAATTAAAAAAGAAGACTGAAGGAGAGGGGTTGGAGGTGTAACTCAGTGGTAGAGTACTTGCCTAGCATGCATGAAACCCCGGGTTCCCAGCACTGCAAACAAGTAAAAATAATGTGGACTGAAAGACACTTGAGCCTGTTTGTAGAAAGAAGAAAAAGATTAGAGAGTGGGCTTGGTGAACATATAAAACAAAGAACATCTATCTGTAACCAAGCAGAGGTAAGCCCTCTTTCCTTTATGCCATGGCTATACTGTACGTAATGCCCTTAGCACTTACTATGTTAGATTTTAATCATTTCTTTGCCTGTTCATCTTTCCACCAGTTTGTGAGTTTCCTGAAGAACTGGATTTTTATTTAACTTTGTGTCTCAGTGACTTAAACATGATAGGTGCCTTAAAAAAAAATGTTGAAAGCGTAAGTGGGTGTTCTTAGGTATGAATTGGATCCTAGCGGGTGCATGGTGTGTGCAGAGAGAGGCAGATAGGAGCTCAAGAACACAAGTGAAAAAGTAACTTATTGAATAAGGGAGGATATATTCTTGGACAAAAGGATAGAAACAGAGAAAGGTATGCCACTCAGCCCATGTAGAAAATAAGAGTTTAAGATAGAGCAAAAGGAAGTTGATGGAACATATGACCTGGCCTTACTTTTCTTTGTAAAGTAAAAGATCTGGTCATCAGCAGAGAGTAAAGGGGTTAGTAATGGTGTTCTAGATTTAGGAAAGGTTAGAAACTTCCACTAACAAATTTGATTAAATAATCTTGAAGAAGAGAATTAGAAGCCTTTTTATAAGTCATGAAGAAATCACCTTAAAAATAGGCTATTAACATATCTGTATTATTCTGTTGAGAAGATTATATTTAATAGTAGTAACTAGGTTTTGTATGCTCTTTGCTTATGACTCCAGTGTATCTCTTTTTACTTGCCCTCAATGTATATCCCTTACTTTGATGAAGCTGGTGAATAATTTCCACATCATCCTTTGGACCTGCATTGTAACCTTTTATCTGAGATGAACGCAGATCTGTGCATGTGGGCAAACTGTAAATAATATTTAGCTTTTATGTGATATTTTTATTGAGTGGACTGTAGTAGAGTGAAGCAGCTGTTGGACTGTATTTCAGAGGGCAGAGAGTTGATGAATAAAAAATCCATGTAAAACATTTGATAAATGTTTAGTTACAGGTTGACATGAGTGTAGATTAGATCTTGAAAACTTCAAGTGCACATTAAAATATTGAATGCAGCTCAAGAAAAATATCATTAAAATATGTGAGGTAAAGCTCAATATATCTTTTATTTCAGAAAAATAAAAACTATTTGAAAAATAAGCTTCAAATTATAAGACACACCTAGATGTTTTAAGTCAGAATTTTGATCAAAAGGGAGATCGTTGTAATTTAGCCTTTCCCACTTTTTTTTTTAAAAAAACATGCTTCTAGGATCACATTTCATTTTCCTTGTGATTAGCTTTAATATTGTTAAATCTCTGTAAAAGTCACTGAAAATTAATGAGCTCAGTATAGCTTAATAGCAATTGAACAACACAATATGACCAAAGAAAATGGAGGTCCCTACATTTATTCCCTTCCCTCCCCTCAAATAGAAAAACATGGTGCTCAGTTCACCAAGACAAAAATTCTTCATGTTTAAACTCCAACAACATGGCTCCTAAATATTCAGTGTAAAAACAGTAAAAACTGAAAGGCTCATTAGAGACAAAACCATGATTATATTTGGAGATTTCAGCACTCTTTTCTCAATAGTTAATAGAACAAATGGAAAATCACTAAGGATATATAAATCTTGAGCAACATTGTCAACTGAGTTGACTAATTGATATCTATAAAACACTACCGAGCAACTAGAGAATGCACTTTTTAAAAATTGTATACCTGAGGGCTGGGATTGTGGCTCAGCGGTAGAGCGCTTGCCTAGCATGTGTGAGGCCCCATGTTTGATCCTCAACACTACATAAAAATAAACATAATACCTTTATTTTATTTAACTACAATTAAAATAAATATTAAAAAATCTAGTATAAACTTAAATGAATTGAACTTCTACAAAGTAGGTTCTGTAATGACGCAAGGGGGAAGAAAGCAGAGCAGAAATGAAAGAACTTTATTCATAAATGAGATTATTGCCAGTAACAATTGAACCTACCAAAATGCTACTATACCTAAAAAGTGACATGATATGAAGTATACAAAAACTAATAATATTTCTTAAAATGAACAACTGAAAATTAAGCATTTTTCAAAGTACCATATACACATGAACTGAAAAGACAAATTATATGTAAGATTGTTATGCTGAAACACTGATGAAAATAGTTAAACAACAAAATTGGAGGCATGTACTACCTGACTTCAAGACTTAACTATATAGCTATTGTAATTAAGATAGTAGTGGGAAATAAAGAGATTAATTGGACATATATACCCACATATTTATGGGTATCTGATTTTTTTAAACATAGGTGCCAGGGCAATTAAATGGAGGAAATGATAACCTTTCCAAAAAATTGTTCTAGAAGAACTGGATGTCCACATGCAAAAAACAACAGCCTACACAGTTGTTTCAGTAAGCTTTTTGAACACTATGACCAAAAGACCTGACAAGAACACTTTTAGAGGAGTAAAAGTTTTATTTAGGCCTCACAATTTTAGAGATCTTAGTCCATAGATGGCCGATTTCATTGCTCTGGGCCCTAGAGGCAGAGCATTATGATGGAAGAGTATAGCAGAGGAAGGCAACTCAGGACATCACATCAGGAAGCAGACAGTGAACTGTGCTCACCAAGAACAAAATCTATATCCCAAAGCACTCCCCCACCCTCAGTGACCCACCTCTTCTAGTCAAGCCTCACCTGCCAACAGGTGCCACCCAGTTAATCCCTATTAGGGGATTAATGCACTGGGTTAAAGCTTTCTTAACCCAATCCTTTAACCTCTTTCTTGCATTGTTTTACACATAAGCTTTTGGAGGACACCTCATATCTAAACCATAACAATAGTTCTTGCTTTATATAAAAATTAATTTGAAATAGGTCCTAGACCTAACTATAAATTAAAACTTCCAGAAGAACACATGAAATATGTATGACTTTGGGTTTGGTATATTCCATGAATGGAAATGATGATAGATTAATCTTTATTGAAAAGTTAAAATTTTTACCCTAAAGAAGATGGTGTTAAGAGAATAAAATAGGCCACAGACTGGAAGAAGATATTTGCAAATCATATATTTTGTAAAAAAAAGACTTGTATTGAATATATATAAAGAACTCTCAAAACTCAGTAATCAGAAAAGTTTTTAAAATGTGCAAAACATTTGAATAGGTATTACACCAAATAAAATATGTGAATGGTAAACTCATGACAAAACTCTTTAATGAAGGTTTATTATAGTTGGTCTAATAAAAGTTTGACAGTACCAAATAAAAACAGAATAAAGATGTATTGCTCAGTCTCATACCTTGCTAGAGGAAATGCAAGTGATAGTGTCACCTTGAAGGTGTTTGACAGCTTCTTATGAAGTTAAACTTACACGTGTACCAACCCACACAAAAACCTATACATAAATGTGTATATTTTGTTCATAATTGCTTAAAACTGAAAACAACCCAAATGTCCTTCAACTTGTGATTGGATAAACAAATATCGTTTAGTCATAGAATTGAATCCTACTCAACAACAAAAAGGGATATACTATTGCCATACCCAGCAACATTGACAGGTCTCAGATGCATAGTGCTGAGGGGAGGAGTCGGACTGAAAGATCCCTGCTGTATGATTTCCTTTATATGGCATTCTGGAAGAGATGGATGTATAAATATAGAAAACATGGTTGCTGGGAGTAGGGGGAAGAGTTAGTTACAAAGGGAGAAGGAAAAATAGTTTTTGGTTGATGGGAATCTCCCATCTTGATTGTGATGGTAATGTCATGACATTGTGTCAAGTTTTGCAGGGGTATTTAGTTTTTTAATGGAGGAAAAAAGGTAGGAGGTATTACAAATGAAACAAAATATTTATCTTTTATTCTAGCAATTCAATAGATTGTTAATAAATAAAACAATTCCAAGAATAAGCATATAATTTAGAGTGATATAGACAATAGCCTATATAAGCAAAATAAAGTTATTGCCTTTTATGTTAAGGAAGGAATTTGATATGGGAGCTGTTATTAATAAGTCATCCTGTAGTGCAATTTTTTCCACTTCTACATGCATTACTTTGACTAAAGGTTTAAAAAAAAAGTCTCACATTATGTGTGAAGTATACGTGGTCATGTGCCTGATGGATAGTTGGCAATAGCAGTAATATTAGATAACTGTGAGGTAGATCCTTACATATGAGGTTTTGATCTTTATCTTTCTGTGCACCCAGCACAGTGTCTGATCCATGTTAGGAGCTGTGAAGGTTGGAAAATTTTACCCTGATTCTAGGGTAAGAACTTAGCTGCCAGTTTTATAGATGCTGGCAGAAGATGTGAAGATTCCAGTAATAACAATATTTGAATATTTTCTTGCACTAATTCCTTGCTCCTTGATTTTCAAAGAGCAACATGAGGACCAGCTACTACCTGCATGTGCAGTGGGTTGCACAGGTGTATTGATTATTAATTTGCTCTATGGTTTGGGACCTATTGTATATTAGCTCTATAATTTTGAGCAGGCTTTTACTTTCTTCAAATCTTAGCTTTCTTATCTATAAAATAGGGATAATATCGTGGTGAGGATCAAGAGATACAGTGCAGGCCAAAAAAACTGTGGCTTTACATTATTTCCAATAATAGATCACGCACACTATGAATTATTATATAATAAGAAAAACTACCAAGAAGTAAAAAGCATTCAGAGATTAAAACAAAAGGTGTTAACTTTAGCATATATTACAGTATTTATTAGTCTGTGTACTAATATTGTAAAACCTAGAGTCTAGGGAATCTGTATCTTTTATAATGGACAGTAAGCAAGCCTTTAATTCAGAGGAAAGCACTCTGTCTTCCAAGTCTATTATATAAACATCCGTGAAAATGTGATCTGGAACAGAGACCATTATTGCTTCTGATTGTGAAATGTTAGAAATTTGAGATTCCTGAGAAATTGTCTCTTAATAGTATGTAGCTGTTGACCAAAGCATATAGGTTACATTTTTTATGAACACTTTAGTTTTTTTCCCTTAAAATATTGGTGTGCATTTTAATATCAATTTACTTTCATTAACATTTTTTTAATTTTCCAATAGGTTAATAATCCTTTCAATTCTATGTTAATTTAGTCAATCATATCAATACTATTTAGATTAGATGCCTGAATTTTCTAATTATTCTTAAGGTATTTATTTAGGTTTTTAGCTTTCCTTCTATTTTTCAGATTTTTTCATAGCTGCAGTTTTATGATGAAAATACTATATTTTGGATTTAGAAAATTCAAGACTATGTGCTTAAAATATCGAGAATAAAATCTCTGGTGTTAAGCCCATTTATTTCTCTGAAGAGATTTTTTCCTATTGTGAAAATATATATATACATGGAATTTTCAAATTGTGGTTTTATCACTAATGCCCATAGCATTGTGCTTGTCCCATTTTACTAGGAGAATTGTTTGCCATACTAATTCTATATGGCATATATTCGATTCTAACAATTTAATCAACAAACAATTGTTGGTCATAGACTAATATTGTAATATATACCACAGTAAAGTTAACACCTTTTGTTTTAATCTCTGAATGCCTTTTACAGATTAGTAGTTTTTATTATTATATAATAGTTCATGGTGTGCTTGATCTGTTACTGGAAACAATAATTTGAAGGCATGGTACTTTATTTTAAAATTTTGGCCTACTCTGTTCCAAGCACTATATCTTTTGATTGTCAACATTATTATCCCTATTTCATAGATGAGACCATGTAGCTAATGTACAGTAAGTCCAGGATTCACACCTGTGCCTGACACTGAATATCATTTACTTCCTTCTGCTACATTGTTCTGCTTCCCTATGGCATTTATTTTTAAATTCAGTTGAAATTCTTTTAGGTTTCTTCTTTCATGAAAAACCATTACTGTGAAGTGAGTAGTAATTTTATGTGCCTAAATTTAGGAATATGTATATTGTATTATTTAAACATTGGCAAATATGAAATAAAGATGAGACTAATTCACAAAATGTAAATTATAGGTAGTAACAGGGTTTTAAAAGTTCTAGTTGCTTTTATTGCAGTGAATTTTACATAATTTAAAGTGTACAATTCAGTGCATTTAGTACATTCATAATGCTATATAATGAACATTGTTGAATTCAAAAATATTTTCAATACATCAAAAGAAAACCCAGTATCCATTAAACACTCAGTCCCCAGTTTCTAATAACCAGTCATCTGCTTTAAATCTCTTTGGATTTACCTATTTTGATATTCCCTGTAAGTATAATAATACACCATGTGGCCTTTAGTTTCTGTTGTGTTTCATAGAGTTTGTTTTCAAGGTCCACCCGTGTTTTATAGCTTGCATCAATATCCTATTTTCATTGACTGAATATAGTACTATATTTTATTTATCTATTCATCCATTGAAGGACATTGGATTGTCTTCTTTTGGCAACTGTGAATAGTGCTTCTGTAAACATTCATGTACAAGTATTTGAGAAACTGCTTTCAGTTCTCTTGAGTATATACCTAGGAATAGAATCCAATCATATGGTAGTTCTTTGAGGAGTTGTCAAACTGTTTTCCACAGAGGCTGTACCTGCACCATTTTACCTTCTCAGCAGCAATGTACAAGGATCCCAATCTCTCCACATTCTCACCAACACTTATTTTCATTTTTAAAATATATATTTATGTATTAGTTTCTTAGGGCTGCTGTAACAAACTAGGTATCTTTAAAAATTGTCTCAATTCTGGAGGCTAGAATTGATATCAAGGTGTTGTCAGGGTTGGCTCCTTCTGAAGACCATGAACTATCGTTGGATGAATTATTCCTACCTCTACCTTTATTTCCACATGGCATTCTCCCTGTGTCTTCTCACCACTTTTTCTCTGTGTATTCTGTGTCCAGTTTCTACTTTTTATAAGGATATCAGTAGTATTGGATGAGGGCTCTTCATAGTGACCTTATTTTAATTACCTCTATAAATATCCTATTTCCAAATAAGATCATATTATGACATTCTGAGGTAACGAGATTTATTTGAGGTACACAGTTCAACACATAGCACCATCTTAATAGGTAGGAAATAATCTCCCATTGTGGTTTTGATTTGCATCTCTAGTGATTAATTATGTAGAACTTCTTTTTATGTGCTTGTTATCCATTTGTGTATCTTTTTTTGAAGAAATGTCTATCGAATTTTTTGGCTCCTTTTTGAATTGAGTTGTTATGCTTACGGGTCTCATACAGAATATATTAAAAAAACACTTATCAGATATCTGATTTTCAAATGTTTTTCTTTAGTAGTAATGTCTTTTGATTGCTAATCTTTATAAAAATAAAACTATTTTCAATGAGTTTTTATATGACATCTTATTAATCTCAAAGTCATGAGGATTGACATGTTTATTAGTGCATATTAATTATATGGAACAATGAGTTTTATTGTGGCATATTTATATGTGCATGTAATTTGATTTGATTAGTTTTACTCAAAGTACTTCTACCTTGCCCTCCCACCCTCTCCCAAAGTCCCCTTCACAGTCTCCCTTCTACTTTCATGACATTTATTCCCCACCTCCTTCTAGCTTCCACGTGGAAGGAAGAAAATCAGATAATTGACTTATTTTGCTTGACATGATACTCTCTAGTTCCATCCGTTTTCCTGCAAATGACATTGTTTCATTCTTTATGGCTGAATAAACCTCCATTGTGTATATATACCACATTTTCTTTATGCATTCATTGGTTGACAGGTTGGTTCTATAGTTTGGCTGTTGAGAATTGTGCCTGTATCTCTAAAATATGCTGACTTTAATTCTTTCACCGTACCTGGATCATATTGTAATCCTATTTTTTAGTTTTTTTGAGAAGCCTCCATACTGATTTCTGTGGTAGCTAGAACAATTTTCATTCCTGTCAACAATGAATTCCTTTCCCCTTACATCCATACCAGCATTGATTGCTATTTGTATATTTGATTATAATTCTGAGGTGAGATGGGAACTCAATGTAGTTTAGATTATGCCTATTGGCTAAAGATGAACATTTTTTATATAATTGATGGCCATTTGTACTTATTTTGAGAAATGTGTTTAGTTATATGCCCATGTACTGAAAGTGTTGCTTTTCTTGGTTTTTTTTTTTTTATGTATTGTGGATATTAATTGTCTATCAGAAGAGTAGCTGGCAAAGATTTTACTCCATTTTCTGTGTTGTCTCTTCACACTGTTAATTGTTAGCTGTGCTATCCAGAACTTTCTAATTTGATGCCATCCCATTTATCAATTCTTGGTTTTATTTCCTGAGCTATAGGAGTTCTATTCTGGAAGTCATTGCTTGTGGTTGCATATTGAGTGTTGACCCCTGTTTTCTTCGAGCAACAGCAAGGTTCTGGTCTTATATATAGGTCTTTAATCCACTTTGAATTGACTTTCTATAGATAAGTGGGGGGAGAATCTAGTTTCATTCTTCCATATATGGATATCCCGTCCCCCCC